>NC_141224.1:26867557-27292557 GCF_054856515.1 Filicampus tigris | reverse complement strand
TTGTCTATATGCGTTTGGATGGATGGATGCAAATTAAACTTCCCTTATCGCCTGCATACGTTTCAGACTACTGAAGCTGTTCTTTTAGAACATATTTGGTAAGTATTAGAAGTGGAATAGAGTGCACACGTTAGGGGGAATAGCATTGTCGCTAAACAAGTTTGATATACGTTTTATTATGTTAGCAATTCTCCTCTCTGACCACTAGAGGACTGTGAAACCCAGTTCATGAGTCTTCATGGCAAAGAAGAAAATGGTACAGCACTCACTTGGTTTCCCCTTGACATGAGCTCCTCCTTTAATCATGTGGCAATGGGAAGTGCCCTCCACTTACTTTTCTCTGATGAGTGCTTGTAAATTGTCCTCACTATATTTCCTGAATACATTTATATTTGTGTTCTCTGTGTTAGTAGTTTTCATATAGTGTTACATTTTTATGATCAGAAAAATCTGCTTCTTTTTTCCACACACTTCAGCATTAGTGCAGTTTCAGGCTGGTGTTTTGTGAAAAGAGAAAGTGGTAATGAGATTTGCATCTTTGTGTCAGGTGTGGATAGGACAATTTTTATGTGTTGCTGGTAGGTCTGCCCGATTATAAAAAAATAATTAATCATGATTATTTTTGGTAATAATTGAAATCACGATTATTCAAACAATCATTTATTTTTTTGGTACAAAACAAGAAAATGTTTAAACTAGTGCTGTCAAGCGATTAAACATTTTTAACCAATTAATCGCAAAATCTTCCATAATTGATTGCGATTAATCGTATTTTTCAACTACAATTTTTTTACGAAGCTTGGAACTGATATTTACTTGAGTAAAATCTCAATGTGGGAAAAAAAATAAAAGTATATTTCGAAGACTGATCTAATAGCTTTCTTCGATCCTTAAATACAATTCTTTTCCTGTAAAATACAACAGTTGAACGATACACCAAAGTCGTACAATTAATATGGTATTTGAATTTGGCTGTGCGAAGTGTGCATATTATTTTGGATTTCTCCAATGAGCCGTTAAGCAACTTTTTAAAGTAAATATGTAAAAGTCTCTCCTCAAAGTTTGGCTGCACAGTTAGCATAGGTCAGCTGCTAGAGGAAGTAAATAAAACTTGAGTTAAGTTGAGTTGAGTTAATTTTTTTTTAGTGCGTTATGAAATTCAAATTAATCTCCATAGTTAATGCTTTAATTTTGACAGCCCTAGTTTAAATATAAAGACAAATAAGTTCCTTTTGTACCAAACAACATTTTTAAAATTAGTTATTATAAAATAAAAAGAAGGTGCAAATGTATAAATTCAGTGATTCATGATTCTCGTTGTCAGGAATTCCACTCGGAAGACCGAGACAAGCCTATAGAGGACTGTAGAAAGCAACTCAGACCAGCCAAGATTGACTTTTCTTACGCACGGGACAGTGGAGGCCACTCGAGGTGGTTGCTCCCCCAGTCTGTCAGCTTCCGTGCCCCCTTCGTTCTCCTTTTATTCAGTACAAGCAACATGCATTCAAAGATACAGACACATGACAATAGCGGTACTTCCTCTTATCTGCACTTTGCAACAGTCTGCGGTTAAACGTCTTCTGCTGACAGCTTCCTGTTTGACACTGCACAGCACATTTTACTTAGATTGAATCTGTGTGGGTTGAGTTCAACAAAGTGTCACAACAGGCATATCAAAGAAATAAACTTTTTAAACATATGTAATTGTAATTGTCAATTTCTCTCACACTCGTGTAAACAAATAATGTAATATAAAGGAATATTAATGATTGTTTTTTATGATTATGCCAATTTGTAATCATGGCGTGTAAACAATCGTAATTGTAACTGAATTTCCATTCATTGCACAGCCCTAGTCGCTGGTCTCACAAACCATACCAGTAATATTTTCTGATGCATGCTTGAAATGCAGATTGTAGTACCAGTTCTCAAGTATTCATCTCATTACTTGTAACTGTGCTTTGTCAAAATTGTTAAAGCACTCAAATCATGCAATTTCTCCTGTATCCTGCTGTATCAGCAACACTCAATTGCTAATTTAATGCTTCTCAAAACCAGAAGGTCTTCACATGTATTACAAAGACCATTTAATCTGACCACTGACTGCCAAATGGTTTTAAGATCCCCTCCAAAAGACATCTGCGCAAACATCTTAACATATTTTGATCAACTTAACCTATTATTCTTCGAATCACTGTACCGTATCTTCTGGTCTATAAACCGCTATTTTTTTCCTCAGTTTTGAACCATGCAGTTTATAATCCGGTACAGCTATTCTGTGGATTTTTCTTCCACCGCTAGACGCTCCAAACGGAATTACAATACAATACAATTACCATTAACAGGATGTGACTGCAGGTGGAGGAGTTCAAAAGGCAAGGGCGCTATGCATTAGGTTATGAATTAAGAGGTATGCGGAACTTAACTGACAAACTGGAGCGGGTAGTGAAATTAAGAGAAGTACTTTTATTTTCTCTTGGTTCTGTTCCGTTTTAATCAGCGAAGTTTCTGCCGTGTTTAAAGGCACTGTTAGGAAAGAATCTGTTCAGGTGCATACATTTACAGTTCAAAATCGTTATGTAAATGCAAGTAAATATAAATTTTTTTAACAGATAGGTGTGGCTTTTTTCATCTATTTTTTTTTAATAGTGGGTGCACCCTATATAAAGGTGCGTCTTATAGTCCAGAAAATACTGTACTTGTTTATTAATTATTAATTATTTATAGACACTGATAGGTTAAAGATAAGTAAGTAAACAACAACAATCTCTAGCTGATTCTACCAGCATGTGGCTACATTGTGTGGACAGTGTTTGAATCCAATTTTCTGTGCATCTGCAGGGAGAGGAGCATGCAGCAGGCATATGAGACTTTGCATTCTGAGATTACTCGTCTCCATTCAGAGCTGAGACACCAAAGAGGCCTGATTAGCAAACTGAGACCATTGATCAGTGAGACAAGACGAGGTGAGTTGAGGTGTGTGTGAATGCATTTTTGTGTTTTTTTTCCCCTGATAACGATAATTTTACGATATCTCACCCTAAAATGTTGTAACTCTGTGTTTCCCAGGCAATAGTGGATATGGACAGTGTTTTTGAACAACAGCTCGTGTTAATTTTTAAAGTGCTTCATACATCTTCTGCAAAATATTGCACAGCAATATTCTGTCAGTATATGTACAGTATAACAAGCTGTTGCTAAATCACAGGAGAATATGCCAAATCATGTTTGCTCAATAGAATCTTAATTAAGATTATGTTAAAAGAAATTGTAAATACTGTAAATATTATTAAATTAAGATGACATTAAAATGTATACAGTACTTAATTAAATATTTTAAACCAAATATACTAGGGATGGGCAACTTAGATGTTCAGGGGGGCCACCATTTTTCATCAGCGCTACTGGGAGGGCGCATAGCGTCGCGCTTTTCCTAAACAGATCTATGATAAAAATACTTTCATTATAAGGACAAAATACGTGCCTATTGTATGTCTGTTTTTTTGTTTTAATCAAACCTATGAACAGAAGAGTATCGTAATATATTTTCATTTTCTAATGCATATTGGTAGGGGGAGCGATATATATCGATATCGTCGTAAGTTTTGCTTTCATGATGTGCAATTTTACATTATCGAGTATTAATACTGCTTAGAAACGGGTAATGAGTCAGTAGATGGCCGCAAAGTATGAGGAAATGCTGAAATCCTCATTCGGCAAATCAGTGTGCATTGACGGCAGAGGAGGAGGAAGTGATAAAATTTCGCCGAATCAGCGGGCAGGGCCCGGTCACGTGACTCTGTCCTCACTGCAGCCGAGCTGTTTCAAATATGGAGGAGTGTCCAGCGGGGAATCATAGCAAAGCGTGAGTCCACGTCGTCTGTAATCTGAAAAGGTTTTGGGGTTGACAAGACTGATGTCGTGGGAAGATCATTGTTAGATGTGCCAAAACGGTCACTGTGAAGAGCAATTCTGTTCCAGAACGAGTCATATGGATTACGAGGAAAACTTGGTGACCGCCCAAGCAAGCTAAACAAAAGCTTAGTAAACACACACACTGAGAAAGCAATCGCCGAGCTGAGCCAACAAACACAAACGCACACAATACTTTAGCGAGCAAGTCAAACGTGACAGCCTGGATGTTTGCTTAACATTCAGTTTACACACTTGTTGTCCGCATCATTCATAACTAGCCTGTATTCCCAAAGCACAAACTGCGACGGCTTATTAGTGTGACGCCAGGATACACCCAACCATGAATAAAGTCACAAATCTACATATCACAGTGATGAATGAGTGGGAAAATGCACTTTTCGGTAAGTTGCAGTTTTTTTATTCAACTTTATTCCGAATACGGTGGCATGAGAATGGGTGTTGTCATGATGACATTTTTTTTTTTCTCACTGGGTGACACTAATACACCGTCACACAAATCACATATCAAATACTCGTTTGTGTCATGATCCCCTGCTCCACCCACTGCTGTGGTGCCCCGAACGATTGAGGGGCCTGAGGAAATGCGGTCTTCCTCAGTTGCCATGGCTAGTAGCTCAGTGATGATTGTTGATGAAATTGTTTCCAGGGATGGTACTGAGTCATGAAACCTCTTAGCCAATTTGGCTAAACAGAATACAAATCTCCCATGTGTCGTTAGCCATAACATTGTTTACCCGCTGTCGTTTTACATACACATGGCAGAGACATTGTAACCAAATAACACAAAACTAGTGCTGTCAATCGATTCAATCGTTTTTTTTTCAACTACAATTTTTTACGAAGCTTGGAACCGTTATTTACTTGAGTAAAATCTTGTGGAAATTTTGAAAAAAAATAAGTATAATTCGATTCAAATACTGTTCTAATAGCTTTCTTTGATCCTTGAATACAATTCTTTTCAAGTAAAATACAACAAGTGAACGATACACCAAAGATGTACAACTAATATGGTATTTGAATTTGGCTGTGAAAAGTGTGCAAATTATTTTGGATTTCTCCGATCAGCCATCAAGAAACTTTTTAACGTAAAACTACGTAAAAGTCCATCTTTGCGGCAGTGGCTCTCCTCTAAGTATGGCTGCCCAGTGAGCAGAGGTCAGCTGCTACAGGAAGTAAGTGAAACTGAGTTAATTTTTTTTGTGCATTATGAAATTTAAATTAATCTCCATAGTTAATGTTTTGATTTTGATAGCAATTTTATTATATAGTTTATGATACTGAAATTGTCATGATTCCTGCAGTATTACATACAACTGCGGTATGCCATATAGGACCTACTACCACAAAGACGGCAGTCAGTGTGCATTGTGGGATTACGTTATGTACATCAAGGGCTGAGTTTATGAGGAAAATGTGTGAAGATGACACATGGAATAAAATTAAATGTAGAGATGGGCCAATATGCTTTTTTCAGGGCCGATACCGATTATTAGTCGTCAAGGAGGCCGATAACCGATATTTGGCGGTGATATTCATTTTCAGTAAAAAGGAAAATATTGGCATCTAAATCTAAAGAAAATTTACTCCTAATTTTGTTGCAACGTCTTTAAGCATGTTTACTGAACAATGTTTCAGGTTTGCATAATGATTTTTTAAAATTTATTTTATTTTTTTATTATTCAAGAAATTTTTGACAATATACATCTCTGTTATAAAATTCTAACAAAAAGCACCCAGGGTGGGTCAGCATGTCTTAAAAAGGATAAATGCAAACTTAAACAATAGCTCCATGTAGTTTTCTACAGTAAATGACAATTTCAAAATGACAGAAATGTTAAACGTTCACATATCTTTGTTTTGATTTCCACAGTTTTAGATTAATTTTTTAGCGGCCAGCAGAGTTTTTAAAAAGGCCGATGCGGACATTCATCAAAAAGCCAAATATCGCTGCTGATAATTGGCCCGGCCGATAATCGGTCTATCCCTAGTAGAAAACACACGTACCTGTGGTCTTCAGTATTTTTTGTGTTTGGAAAATCGGGCCTCAGTGACCTTGGTCGACTTCCCCCTTGTGAAAGCGTTTTGATTATCCTGGTTTTTCACACACTTTACAGAAAAACATACAGAATCCAGAATGGCAGAATCTACAGAAAAACATACCGAATCCAGAATGGCAGAATCCAACAAAATACTTGCTCGTTCTTCTATTCAGGATCCCAGAAAATGGGAATGGGATGGAAAATCTTGCCAATCCTCGCTAATATGCCGCCGGCATATGTAAACATTGCGTTATCGGTCTGACCAGCAGTGTTTTTAAAAAAATATTATAATTATTATTATTTGCATTTGTGCTTTGTAGCCATGGCTTTTGACACGGGTTTTGCCGGGGTAACTTTGATGGACGAATTGGCCCATCGCCGTAGTGGCAAATGTGGGAAACATTTATCATGCCACTCCCCATTCCAACTCGTCATTGGCGACGTGGCAAACGGGAAGTGCGAACCCTGGCTTCAACCTGGTCATTATCATGGTACTGTTTTTAAAGCGGTGGTCAAATGTATGTAATGTTGTCTTAATATTTTGTGTTCATGTGGTACGGAATGGTTTCTTTGGTTGTTTTGCTTAGAACTATGTGATCAGACTTAACTGCCAGAACCTAAGTGTTGAACAACGTCAGGACAGGTTTGAGGTAGGACATTGTGTGAACTTTCTCACCTGAAAGTGCATCTGGAAACGCCGCCTCCTCTGGAAACCAGGAAGGACCAAGGGCTTCGCTTACTAATTCAAGCACCTCAAGATCTTGAGTTGTACAGCATTAAGTAGGGGTGGGAACGATAATCATTTTTTCGATGCATCGTTCGGCGTATTAAAAAGATTCTGAAGCGATTTATAGGTATTAATAATCAATATTTAAAGTTTAAATTAAAAAAACTAAAAGCGTGCGCAAGCGATTACGTGTGTTTGTACGTCAGACGTCTGTGCTAAAATAAGCTAACACGTGACAAGATGGCGGAACAAGCGGAGCCAAGTCAAAGTGTGAAATATAAATCTTGCTCTTCCTTGAGTTTTTTTGTTTTAAAAAAGGTACCAGTGTTTTACATGGACTATAAAATGTAAGCCAATGTAGTGATGCATCGGAATGGAATCGTGAGCCTCAGAATTGTAATCTGATTGAATCGTGAGGTACACATAGATTCCCACCCCTAGTATTAAGATGACGGCGCTTTCTGTCTGCACAGCCGTCTTTTGTTAGCAAATCTCTCACTCATGCGCTGTCTGGAGCCCCATCTTGTGGGGAATTCCGTGAGAAGTTTGTGGTCAGGAAGCTCCAGTTGTTCTTGAGTAGGGGTGTCCAAACCTTTTGCAAAGAGGGACAGATTTGGTGAGATGAAGATGTGGGGGGCCGACCATTTAGCCTGACATTGTTTTTTACATGGAACAACAATAGATCCAAGCACATTTTAGCAAACCAGTCTGCCTTTCGGTTTTGACTTTTTTAATTTAAATTTCAAGATTCCTGAAGCGGAAGTCAACCCAAACATATTTTTTTTCAAGAATATGTTGAATGCAAGCCCACTAGTTGAAACACGGCATTCTGATTAATATTGCGTTTGTGGAATATGAGTCAAGTAACAAAATCTAGCCATCTCAGGGGTCGGCCATTTTATCACTCCTGTTGACTGAAAATGACACAGATGCCCTGATGGCTCAAATAACGACCAATCATGGGTCAGTTTCAGCAAACAAGTGAGCTGTGATTGGCCGATCAAAACATTCGATCATCCGCAGCTCATGCTTGGCTGCCACGAGATGAAATGGCAAACAAGTTGATTTTGTTTAATACGCGACGACGTCCGTCCGTTCAAAAGCATCACCGCCCTGCACTCAATCGTGCCCGCCCGCGCGAGCTACATTGACTCCAATTGAAACGCGCCGCCAGAAGGGCTCCCAAACGCAGCAGCGCCTCGACTACGAGCAGAGAGAATGGACGCAACACTGGACAGGTCCAGTGCCGATCTGGTTAAAAAAAAAAGCGTCCTACTGTACGCTCTCGCCCATACTCCTATAAGTCATTTCGTTCGTGGCTGCTTGAATGCTAAGCGCTAAGATAGCTTGCCCTGAAGCTGCACGGTCTTTATTTATACTATAAGTCCGTGCAAAGCAGCAACGAGCTGCATGCTGCGCATCACCTCCTCTGTTGAGACAAATAAACGACCCCATTAACAAGTAGCGTTTTCACCGCGGAGGTGAACGAGGGGTCGCTAAGTGTGCTAATCGCTAAAGTGAAATGCAGAGTCGAGAATAGCAAAATAAGTGCTTAGGTATACAGTAGACTTTTTACTTATGCCTGACTAGAACCGCGTAAGGGTGGAGATCCAGCAGTTATGAACAGAAATGTTGTATTACAATCAACACGTATCTAGACAAAAAATAAGGCGAGGGCTACACAAGCAATTTAGCACACGTTCTAACACCCGCCGGAACTCGCCAACGGCATAAATAACCCAATCACAAATATTCTCGTTGTGATTTTTACACTCACCCTTAACTGTTAGGACCAAAAGATTCAAATAATACCATGATATGTATTTCAAGCCATACCGCTAAGCCCCCAGTCTCTGTTTCAAACAGTTAAGTCTCTAGCAAAAATATCAGGGAAAATATTGACTTAGAACATGTACATGTTTAACATGGGTTAAAAAATGATTTTTATACACACATTAAGTAATGTCACCGAGTAATGTGGTAACAATTTTTACTCTGAAAATTCACTAGAATGCACGATATGAATTGTAAAAAAAATAAAAAAATTCTGATAATATTGAAAAAATAAATGGAAAAATATAGATATTCCACATGATCGGAATCGCAATCGGTCGATCTCACTCATGATCATGATCGGTATCATAAAACCTAATCGGAACATCCCTAGTCGTTCTCTGAGCCCTGAATAACTGTGATGTCATTTTCAGTCGACAGACGTGACAAAATGGCCTCCCCCAGAGATGGCTAAAAACGGGTGGATTAAGTCTTATTCCACAAAAGCAATATTTATCAGAATTCCTTGTTTCAACTAGTGGGCCTGCATAGAACATATTCTTGGAAAAAAAAGTTAGGGTTGACTTTTCCTTTAAACATGTCTATTGGTCCATTTGAAACATGACATATCACTGGCAATTAAATGTTCAAGGAACTTTTAGATTTTAAAACACGGAAATAAGTAAGACTCTCCTTGCAAATGAGGCAGACACAGTTGTTGCGTACTTCAGTGGAAAAAATAGTCAAATTTCCACCTTTTCCTTAAATTGTCAGCCCTCGCTGTCAACTTTCTTTTTTTATTCAATGTCGCCATTTTAGAAACTCTCCGGAAAGGGTCACACAAGGTTATAAAGTGCTGCTGCCCTCTTGTGTGCGAAATTGCATTTAGAGTGTATTTTATATGATTGTCAATGGGGCTTCGGGCCAGATGCTATTAATTTTATGACAGAGGCTGCAGGTCGGATAAAATTTGACCACGGGCCGTATTTTTCCTCCGGGCCGGACTTTGGACATGTCAGTTCTTAAGTATCATTAAAGAACTCTGTTGTCAAGATTGTCCATTTATTACTAACAAACACTCTTATATATTTTTTTGCACTGGAAAATGAAATTGACATTCTTTTTTAATCATTAATTAGGGCTAAACAATTATTATAATAATAATCTGGATTATTTTTTATTCAAATTGAAATCACGATTAATAAAGCAATTATTCATTGACTTAAAAACTTTTTTCGTATTTATTCAACTACTAAATCTAAACTTTTCAAAACTATCTTCATAACTTCATGTTCAGTCATCACTGCACGTTGAACACTCTATTCTTGAACTCTATTAGTTTGTCTGGTACAAAATAAGAGCTAGGCATCTTACTAAAGGTTGCCGGTCTGTCATCCGCCAGCAGCCCGGGTACCTGTCCGTCATTTATCTGTCATTTTTTCAAACCGAACCAAACTGTAATCATGTGTCGGTCAGTCCGTCATGTTATTTTAACCGTGCTTCCGTCAGTAAACATCAAAGATCCGTCAGTCTGTCAATCCTCAATCCAGCAAAAAAAAGTCCAAGAGATGAAAAATCCATCCATCCATTATCTGAACCGATTTGTTTAAAATGGTAAAGTGCAGTATGTATGTCATAATGTGTCGTGCGACGCTCACATACATTTGACATTTCACATAGCCGACACTTATTTGCCAGTCTATTGAACTGTTAAGTGTGAGCCTGCTGCCGCTTTAACTCTTAACACTTTGAGTACAAGAGCAGTCATTTTGACTGTTTTCAAACTTGATGTGTTATTACTCTGCGTATATAGATATGAGGCCAGGAGCATCTTTGACTAATTCTGTATATATTTCATTATCATTGTGCAATTTTATCCCAGTTTTGCCACAGTTAATTTGATGGTTCTACTTAATCCTACGCACGTTGCGCTGGGACAGCGCTGCCGGGTTTCTATAGCAACCAGCGGTTGCATTGAGAAACGCTGCTGGTCACCATGATGGATTAAAAAAATATATAAAAATCATATAGAGTAGAAGGAAGCGTTACATTTGTTACAAAATACTGACGAGTCTTAGGTTGACTCACAGCGAGTCAGAGTAAAAAAAGTCCCTCTGGCGAGGAGGAGGGGCAGCCTTGTCACGGGTTGTAAAATAGGTTATAAATGTGATAGTCATGACGTTGTGGGTAGAGCATGCCAGGCAGTCTAAATAAATAAAATAATGAGGTTATGTGGTGCTTGTTGACGTAATTACTACGTTGACATAGTTCCGGGGTGCGATCGGGACGGAGTTGTTTTGTGTGTCGTACTTGGGATTTACTTCATCTTTGAAGTGAAGTGCAGTCAAGCCGTTTATGACGCGTCTCCAAACCAGCTGTATTATATAACAGTTCACGCGCGCAGCGCGAGAGCCGCACGGGACAAGGGCGCTCCACCAATTGTTTGTCATTCATTTATGACATAATTTACGTTAAATTATACTCACAACAGAATTTAAATAAACAAAATACCTTTATTAGACACTCGAGCAGTCAGTAATAACTATTTTAGTCGACGACGTCATTGCTATAAGTGCACCAGAGCGCATTCATCAAATTCTCGGGTTTTGACGAAACCCAAGAATTTGACGAATGCGCTCTGGTACGGGTCTTGTACTTCCTGAAGTGTCACCCTAACCCTGTAACACTGGTACTCCGAGTGTTAAGTTTTAACTAACAGTTTTGCTTACCTTAACCAGAATCCCATGTCACATTGTTTCCAAATGTACAATACTGATGGATTAAAATGCTTCCTCATCCTTGTGCAAACATTTTCTTTGACTTCAGGTCTTCTTCTTCTACTTCTCCTTCTTTTTCTTCTTCTGTCTTTTAGCAGTTGGCAAACAACTTTTGGTGCATTACTGCCACATTCTGATATGGAGTGTGCGTTATTTTTGGACAAATCACATGAACTTCTCTGTTTTTCAGTTACATGAACGTTTTACTATTTGTGAACTTTACCATGGATTACGCAAAGGGCTTTTTTACCCAGTATATTTCAAATCAAATCAAATTTATTTATGTCGCACTTTTCATACAAAAAGAATGCAACTCAAAGTGCTGTCCAGTAAAAATGTCCAAAACACAACATAAAAAGGAAGACCCGCTGCATCGCGTCAATTCTATGGCTAGGCGTCATCCGAATGAACCAGTCGGGCCGGCCCTGGCAGGATGACCGACCCTGCGTAGGGCGACTGCTGCCACCGCGGTGTCCCAGTGGCCACTGCCGCTGTGGAGATCAGTGGGAAGCACGCCCAGAGTCGCCGCCGCTGTGGCCCGGCAGGTACGAAGCGAGTCGGGGGGTTGACCGGAAGGACCACGGCAGCTCGAGTGGGGCCGAGCTTCCGTGCTGTTGCAACACAGCTTTGGCGGCAGGAGCCCAGGGCTCACACCCTTTTTTTTTTTTTTTTTTTTTTTATCGGTCAGACTTTTTAAATCGGTAATACTTCATTCGTAGCTCTTCTGACAGCAGCAGGCAAGAAGGAGCGGTGGAATCTCCTATACACAGCGAGGGTGTAACAGTCTTGTCACTGAAGCAGCTGTGGAGTGCTGCTAGAGTGCCCTGGAGGGGGTGGGCCGGGTTGTCCAGCATTGATGACAGTTTAGCCATCATCCTCCTGTCCAAATTGAGTCCACCGAGTCCAGGGAGCAGAACAGGACAGAGCCGGCCCTCCTGACCAGTTTGTCCAGCCGCTTCTTGTCCCGGGCCGAGACGCTGCCTGCCCAGGTTTCCACTCCCTGGAAAATGACAGATGCAACCACAGAGTCATAAAAGTTCCTGAGGAATGTCCCCTGAACCCCAAAAGACCTCAGTCTCCTGAGTAGGAAGAGTCTGCTCTGACTCTTCCTATAGAGGGCGTCTGTGTTGTCGCTCCAGTCCAGTTTATTGTTCAGATGAACACCCAGGTACTTGTAGGTTGAGACTCTCTCAACATCTGTTCCCCGGATATTCACTGGTGCAGGTGCAGTTGGCGCCTACAGAAATCCACCACCATCTCTTTGGATTTCCCCACATTGATCAGGAGGTGGTTCTGCTGGCAGCAGTCCACAAAACCCTGAGTAAGTTCTCTGTACTCCCGATCATCCCCGCCTGTGATGAGGCCGACAATCGCAGAGTCGTCAGAGAACTTCTGCAGGTGACAGGTAGGGGTGCTGTAGTTGAAGTCCGAGGTGTAGAGGGTGAACAGGAAGGGAGCCAAGACAGTTCCCTGCGGGGCCCCCGTGCGGGGGCAGGCATCTGATCGAACCTTCCTGTAGGACTTTTTCCCCTCTCTGATCCTCCTCAGTTGGCGCTGCACAATCCTCCGCTCCTCCTTGTTCCCCCACGCAAAAGCCCTCTTCTTCTCCTTCAGAAGAGCTTTAATGTCAGGTGTGATCCTAGGTTTGTTGTTGGAGAAACACCTTACTGTCCTAGTGGGTATGGTGTTCTCCATGCAAAAATGTATATAGTCTGTAACAGTGTCCGTTAGACTATTAATGTCTTCCCCATGAATACTTCCCACACAGTTGTGCTGAAACAGTCCTTTAAGGCCTCCTCGGCCTCTCCAGACCATCTCTGAACCATGCGGGTCACAGCTGGCTGCCTGCGGACCAGGGGTTTGTACAGAGGCTGGAAAGCCACCAGTTTGTGATCAGCTTTGCCCAGCGGGGGGAGGGGCAGTGATGTGTATGCCTTCTTGGTGTTGGCATAGAAAAGGTCCAGTGTTTTATTGTCTCTGGTGTGGCAGGTGACATACTGTGTGAATGAAGGCAGAGAGGAGGAAGGAGCGGCATGAAGTCACCAGAGATGAGTAGCAGGGCATTTGGGTGCTGTGTTTGTAGCCTGCTCACAGCTGCAGTCAAGGCATCACAGGCTGTATCGCTGTTGGCGGCGGGGGGGGGGGGCGTACACGGTCACAGCGATCACATGACTAAACTCTCGCGGGATGTAGAATGGCCTCATGCCAACAGCTAGCAGCTCAATATCCCTGCTGCAAAGCTGCTCCTTAATCGTCATGCGCCCAGGATTACACCATCTATCGTTCACAAACACAGCCAGCCCTCTTCCTTTCCTCTTACCACTCTCCAGCGTCCTGTCCGCGCGTATGATTTGGAAGCTGTCCAATTCTACGACCGCGTCCGGCATTAGCGCTGTGAGCCACGACTCCGTCAATAGCATCATGCTAGGCTCCCGGAAGTCCCTCTCATGCCGGGTTAGCGCCATTAGCTCGTCCATCTTGTTGGGGAGAGATCTAACGTTCCCCATGATAACAGACGGGACGGTATGGTATCGTCTCCTCCTTGCCCGGCGTTAACCCCCGCACGAGATCCCCGTCTCTTCCTCTTCAGTTCGCGGGGGATATCGGGTCTCGCTCTGGGAGCCGGCGCGGGGTTAGCACGGAGTGCTAACAGCTGATCCCGGCTGTAAACAATAGAGCCGTGGCCCCCCCCCAATTCTCCAGACACGATCGCGCAAAAAATAGCCACCAGCCGCAGCAAAAATACCGCATATGGATGTCCATTGCTGTGTAAGTTTACAAACATCCACTATGTGTAAAAGGTATGAGGTACAATAATAATAAGGTACAAAAACACACGAAAAGGCTCGTCAGCCACACGCGCGGCGCCGGAAATGACTGTACACCCACTTCTCCAATTTTGGAAACTTTTTACATTTTCACTTTAATGCGATGTCTGTAACACAGGAACAATGATCCATGTAAAAATAAGAAAATGAAAAAAAATGGACATAAGTGTTTTTCACATGACAGCGACGATATACAGTATCATGTGAAATGTGAGCGCTCTTACATTTTCATTCTGCTAAATCCACACCTTTGATGCCTTGCATCTCTCCACACATTCAAACTGTGAATAAGCATCTCGATTATCTCTTTATTATAATTAGTTTATTTTACGTAATACTTGTGTGACTAACTGGGCTAACCTGCGACCTTGGGCATCGTATTTCGTTACATATCATTTGGAAATTTGTGCTGGGAAAAAAAGTCCTTGGATCTTTGAATCCTTGTAAACTCAAGGACAATGACAAAATAAATTGAACATACTAACATAATAGCAATTAAAAACATAAATCATACAATACAATAGCTGTAACAAAGCACTTTACATTAACAAAATAGCTATAATACTACAAAGACAGTGAAAGCAATACATTAAAACACAAATTATTGTGTTTTCGTCATGGTCACCCTCTTAAAATAATCTCTTAAATCATTTTTGCTGTTTTTTCAGAAAACACAAAAAACTGAACCACAATCTGATGATCTTGTATGTATTGATAATTTCATTTCAGGTGTAAAATTGAATTATCTGTTTAACAAAGGATTACACGAGAGGTGTCAGCATCCTGTGGAGATGTTTAAGAGGAAATTAACCCAATTTTTTTCAAGAATATGTTCCCAGAGGCCCACTCGTTAAAACACGGCATTCTGATTAATATTGCGTTTGTGGAATATGAGTGAAGCAGCAAATCAACCCCTTTTTAGTCATCTCAGGGGGCGGCATTTTGTCACTTCTGTCGACTGAAAATGACATCACAGTTGCTTAGGGCTCAGGTAACGGCTCAGCTTCAGAAAACAGGTCAGCTGTGATTGGTCGTTACCTGAGCCACACACACACACACTGGCCAGGACTTTGTAAAAAGAAAAGAAAAAAAAAAAGAAAGAAAGTGGGGAGGATACAATGTTTGACAGCAATAAGCATGCATGTACAAATAACTAAGTTTGCCAAGGTTCATGTGCATTTACTAGGGGTGTGACGGTACATGTGGGTGTATTAATACGTTTCGGTATGGCATGTTCGGTTCGGTCCACTTGCGTTTGGTTCGGTCCACTTATTAGCGCGAGCTTACGGACAGGCGCTATTGACTGTTGCACGCGGGAGAGGAGAGTGGTGGCACAACAGTGAGAGCCAGAAAAGAGCCAGAGCGCAAAGGTCCCCCCGTACACTGCGGTCTCCTGTTTGGGTCTCCTGTCTGGCTGTTATGTTAAAATCGCCGATGGGGAAAGATACATGGTTAAGTCCGAAAGTTGTGTGCCGACATTGCTACATGAGCCGGGCGGCAGGTAGCACATCTAACATGCACGGCATCATCCGACTGTGAATGTTTCTTAGACGAGGGAGCAAAAACGTCAAACTTAAATAGCGAGATTTATCATATTGTAGCGTCTTCCAGGAACACGCCATCAGACGTAGTTTAATTATCACGTTTTTATTCATCCAAGTACAACTGCTCGCGCTCTTGTTTCTCCGCTGCTCCAATCGCTTGCCGTACGATGCCTTCATTAACCTCGGAAACATCACAACTCAGCAACACACAAATCCGACCACAACACAGACAACCCAATTCGTTACAATATGCTGTTGAACATTCAAAGATTTCAATGTCTAAAAAGTGTATACAATTTCATAAAGACTTTTTAAAGTTACTGTATTTTTTTCATTATAAAAATAGTTTTAATATAGTTAGCAATAATTCTGTTATTGTATGTATTTTTTTCATCACAAAAAGTGTATACATGTACTGTAATGACAACTTGTCGTCTCTAACAATACTTAGATGTGTTTAAACATTTCAGTGTCTTAATAATTGACTAAATTAAGAGATCTTTATTGGTAGTGTATTTTTTATCCACCCATCCATTATCTATACCCCTTCTCCTCACAAGGGTCGCGGGCGTGTTGGAGCCTATCCCAGCTGTCTTCGGGCAGTGGGCGGGGGACACCCTGAATTAGTTGCCAGCCAATCGCAGGGCACACACAGACAAACAAACAACCGCACTCACAATCACAGCTAGGGGCAATTTAGAGCGTCCAATCAACCTATCAAGCATGTTTTTGGAATGTAGGAGGAAACCGGAGTACCCGGAGAAAACCCACGCAGGCACGGGGAGAACATGCAAACTCCACACAGGGAGGCCGGAGCCGGGATCGAACCCACGACCTCTGAACTGTGAGGCGGACGTGCTAACCAGTCGACCGCAGTGCTGCCGTGTATTTTTTACTCAGGTGTAATTTCTTAGAATATCACCCAAATGGTTAGCTTTTATTCTTTAGAAAAAAAGTAGTTTCCTTGTCATCTTTTCAAAATAAACATTAAAAAAAGAAAATCTGTTTTTTCTCCTGAAAATATTCTGAACCGAAGTTTCCAAAAAACCAAACCGAACCGAAACGTGATTTAGCGTACCGTTACCGTACCGTTAAAATTAAATATAATAAAAGATCCAGTGGCGACATTCACACTTGCCTGCTGGCAGAGATCACTAGTGTGGTGCAGTACATAATGGAAAATTATAATTTGACTAATAATGTCTGATAGGCTTGTCAAAAATATAGATACTTCGGTACTTACTCGTTACTAAACATTTTGAATGGATACAATACTAGCTTGCTGTGGCATCGATATTACCGATACCAAACCACTGACTTCGATACCAACAGCGCTTTGCCAACGTGTGCTCCTAATGGTCTGCTGCTGCCGCACACACTGCCGAAGCCTGCCCCGTGCGCCCCTCCCTCCCTGCTCGGCCGAGTGCAGACTGCTCGTCGACTCCCTACTTAGCCGCGCGCATGAGCTGAACTGAAAAAAAAAAGTGTGCACCCCGGGCTCCTGCAGCCGAAGCTGTGTCGCAATAGCACGGAAGCTCGCCCCCACTCGAGCTGCCGTGGTCCTTTCGGTCAGCCCCTCCGCTCACTTCGTACCGGCTGGCAAACGCGGGTCGCAGCGTCGGCTTCTCTGAGCGTGCGCCCCCGGCCCTTCCCACGGATCTCCCCAGCAGCCGCCGTGGTGGCAACGGTCGCCCATCGCGGGGTCGCCGATCCTGCTCGGGCCGTGCCGGCCCGGCTGGCTCATTCGGCCGAGGCCGAGCCATAGAATGACGCATTGCGGCTCATGACCCAAAGTCAGAATCGACTAAGTACGTCTAGTGGCAACATTGAACCAACAAGTTCAAAACTCAAATGCACATATCCAGCTAATATTTAGTTTATAGCATACGCAGCTGCAGCATATACAGAAACACTGTACATACATATGCATCATATGTTTACATTGACTGCTTGGATTAGATAGACTTCCTTGCTTGCCCATAAAATGCAGCGTTGTGTTTGTCATATATATTTTCTTTCTAAAGCAAGACAAGGTTAGCAAAGTGTTCAGTAGCATGTTTTCAGTAACAGCTGCAGTATTGTTTTGAACTTCTCAAAAATAAAGCTCTTGTGAAAAATAATACTAGATAATAATGCAAAAAAAAAGGAATTAAAATAAATACTGGTTAAAAACAGCCCTTTGAGTAATCCATGGTAAAGTTCACAAATAGTAAAAAGTTCATGAAATTGAAGAACAGAGAGGTTCATGTGATTTGTCCAAAAATAAATTCTTCTATTTTTTTTTGTTAAGAATCGATATTGTGAATCGTTAGGAACCAGAATCGAATCAAAACATCGGAACCGGAATCATCCAAATTCAAACGATGCTCAACCCTACCTGCTACTGTTCTGGATAGCCAATAACTGAAAGTATTTTAATTATTTTATTTCATTTTTTATTATTACTATTATTATTATTTGTGACTTGTTGGTTTGCCTTAATAGATAAACATGTGGGTCTAGCTACTCAGACAACTTACAGATTTTGTTGTCAATTTATGTTACTGTAAGTGGTGGGTGTTATTCTTTTTCACGACCTCAAACAACTTGAAAATGATGTGCCAATGATTTGACTGTATGGTTATTTCTTTGCACTAGTTCAGACAATTTACAGATTTACAGATGTTTTTTTGTGTGTGTTTTGTTCTTTGCACTACTTCTTCCTTTGTTTTGCACTACCCCAGGCTCAGACAACGTAAAATGTGTCATTGGTTCCAGGCATTGACTGTACAGAGGGTTGTCGAAGTTAAATACTGAAGTTGTACTATTTTTTTGCACTACCTCTTAAAATAACTATTGTATTCATGATCATTTAAGTTTTTGGCAATAAAGTTTTACAGTAAAAAAAAAAAAAAAAAAAAAAGATAAAAATAAAAAAAGCCTGTGCTTTAATTTGTTCCGTGTGGTATCGAAATGGTATTGAGTATCGATACTGAACTAGATATCGGTATCGAAGTTGAAATTCTAGTATCGTGACAAGCCTAATGTCTGTGTGTGTGTTATTTATTGGTGTACCGGTTGCAGTCAGGAAACCTGTGTATTTAATTCAATTTAATTCTTTGCACTTCACTGTATTCTTTATAAAGCAGTTGAACAACCACATATTTTGATTGGTACTTTTTCTGGCCAATGGATTTTTTTGTTCCATATTTAAAATGTATTTATTGAAACTCATTTTATTTTGTGTTCTATATAAAATCTGTATTTTTTTTAACAAAAAAAAAAGATAATCGACAATTGCCATTAACTCATTAAGGCGTGACGCGCCTGGCTAAACATCTCTCTAAAACCTTAAGTTTTCTCATCTTTGGAATCACCCTCGAAAACCTGAAGATTTCCCGGAAATTCAACACCCATAAAATAATTAATATATCTCAGCCCCTGTAGCAAATAGAAGGATAATTCCAAAAGAAATTGAAAGCTTAGACATGTGGCTTTCAAACTAGACCAACTTTATTAATCATTACTGTTTCAATTGAAGATGTAAAAATAACTTCTTCTTTTTTTTATCAGTGCAAGAGTAGCACTATTTTTAATTTTGATAAAATTGAGTGGTAAATACCATCCTCTATTCTGTTACAAACACATCGATATCATCATTGTCTATAAACATACATCATAACTAGTGTTGTTCCGATACCACTTTTTGGGCCCCGATAACCGATTCCGCTACCTGGCTGTGCCGTGCCATTTGAAAAATCAAAATATAAGCACTATTTTTCTTGTAATTCTAAAGAATTGCATCCTCACTTGAATGTAAAATTATTCATATTTAAATCATCACTTGTGAAGTATCTGTTGTAATAGAGCTGCTCGATTATGAAAAAAATATGAATCACAATTATTTTGGGAATAATTGAAATCACGATTATTCAAACGATTATTTTTTGCTACAAAACAAGAACAGGTTTAAACATGTAAAAAATATTAAGACAAAATTCTTTGAAACACTATAATAATTTAAGTTCGTTTTGTACCTAACAATATTTATTAAATTATTTTTTAAAAATTAAAACGTGCAAATTTATAAATTAAAGTATAGTTTCGTTGTGTAAACAAACAGCATTGGAGTTAACTTGCTATGCATTTATAAATTGCCAAAGTAGTGAACTACTTGGAGTATAATGCCAGTTTTGAAAGACTGACAGATATGCTATTCATCCATACATTTAAACTTTTGTCTGGAGCCTTTTTTGTTTTGTTTTTAAAGTAATATTTAAGTAATTTGCTTCCGATAAATTGTCAATTTAATGTGTTAATTGGGTCAAACTAATTTAAATGTTGACTGTTACATACTAGTAATCTATACAATACTTCTATGTTAAAGTAGTACATATATAAACTGCATTACAATATAATGACCAATAATATGTTTGCAAATTGCCTTTGAAGCAATTTGAAACAAAAATAAACACAAACATTTTGACTTCATATTATAGACTACACAAGAAATGTAACTTAAGTCACAATAATAATGTTTAGCATGGTTTCTGTTTTTGTGCTAGTAAAAGTAGTGTATATTTGCATAAAATATGTTATTTAAAATAAATCCCTCGTGCCGATTGCAAAGTGGAGTCTATGCCCTAAACATTTGGAAGGCTTGTCCGGGCAATAGATTCTGTTATATTTTTGTGTCTCTCTGATGTTGATGGGTGGGGGTTGCTGCGTACAGTGTTTCAACGTTGCGCACGACGGAAAATCTGACTCGGTGTTATCTTGCTTTGGGTAACATCATAACCATACCGTAATATCATCGTAAACCAAACGATGGTTGAATAGAGTCGTCGCGTTGCCGGTGGGTGCAGAGACAACTGGCATTTTATACGTCTTTGCTCACCGTCTTCCACGGCGAACCCAAAATGTAACCAAATAAGCGATTTCGATTTGCCTTGCTTGTTTACAAGTCGTTCCTGTGGCGGTTCGTGTGCCATTTTTAGGTCTGTTACTCTGTTAAAACGTTGAGTAGGAGCGTGTGCAGTGTACGGGCTGGATGGCTTGCTAGTTCGCTGTCAAAAAGGCGTATCCGTAATAGTAAAAGGCATATCCGTGATTAAAGATTAATATCCATAATAGTAATAATTTGTGAGTACAAATCAAAATTGTGAGGTTTGACTTCTTTTCTTGAGAGTACGAATCAAAATTGTGAGGGTTTGACTTCTCTTCTTGTGAGTACGAATAAAAACTGTGAGTGCCATTGTTTTGTGAATACAACTCTCACTTCTATGAATACGAATCTTCACTACGCACGAATTGCCAGTTTAGGACGAATCTGCTCAACATGCAAATTAGGATGACGTCACGCAGAACACAGGCAGGTCCGAAGGGGAGCTAATTGATCCGCGATTCCTTTCCCCGCAAGGGGAGCGAATCGATCCGCGATTCCTCTCCCCGCGAATGCATAGAGAAGAAAACAAAGATGGCGAACGCGAGGGGATCGGACGGCGTTTCCAGCGGCTCAGGAGGCGCATGTTCACAGCAGGTAAAGTCAGCAACGTTGTATACAATTTATTAATATGTGTTTCATGACGTCGTTCTGTCTCAAATAATAGCTTTGGACTCAGGCTTCCGGCGATAGGTTGCAATCTAATGATGTGTTTCAATGTTAGCATTAGTACTTGGCTAATGTAGCTCTGTTTTCAACGTGTCTATGTACCCACCATTTATTACGTCAACAATAATGTATTGTTTGGATACTGTTAATAGCTCTTGCTAATTTGGTTGCTCCGTTTTTATTAAGTATTCTCACAGAATTAAAAAAAAAAAAAAGTAGTGTTTAATGCAAAAGAAAACATGTTGCGCATATTTTCTTGTAAAGTGAAGACATATCACAAAGGGCTATTTTATTATTCTGCGAACTAGTTTAAACTGAAATGTAGTGACATAAGTGAGGTTTATCCGCTTTAACATCTTACTGAGTGTTGTTGTCGTCATTACATATTCATAAGTACAGTATGCCGTGTTTGTAGACGCTGAGATAGTGTGTGTTGTGTATATTTTTTATGAGTTGGTAGTGTTATATCTTTGGATATTAATAACCATATGCACACACACGTCAGCTTCATCGGTGTTGGCTTTAATGCAGGTGACTTAACATTACAGGGCTGACTCGGAGTTCACTCTGTCTCCTCGGTAACTCTGGCATATCCAAACCACCAGCAGCCTTTATTGATACCTAGTTGTAGAACAGTTGAGTCTCTATATAACATCTAGTATGCATAATAAGAGCAAATTATGAATCCGCCCCATGGAGCAAACTTGTGATTGTGCATTCCTAGAAAAATATATGAAATGTCACTGTGTGTGTTATATGCATCAAATTATAGTTTGTCAGTTCACTATAAAAAACGTTGAATTTACTCAATTATATTTTGACAAGTTGCATGATGTAATCCATCTGAATCCTATTAACATGATCTCTTTTTTTTTTTGTAGTTTCTTCATTCTGAGCAAATCAGCCCAGCTGCAGCGCTTTGTAAACCACCCCCGAAGTCCACTGCAGTATCATCAGAACCTCTACCTGTTCAGCATACCCCATTACGTTTTCTCCGGAAATTATTTTAATAGATCCACTGTAAATGTCCTAGATGTAACGATTTACTCCAGCCCAGATTCAAGTGTCAAATAGGGCTGTCACAAACGATTATTTTGCTAGTCGACTATTCACCAACAGGAGTTGCGATTAGCTGACTAATCGGATCATATGTAAATTGCAGCATAATCGCACCAGCAAGCTGCTGCTCTTATATCACTATCAGTAGCTTACAGCTAGATCTCTTTAAGGTATCATACAAAAGAATAAAGACAAGATAATAGTACATTCAACTTGTACTAAACTGTGCAGGTTGTACCAGCATTCCTGATTTGTTTTTAGTGGAGTACCAGTAATTGAAATTGAATTGTGGCCGTAAATATTTTATTGCTGAATGTTTAGTGCATTTTAAAATGGAACTAAAAAACAATACACTATGCTGAGTTGCACTAATACTACGAAACTACCTATAAATACTAAAGGAAATACCGGATTTGTAAACATATTTCACCCTTCCTTGGCACCAATCATTTGTTCTCCAGTGGGAGGAGGCATTTTTGAGAGAAAAATTTGCGCCAAATAATTTGAGAGCGGCTATTGTTAACATGGTGTTGCGAATCGATTCTAATCTCTTTTATTTATTTATTTATTTTTTACATTGATGCATATTTTAGGCAGTTTAGATTGATTTTAGATGAATTGCTACATCCCTAGAAAATGTATCAAACAATGTGTAAATTCTTCATGTGCGGTGTCAGAAATCAGATTTCAATTGATTGAAACTGATGTACACAAATACAATTTCAAACACAAAAAGTATTGCCTGTTCGAGTCCAATGATACTGAATATTAAATGTTATGCCAACCTACAAATAATATACTCAGTGAAATAATTCATATAATTATGCAATTTAGTACTCATGATTTTGTCAAGTATTTTAATTTCTATGTTGTCATTTTCTCGTGGCTCTGTTTCAATCTCCACGTCGTCATTGACATCGTCCCCCAAGTCAGGCAGTCCATCTGAGGGCATGTGTTCATTGTCTATCTAGATTGTCATCAGTGTTTGCCTCCATCTCCAACTCTGCTGTTTTTTCAGCCCACGCCGGCTGGATCTCAGCCGTCACCAGTGACTTGCAGTTA
The DNA here is from genome assembly GCF_054856515.1 of Filicampus tigris. NCBI lineage: Eukaryota > Metazoa > Chordata > Actinopteri > Syngnathiformes > Syngnathidae > Filicampus > Filicampus tigris. The sequence continues at coordinate 27,269,222 of NC_141224.1, read as the reverse complement.
CACTTCAAGTCAGCATGCAGGGTCAGAGTTGCGACCTTCACCAAACAGATCATCCTGGACATGACTGGCTACATTTCTGAAAATATAATTACATAAAAATATTTATCAGGCAAAGTATACTGTTTGCAATGATGGTAACTTCGATATGTAATCAAAATAAATTATTCAACTAAATGATAACATTGATAAATGTGGCTCTGAATTGAAAATGTATATTGTTAGCTGCATATCGTCACTGTCATGTGAAAAACACACATCTCCATTTTTTTTCAATTTTATTATTTTTACGTGAATAGTGTTTCCGCTTTACTGACATCGCATTATTATGAAAATTTCAAAAATTGGACATAAGTGTTTTTCACAGGACAGAGATGACGATATGCTGTATGTTGAAAAGAAAATGAATTAGTGTTACCCTTGTCTTTTTGATCGAATCAATAATGCAACTGTTCTTCAGGCATGACATGAGCCATCTTGTTGCTACTACTATAAAAGAAAAAAGAAATTGCATTCAAACTAATATTTTCAATTAAAATGTGCACAACTTTGTTGGCTTGTGCATGAAACCTTCAAAATAGATATCCTGACAGTCAATAATATTTTAGCAGTACAGCATTGTAAACTGGGATTTTTGGGGAGTGTAACTCAAAATCCATTAAATACTTGGTTAATGTGTACTGATATATAATGATTTGCTCATTTGTTCATATACAGTCATTTGTTAGAATATACAATACAATTTTATAAAATATTTATAAAACCTCACTACCCTTTCGTGTCACTACATTTCTATTAAAGATAGCTCAAAGACACTCGGACTCAGTGACTGTCTACAAAGTAGAAACAAATTATGGGACATTTTGCTTAAGTTTTTTTCTTTTACATAAACACACTATAATGTCCTTGTTTTTTGGAGTTCTGTGAGACTACTTGCATTAATGAAATGGAGTGCCCAATTTAGCAAGAGCTATTAACAGCATCCATACAATACATAGAGTACATTTTTGTTAACATGCTGAATTGTGGGTACAAGTGACTAAACTACAGTATGGTGACAGAGACGTTGAAAACAGAGCTACATTCGCCAAGTACTAATGCTAACAGTGAAACACATCATTCATTCATTCATTATCCATATTGCTTATTCTCACAAGGGTCGCGGGCATGCTGGAGCCTATCCCAGCTGTCTTTGGGCAGTAGGCGGGGGACACCCTGAATAGGTTGCCAGCCAATCGCAGGGCACACAGAGACAAACATCCGCACTCACAATCACACCTAGGGGCAATTTAGACAGTCCAAGCAACTTACCATGCATGTTTTTGGAATGTGGGAGGAAACCGGAGTACCCGGAGGAAACCCACGCAGGCACGGGGAGAACATGCAAACTCCACACAGGGAGGCCGGAGTCGGGATCGAACCCACGACCTCTGAACTGTGAGGCGGACGTGCTAACCAGTCGCCCACCGTGCTGCCAGAATGATGTTATGAAATACATATTAATAAATTGGATAAACACGTTGCTGACTTTACCTGCTGTGAAGATGCGCCTCCTGAGCCGCTGGAAGCGCCGTCCGATCTGCTCGCGTTCGCCATCTTTGTTTTCTTCTCTATGCATGCGCGGGGAAAGGAATCGCGGATTGATTAGCTCCCCTACGGACCTGCCTGTGTTCTGCGTGACGTCATCCTAATTTGCATGTTGTGCAGATTCGTCCTCACCAGGGTTATTACAGTTTTGGATTATTCATTTTAGTTTAGTTTTTATTTCGTTTTAACTTGTTATTTCTAATTCAGTTAATGTTTGTTCGTTTTTATTAGTTTTAGTTTTGGGGAAAATGCTTAATTTTAGTTTAGTTTTTATTAGTTTCAGGTTTTTTAGAATTTGATGTATTTGTCAGGTGCAGCTTCTTTTTTTGTTTTTTGTTATTTATTCAAATAAAGATAACATTTGAAAAATGTATGAATAACCAACAAATAAAACATAACAGTCTACTTAAACTTAAGTGCAATAAGGCCAAGAAAAGTGCAGTGCATTAATGCTGCTTCTAAAGTGAAAATGCAGATGAAACAAGCAACATAAAACGATATAAAAACCTGGCAATTGAACAGGAGAGTGCAGACTTGTAACATCAGAAAATGTAAACAAATTTAAACCCTTCCATATTGAATGTGTGTGAGAGAGAGAGATTTGTCCCCAAATGGGGCTCTGTCATTTTCTCCCAACTTTCGCCATTATAATGTTTTAGTTTTGTTTTATACCCATCAGACCTATTTGTAAACGCGTTACGTCACTTCAGACGTCGAGGTGCCGTTAAACCGGCAGCGCCATGTTTTACATTTTAAATGATCACAAATGCTTTCAAAGACGAAAACGAATGGTATTTTCGCTACGATTATTTCGTTTGTTTTCGTTTACGATAATAACCTTGGTCCTCACAAAAATGAAACCCTCACAATTTTGATTCGTACTCTCAAGAAAGAAGTCAAACCCTCACATTTTTGATTTGTACTCACAAATTATTACTATTACGGATACGAATCTTTAATCACGGATATGCCTTTTACTATTACGGATACAAATCTTTAAATCACGGATATGCCTTTCTGGCAGCGATCTTACTCCATAGCTGGCTAGTTTGGAGAGGGTGGCGCGGCGGAGTAACTCGTGAGCACATGCCTCAAAACAATTCAAAATTCGTATTAATAATCGCTTTTTTACGATTATGCCAATTTTGTAATCGTGGAGTGTAATAATCGAAAATGTAATTGAATTTCGATTAATTGCACAGCCCTATGTTGTAACATACACACACACAGAATACGTGTGTTGAATAAACAGCCTATTTCCATAGCTCTTCGTGCTGGTGAGATTGCGACATGGGCTGGATATTAACATGCATGTGCATTTGGATAAGGGTCTTCTGTTTCCCTCCGGTGTGCGGCTCTCAAATATGCGTGCTGCATTCAAAGAATGATCCCAGTATCAATAACCAGCATCGGCGCTTCATTTGTTCGTACTCGCCGATCGGGAGTATCGGGATACTTTCCGATACCAGTATCGATATCGGAACAACACTAATCATAACCATATATCACGTTCGACTGGTTCCACTGGTTCAAAGTCCACAAGCGCATCATCTATTTCACTTAGATGGCGTCCACCGTTACTGGCGGACATTAGCGTCATCCTCCGAGGAGTCACGATACAGTGTTCTCTAATTTTGCTTCTCTAACATGCATAATTTAATCTACACATTCAAAATGTGGTATGCACCTGGAATGGGAAAAAAAAAACTATTAGGAGGAACATAATTGTTTAGTAATCTAAATTAGTATATTCTAACCTGTGTTGGAGCCTGTGTATTCATCCTTGTATAACTGCCCATCTATATTAAGTTAATGATAATGAATATTTGAATTAATATTCTTTGCTGCTCTTGCCCCACTTCCTCAGGCCATCCCGCTGATTAGAGATTTAAGACAGCTGGTTGGGCGTTACGAGGTCTTTCTTTGTTGTGTTGGAGGAGTGAGACAGTTTGTCAACCACTAAACAACACTGGATCACTAAAGTTTAGATGATCAATGCCTAAGTCATTTGCGTTTTCTTGTTTGAAGTCAACCACGGAGATGTTTTCTCAATAGAAACTCTCTGACCAACGTGAAATTATCCCCGCGAGTGCTTACTATTTAGTGAGTCGCAAACATCCTCCTGAAAGCTACTCTGACGTTCTCTTATGACTGTTTTTGAACGCAAGAGTAGCCGTAACAGTATGTTATGTATTTTATTCTTGGGTGTTGCCATTAAGGGTTTGCGGAAAATAGGTCATGTGTTAACTTGGAGTGCTGAGATTTCGGATTCGTAAACGCGGCACTTGATGCGTAGTCACAGTGACCGTGAGGCAGCACGTCCTCTTGCTGCTCGACGTTCACTGACTAATGCCTCCATAATCCGTAATAAATGCTATAATATGTTATCGTACCACAACAGGAAATGCACGGTAGCCTGTGTGTGTTAACTTAAAGCGGAAGGTACCCCAAACATATTTTTTTTCCAAGAATATGGGCAAATAAGGCACTCTGATAAACATTGTGTTTGTGAAATAAGAGTTAAATCCACTCAATTTTAGCCATCTCTGGCTCTTCTGTCGAGTGAAAATGACCAGAGCTGGGCAGTCCGTCCCAGGGGTGGACGCCCATTTTTGGGGCGGAGGATGGGGGTTGCACGTTTTAAAAAAAAGGGACAGACTAAGCAAGGACAGAGGTGGATTTTAGTCTGGCCCACTAATGGGCCCACATGCAAAATTGAAAATTACATCACCACTACTCAGGGCTCAGATATTGACCAAACACGGACGGCTGACCTGTTTTCTGAAGCTGAGCCATGATTGATCGTTACCTAATGGGTTAATGGGTGGATTTTGCTGCTTAACTCATATTCCACAAATTAATCAGAATGCTGTTTCAACTAGTGGGCCTGCTGGGAACATATTCTTGAAAAAAAAAAATGGTTGGGTTGATTTTCCACTTAAAGATAGGTTAAAAAAACCCGACTGTCCCAATGTGAGAAATTAAATTGGGGTATCGGCCACAACGTGTTTCCTTTTTAGATGCTCATTCATCACGGCATTATTAGGTATGAAAGGGAGATTTGCATCGTATTAAGTAATTTTGTAAAATGCGCCTGGACTTTCGGGCTCTTTTGCCAACACTAACACAGGTGTTAGCCATGACACCATTACTCACAATCATAGGTGTAACCAGCCCGTTTTTGGAGCACCCCCAAATTCAACCCATTTTTAAAATTCTCTTTTCCTTAATAAAGGACAGGATATGCTTGAATATGATGAAAAACGCTGGATAAAAACTCAAACAAAACAAAAATGTGAACAACGCAGCATCGGAAATACCCCCCTGCCTCGAAATGGTTCTGTCCATTTGATTCCCAGCACCGCTCTTGCCCCCCTCCCCGCTCCCCCTTCGCTCAGCAAGTGTATACGGCATAGCAGCTGAGTCTGTATTACGGTGGGAGTATGTTATACAGTGGTTATGTTGAATAACTATTTTACCACCCAATACCATGAATATGTTATCATAAACAGATATTAGGCCTCATTTTAGCTGCATTGAATCGAATATAACAATTATCAGCCTAGCTTAATTGTTGCATGTGTGTAAGCTATGTGTGTGGTTTCCGGTTGCCAACTGTCCCATATTAGCCGGGACGTCACGTATTTTGGGCTAATTTGGTTTGTCCCATACGGGACCTTAAATGTCCCGTATATTGACTATCAATTCTTGCAAATACAGAAAACTGCAATCTACCGATCATGTAATATAGATGCTTTTAGTAAAGCTTTGGATGGCGATCGATTGTCAATAACGACGGACGCAGACGGGTTGGCAGCCTCAATGTCTTTTACTTTTATACTTGCTCGAACATACATTGCTGGTTCTTAAACGGTGATGGCACATTACAGCGCTCTTAATGGAGACTCTAGGTACTACACATGACAGATCCTAGATCAGATAAAGCGTCAATCTCAGAACAAGCGGCAATCACTCCACCTGTCATGTAAGGAATTCTCTCTGGCTGCGCAAAATGACAGAAGACTGCTTGAGTCAGTCAAAATCAGCCAGAAATATCAATGGAAAAAATAAATTTGGTGAGTCACACTCCTCTTTTACATTTCAGATTTCTTACACCCGTTTTTTGATGAAAAGAGCCAAATTGTGGTTTCATATGAGGTGAGTCGCTGTCCTGTGAAAAACACTGTCCATTTTATTTCATTTTTTCTTATTTTTACGTGAATGTAGTTTAAGCATTAACGTTAAAATTAGAAAATATCTAATGAATGATCCTAACTCACTTTAAATAAAATGAAAAAAAAAAAAAAGTTGAACCAGCCAGACACTCTGGGTGCTCAGCACCCCCAAAGCTCAACCTAAAATCGCCCCTGCTCACAATGCTTCTGTTGACATCACGGATGACCCGGATTACCACTACTGCGCATGTGCATTGCAGACACATGCAGGTTGAGAGAGACGATGAATTTTCGAACGAAACACACCTGCAAATAATTAGATATACAGTGCTGTATATTTTTATTCATGCTTGAAGAAAAAAAGGAAAGTACTTTTTACCTACCGTTGCGTTTCGGGCTGAGTTAAATAATAAAAGGTGGGGAGCCAGTCGAGCTAAAACCACGTGAACTCGTCTCCTAGGAGCGACGTCATTGGTTGGCTCTTTTTTTATTGGCTGCTGCTTGAGAACGTCGTTTCTGTACGACACACATTAAGAGGACTACAACTCCATGCAGACGACTGTTCGACCTTCTCTACTTCCGGCTAACAGCGGTGCAGTAATATAGAAATAAATACATTTAAATTCAACTTCCAAAGGCTCTTATTGAATTAATTTCCAAAGACAAAAATGAAGGGCATTTTCGCTTTAATCATCGTTAGTTTTATAAACGTAAAATGTAGTTTCAGTTAGTTTTCGTCTTATTAAAAGCATTTTCGTTTTTATTTTATTTCGTTTACTAAAATGTTTATTCAATTTTAGTTTTAGTTATTTTGTTCGTTTTCGTGAACTAAAATAGCCTTGGTAAGTCAGTCGAGTCACACATGGTCACATGGGCTAAGCAGAGCCACCATCCTGCGTGGGTGTGGCTCATGGTGTATAAAGAATAGGAATCATTTTGGACAGATAAGACCTTCCACATCTTGCAGAAAACGGCTGTCTCTCAGTCTTCCTGGTGTTTATTAAGAAGTTTATCTGAGAATGTGCAGTCTTCTGGTAGTAACTGTTAAGTGATTCAGATAATGGACAGATGAATAGCTGCAATGATTGGTTCTGAGGGTGGTTCCCTCTGAACTTTTCATACCCCTGTAAAAAATATTGATTATTGTACAAAAGTGAATCTAACTCCAGTGCTTGGTGGAAATAGGGCTTCTCATTCATTATATGACAACTTTGCCTTTTTTTCTGTTTCACTTCTCCCACAACAGTTCCAATTCAGTGTCTGGAAGAGATTGAGACAAACCACCATGCAGTTCTTCGGTTGCCAGTACCTCAACCCCCCAGTGCCCCCCCTCTGCCCTCGTGTTCTGGCCGCCCTTGTCCCCCCGTTGGTGGCCCAACTAGCAACTTGCTGCCGGACATTTTGAGAGAGGACTGCTGGTATAATGGCCCATGGCCAACACAGCAGTGCTCTGGAGAGGCTTTGGTCGGGAATGAGACCTCTTCTGTTCTTTTGCCCCCACCACCCCTTAACCAGGCCTCCATAGATGACAGCTCAAGGTCCTTCCCCAGTCCCCCCAAACCAAGTGACGCCCTTTTCTGGGAGAGACACTCAGCTGCGTCAAATTCATCATCCTTAAATGGAAACTGCAGTAGGAGGAGCCCCCCCGATACAGAGTATATCAAACCCGTTTAAGGAGGACTTCAGCACAAAGACTATGACTTTGCAAGCCTGCCACATTTCTAACACCTAATCTGCCTTAAATGAATAATAGCACTCCCCTGTGGGATGGACTAGATTGGACCTGCAAGTTGTCTGAATCAGATGAAGGCCAGAAGCGGCTTTTTGAGGTAAATACTCAACATTGCTTGCATACAGCACTGATGACAAGGGATGGGGATCGTGAAGATTTTTACGATACACCTACTCTTAACGATACTCCTGATCAATCTGTCATTCCCATCTGTACTTAATTTGTTTCTAAAAACGCAAACAATGTTAGAATTCACAGTTTTTTTAAATGAATGAACTTGTCTTGCAACTGCAACATTCATTGAAAATAAATAAAAACAATGATTTATAGAAAAAGAAATGTTTGGAACAATTCATTATTACAATGTTCAACATTCTATAAATGGTTATTGATGGATGGATAGTAGGAAAATTGGTGGAGGCTCAAAGTAACCTTTCATTTGAAAAAGAATTTTTCTAGTCATATTTTTCCATTTTTCTAGTTATATGAGGATCAATTTACAAATGTTGAGCAATTTTTTGCAGGTTAATCCCAGGTATTTGAAGCAAGGGTTTTGTTATACAATGCAAGCACACGCAATGTTGAATGCAGGGCTGCAGCTATCAAATATTTTAGTATCCCACTGAAATTTCTATAGAATAATTGTGTATTCCTTTAAGATATATTTTTACTTTATACTTTCACTTTATAACGAACAACCAATTGGTTTCCTTTTTATATAATCAACAGTTTTTATTTCTTAACTTCATTAATTTAAATTTAGCATTTATTGTATAAAAAACAGGCTCTTAGCACAATTAGTTGTTGCTCTATAGTTGTTGGTCAACCCATGATTCTCGCTTTGGTGCATACCCCCACCTACTGTAAATATTCAGTCAATGCAGTCTACTTAATAAGACGGCTGCCTCATAACAAACACACGTAGGGCAAACCTGTTTCTCAGTTCAATGCCTGTTTTGTTTTCGTTGTCCGTAATATGGTTTTCCTTTTTTCTTGCCGGTGCCAAAGTCCAAGACTGATTTCTTGGTGTTGATGTGACCTCTTGCATGAGAACAATTTCTTCACGGTCAGGTCTGGCTGGCTTTGCTCCCAGCAAATTCCAGGGAGGGCTGGTGGATGGACCTAGATGTCTGTTAGCATGCTCGTGTCCACAGTTTGGAGACACTGGGAGCCTGGTTCCCTGATTTTCCATTCACCTCCACAAACATTTTGAGGTCGATGCATTTTTGCCTCCAGCACTGCCATCTTCTGAAGGAGTTTATGGTAGTTTTCTGTGGAGACGGGGGGTATCTTGCTTCTAGCCTTGGAAAAAGAATTATGAATTTGACCATATTTGAATTTCCGTGGTTTTCGGCTGACAGCGCAGATACATATATAATTTTGATATTTTGAGATCACAATAATCTTACAATTTACAACTACAATTAAACAAACGAAAAAACACTTTGTTCAGATATTGTGCAGTTTTGGTGTCGCTGGGATTTTCGCGCATGCCGACAGCTGACACGTCAAGTGCTGTCAAATATCTCTGGAGATGGCAAATGCTTATCACCGAAATTGCACAAGGTCTGAAGAAAGAAGTTAAAAACTTTGACTTAAGACATGATGAACGTTTTTGAGACATATAACATACACCCAAATTGGACACTTATAACCGTTTTGCCCGCAGCAGCAGAAGGATGAAAGAGCCGCGGTTTGCCGACCCCCGATTCCAGACAGTCCTTTTTAATTGAAGTTAATGGCTGACTGCACACTCCGCAGCAGACTTCAGGGGGCATCCATAGGAGGCAGGGGGCCATGGCCATTCATTCTCTGACCCGCCTTGAAGTCCGTGGGCATCAACACACCTTCGCACATCCACTGAGTGTGCATGAGATGTACAGTAATGACGACGGAACACAGACGGCATTTTTGGTTGGTTTTCATTTCATGAAGACAAGGAGGACTCAAATGGACATTAATTATTTGATTTACTTCTGTATTTGAAAGTAAGCCTTAACCAAGCGTCTTTTTTCAGAATTGTTTTGTTACAAACAGAAATAAAAAATGACACATTTGTAGCAGCGCATTGATTTCATAAATGCAACATGCATTTTTTTTTTAATATACAGCAGGGGTGTCAAACTCACGGCCCGCATCGTAGTTCTGATTTCACTCGGAGGGCCGTTACGCCCTTTATCCTTGTAAATGTATTATCGCCTTATACACTAATTGATGGATCACTAGTATTGAAATCAGAAGCCAGTAAATAGTGTATTTTAAAGGAAGGATTGGTAACAAATGCTTGAAATATCAAATATGTTGTGTTCACAGTGAAGACAATTTCCCAAAAAAACTCTCAAGTCAACACATGATTTGTGATAGCGGGTTACAGGTTTAAAAAAAAAAAAAAGATATATGCAGTGCAATTCTCACTTTTGATATCGAAAGAGTTGGCTCGTGGTGAATTTTTTTTTTCTGTGCGAGTAATCTAAATGGCTTTGAGTATTTAAGGTAGCCAGGCCCTGTGTTAGGAAGCGCGTGACCCCCCCCACGAGTAGACCTGATGAAAAAATGTGGGGCCTGCCAGAATTTAAGTTGCCCATCCCTAACCTACAGTATGAGTTCCTTATTTGCTTGTTTTTAATATCCGCTGCTAAAGATAATACACAAACTGAAGAAATGTAATCTGGGTGTTGCTTACGCCATGCTAACTTAGAACTAAAAATTGTAAATCAAAAGTGAATACTAGTGATTTTTCCTGCAGAATAATAAGATATGTGTTATTTGGAGGCATTTAATTACAATACACAATCACATCTCAGTACTGTAAGTTGAAGTATTTTTTCCATGTTAAGTTGCAAACAGCAAGTGGGTTGTGGTCACATGCTTGTTGGGAGCTTTTGTTGTCTGTTCTTTGCAGGGATCCCCGTCCTCTCAAATTCCATTTTTTCCTGGACGTATTCCCGCTTACACCTCTCAAAAAAGTCAGGGTCCTTGTAGCTGGTGAGAGACAAAAGGTAAAACTAACTAATAATATACTCATGACAATGTCATCCTTCCAATTGTGGTTCTATGGCCCTTACACTGAAAGTTGAAGGGTTACATGTGTAATAACACATGTAGCAACACAAGGTTAGCCACAGTGCGACAAGACACTGCAAAGTACTCACTGTTGTGTCAGGCAATCTTTCAGGGCAGCGTTCTCCTCTCGACACTTGAACACCATGAAGAAGCCTGAATCTTTGCAACAGTGGTTGAAAGCTGAACAGAAGAAAAGGTGTTAGTGGGACATTAGAGGTAACAAGAGCTTTACATACACAGGGAACAAGTCAGCTCCCGTTTTTAGTTCATTTGATTTGAATCATGTGTAGAGTAAGGACTTAGATGGTCCTCATCCAAACAAGGCTAATTTAAAGCGGAAGTCAACCCAAACATATTGTTTTCAAGAATATATGTTCCCAGCAGGCCCACTAGTTGAAACAGGGCGTTCTGATTGATTTTGTGTTTGTGGAATAAGTCTTAATCCACTTGTTTTTAGCCATCTCTGGGGCGGCCATTTTGCGACCAATCACGACTCAGATTCAGAAAACAGGTCAGCCGTGATTGGTCGTTGTGAGCAGTTTTGATGTCATTTTCAGTCGACAGAAGACAAAATGGCCGCCCCCAGAGATGGCTAAAAACTGTGCATTTTGCTGCTTAATTTATATTCCACAAATGCATGTCATCGACCGTCCTTACAAATACAACAAGGAGTTTCTGAATGGTTTTTCGAATCTTCTTGCGAAATCATGTTGCTATACGATCGCATCCTGTTTATGGGGGACTTTACTATTCATGTGTGCTGTCCTGAAAAACACTGGCAAAGGGCTTCTTAAGACTCATTGACTCTTTCAATTTGGTGCAGTGTGTGTCTGGCTCCACTCACAAGCAAGGACATACTTTGGACCTTGTCATACTTTTGGTTTATCGGTCTGAAATTTGAAAGTTTTGGACAATTTTCTTTCTGATCATATGACTGTGCTCTTTGAGGTAATTAATGATTTCAAGTGCTGTCAGAGCTTATGCCAGCGAGCGCAGGGGCCGTTTTTTTAACCCTCACTGGTAGTTGGTTATCTGATGCCTTTGGTCAGCTTTGTATTCCTCTTCAAACACAGAGGAACTCAGCACTTGGTCCCATTCATCCTGCCTTAACCCCCCGGTGTTAGTCTACTTTTACTAGGTTTGAGAATTAATTACAAAAAAAAATGGTCATGCATTTGATGTGTCATAACTCAGGCATTTATGAATATTTGTTTACTTTCAACCACTCAAAATTTTTTTTTGATGCCCTTTATGGACAATAATAGCAGTGTTATGCTAATAGCAGACCTAACTATGCTGTAAATGTAAAAATAATTCAAATTTCATGACATCAATATAGCCTTGAATAAGTAAATAAACCATAACAATTTTTTTTTTTTTTTGCACTTCCGTATTTTAGAAAATGGCAGGTTTCATAAAAACACTTGACTTATGGTATTTGTTACAAAAATATTTAACTATTCGGACATCCAAATAAGGTCAAATTATTAATATTTCAAATCACAAATCGATTTCAATGGTCCTTCCCTACTTAGTCTGTAATTTTTATGCAATTCTAGCCAATTTAAAGCGGTGAAAATAACAAATACTCAAATTAATCAGGGTTTCAAGTGTGCACACGGCCGTTTGCTGATTGCAGCCTTTTATTTTTAAGCAAAAACGAGTGAAAATAGTAAGGGTCGCTGGATTACGTTGGTTTGTTTAATTGGGATTGATAAAATGGTTCGTTTCAGAAAGACCCCCTCAAATGTGCCGTGAGGTAAGATCCGTTTCATTTTAATATGCACCTTAGACACGGTTAGTTGGATCATTGTTGTTTTATTTACTGCATCACTCATGGCTTCAAACCTGAAAGAAGGCGTTGCAGCCTAAATGAAGATGTATCGGGCAGGTGTGTTTGCTGGTGTGACGTTTCAAAGGCTGGGTGCACGAAGCGGGGCTTCACATGAGCGCGGACTTTGAAGTACTCATGTGTCGCTTCATGGCTTGGTTTTTGTACTCTTTTAATCAATTCATTGTATTTTGTAGGTAGTATTATGTGGACGTGAATGTGCAGTAGCAATATAATGTATAATACAACTTGAATTTAGCGGTGCCTGGCAACTCAAAAAAGCTGTCGTTTTTTGGAGGTTAATGTCAAAAAGTGTTTGCGGCTCCCAGAGCTTTATTTTCCGTGGAAACCAGGTCGAAGTGGCTCTTTGAGTGTTAAATGTTGCTGACCCCTGGTCTAAAGTGAACAGGAAGTGAGCTATGAATTTTTGAATGTACCCTAAGTGATTCAACAAAAAATCTCGGTGTTATATTTGACTCAACTCTGTAATTCTATCGAATAGTGATGCAGAAATTTTAATCCATGCTTTTGTTACCTCGATTATTATAAGATTTTGCTCTCTGGTCTGTCCATGTCTAGTATTAAAAGTTTGCAGCTAGTCCAAAATGGTGCGGCAAGACTCCTGACAACGAAGAGAAAGTTCGATCATATTACTCCGATACTAGCCAATTTGCATTGGCCTCTTTACTGTCACTTCTATTCTTTTCTCTGCCCCCTTTTCCCAGGCTTGGGAATTAGGTGATGATGACCGAATTGAAGGTTGCTGTTTCGATCCCACAGCAACTGACTGCTACAAGATCAGAGGTTGACTGCATCCTCAGAGGCGCTGCTATGGAGATTTCTACATTGAGCAACTGGGCAGGAACCCACTTCACCGAAGTCATCTTCCTGCAGCACTTCATTTGATTAACTTTCCCATAATTTTAACTAACACTGTATAGTAGGGTTGGGTACAGAGAACCCGGAATCGAGGAACTGGGTTCATCATTCCGGTTCTCCGGGAACTGTTCAGATTTTAGAATGTCGGTGCTAACTTTTGATTCCTAGTTAGCCGCACGGAAGGGCTACAAAGTGTGTGAGCGCGCACGGCGCGCAGCTCCGGGCTCCTGCCACCGAAGCTGCATCTCAATAGCACGGAAGCTCGCCCCCACTTGAGCTGCCGTGGTCCTCTCGGTCAGCCCCTCCGCTCGTTTCGTACCGGCCAGCAAGTGAAGGCCACGGCGACTATGGGTGTCTGCCCGGCCCTTCCCACGGGTCTCCACAGCAGCGCCGGCGGCCGCTGGGACACCGCAGTGGCAGCAGTTGCCTGTCGCGGGGTCTGTGAACATGCCCGGGCCGGCCCGGCTGGCTCATTCAGCCGACACCTAGATAGAACTGACGCGATGCAGCTTATGACCCACAAGTCAGAATCGGCTAGGTACGTCTAATGGCAACATTGAGCACACAAGTTCAACACACAAATGCACATATCCAGCTAATATTTAGCTTCTAGTATACGCAGCTGCAGCATATATACAGATACATCATATGGTAACATAGACTGCTTAGATTTTTAGACTTTCCTTGCTTGCCCTTAAAATGCAGTGTTATGTCATATATATTTTCTTTCTAAAGCAAGACAAGGTTAGCAATCAATTGGTGTTCAGTAGCATGCTTTCAGTAACAGCTGCATTATTGTATTGTCTTGAACTTCTCAAAAATAACGCTTGTGAAAAATACAAAAAAATGTATTAAAATAAATATACTGGTTAAAAACAGACCTTTGAGTAATAAATGGGCAAGCTCACAAAGAGTAAAAAGTTCACGAAATTGAAGAACAGAGAAGTTCATGTGATATGTCCAAAAATAACTTTTTTTTTTGGTTAGGAACCGGAATCGAGTCAAAGAACCGGAATCGTCCAAGTTCAACCAATGCCCAACCCTACTGTATAGTATCTTACAATCACATAATATGTGTTAAATGTTGCCCACTCGGCATCCATTGCAGCCTGATCATCCGGCAAGGGGGATTCCGCCATCTGTAGTCCCTTCTCAAGGTTTCTCACTTTTCCCCAGATGTTTTAAAAAAAAAAAAAATTTCTTGCCTTCCTGGGGGTTAAAATCAAGGGATGGTGTTTATATGTTGCCAGCTATAGGCATGTGAAGCCCTTTGAGACTTCCCTGTGATTAAGGGCTATATAAATAAATTTGACTTTACTTCCTCCTTAGCGTGTCCTGGATATTTTCCCGTACCTTGTGTGTAGTGTGAGTGCCTGCACGTCGAAGCAATTTAAACATTATAAATCTTTAGCCAATTTACAAACGGGTAGGTGCAGGATCTGCAGGTGATGAAGGCGGTGAACAATAACAACACCGTCATTCGGACTAAGGTATGTGCTGTGTGTTTGCTTGTTAACTGTCCACTTAAGATTAACGTGCTTATTTCCTTTTTAACAGTGTATGTGATTGTTGATCAGTCCTTTCCATTTTCCTCACTCACTGAGTGCATGCACTTATGTGACTAAAAAAGAGAAAGCAAGAGGATTCTAAACTTTATTTTTAACTTACCGCTATGTAAGTGTACGGACCATTCTCTCGCCCAAGACGGAAGATTATTTATAGTGAAATGTTTTCATCTTACAGCCGATGACCAAGTCATGCGACTTCATTTTGTCCGAAACGAGGCTTCCGGAAACGAGCCACGCGGAAGAGCTACTAATGAAGTATTACCGTCGTAAAAAAAAATAAAAAAAAATGTTCCCGCCGAAGCTGCGTTGCAAAAGCAAGGAAGCTCGAGCTGCCGTGGTCCTCCCGGTCAGGCCCTGCCGACTGATCTCCACAGCGGCGGCGGCCGCTGAGACACCACGGTGGCAGCAGTCGCCCTTCGCAGGGTCGGTGATCCTGCCAGGCCCAACTGGCTCATTCGGCCGACGCCTAGCCATATAGAACTGACGCAGTTTATGACCCAAAAGTCAGAATAGGTTAAGTCCGCCTAATGGCAACATTGAGCCAACAAGTTCAGCACACAAATGCATATATCCAGCTAATATTTATCTTATAGCATACGCAGCTGCAGAATATACATAAATACTGTACATACAGATACATCCTATGGTTACATAGACTGCTTAGATTAGATAGACTTTTCATGCTTGACCTTAATGCAATTCCATCGGCCCACAAGTGGGTTTTTGCGTCATGCCCGCGGCACTTTCACTATATACAACTTCAAAGTCCGTGTTTGTGTTATGAGTTTCCATAGATTTGAATGATATCAAACATTATGAACAAAAATGCAGGCTCGGCGAGCATTTACAGCAAACAATCGCTAACACGCAAAACATATGGAACTCACCATTTCAGCCTCATAAACGTCCGTTTCATAATCCATCAAAAATTACCAAATTACATCGACAAGGGTCCAGTAAAAGCATTCCAGTAATACAGTTGGTCCACAATAAGCTTGACATCCATAAAGCCACGTTATTAGCTGCTGCAACGTTACATGTTTCTATCAGATACACATATTTTCCATTGTGGATTGAGTTAGTTAGCTTCGACGGATTTAGCTACATGAGATTTCAAAACATAGGTGGACCTTATGTTTGATGGGTTGCTTACTTGATCCAATAAACGAATGTTTCCCGTGTCAGGAGTTCAACAACAGCCAATGAACAAATTACGTGCGTAAATAGTACCAGCCCTGCATATCGACGATTCGTCAGTTGTGTTTGCAGTCACAACCAAACATGTTAAGCTTGTTGGTGATTGACGCCAAATGAAATTCTTCCAAAAGAAAAAACATGGAAACTCTTTTGAACAAAAACAAACACCGTGCGCTACTTGCAAACACACAATTTCAAAGCCGCCGGCAGCGAAGCCAAGGCCGTGCGTCAGAGCGCACATCATATCGCATCACCTTTAATTTTTTTTGCATTTTTTTTAAAACCTGGATGTAGTACATGATAGCGTGGGGCTGTTCGATTAAGTGATTTTGAACCGAAACTGAATTTTCTGGATCAAACAATGTTGAATAACGTTCAAATCGGCACGTTTGATTTTTTTATTTCTGGTGTATCTAAGCCACCATAGCTTCCTCCCACGAGCGCGCAGTCCGATAACAACAACAACATCCCTGGCTACCGGCAAGTTAGCGTTTAGTTAATAAATCGGGCAAATATAGATCTGTAGTGTAGTGTGTGCCCCGCATGTACAATACAACCCACGAGCAAGTAACACAACGTCTGAAAGGCGTCCCTTTATTTCTCCTCTACAACGGACCTCTGGCCAGATTTAAGATTGACAGTGCGTTGTATTATTGAGTGGCAGTTTTGCACTAATCATTGATTTATGTTTATGTAAGCCCAGGGAGAAATGTGAAAGGCTAGTCACTAGCTGGTTGGCAAAATGACTTGCTGACAGACTGATTGGTTTACAGACTTGACTGTCTACCTTCTCTCATGTTGATGATTTCGTTTCAGATGGTATATGCACTTTCTTCTTTCATTATTGGTTTAATTAAGAACAGATCTGAAATCTATTAGACAAGTAAAATGCTGTTAATCCCAATGGATTGTTCTGTGTGTATTAAGTTAAATTAACTGGTATTTTGAGTTGAAAGTAAGAAAAAATGAAGATTCAATAAAAGATTCAAAATACTTCATTTTACAAACAAATCGTAAAATCGGGTTTGAGAGAAAATCGGGATTTTCTTGTTAGGCAAAATCAAACAGTCCTATGATAGCGCCAAGTCTTACTTTTCATTAGAACTCATGATAATTTTTGTATGTTGATCATTCCAGAATAGCAGCCTTTTCCCCTACGTATGTGAACGGGGTTGCAATTGGATCACCCAAATGGCACACTTGGTTCGCCCAGACATCTCCTTAGTAAAACGTGTGTAAAATGTTCATTTTCTGTCGTATTATTATCAAATTTGAAATGGAATTGGAGGAGACTTTGAGCTGTAATCCTGTTGTGTTATTCAGTCCACAACCCTGATATATAATTTTCCAGGCAGATTTTTGAAAAAAAAATAATAATAATAATATATATATATATATATCTATATATATATATATATATATATATATATATATATGCAGACTTAATATCTGCCTTCTTTTATGGATTCAAACTTCCATAATTCAGTGTCAGTAGCACTTTAACAGATTCTGACAGTTGAGGAGAAAAAAAAAGTGTTATCTTCAAAAAGAGACCAAAACCATGCTGATACTCCAAATGGTTCAAGTACAGCTTCAAATTTATTTTGGGTGCACCTTTTTTGGCGTTAAAAATGCCAGGTGGAATAGCATCAGGTTTTAATGCAGCATTGTGTTTGTCATATATATTTTCTTTCTGAAGCAAGACAAGGTTAGCCAATCAATTGGTGTTCAACAGCATGCTTTCAGTAACAGCTGCATTATTTTATTGTCTTGAACTTCTCCAAAATAAAGCTCTTGGGAAAAATAAAACTAAATAAAAATGCAAAAAAATGTATTATAATAAATATACTGGTTAAAAACAGCCCTTTGAGTAATACATGGTAAAGTTCACAAATAGTAATGTTTAGATATTTCGGCCGTCTAAATCCAGCGAGAAACACAGAGAGTTTGTTTTGTTTGTTTTAACAACAGTAGTCACATTGTCTCCAGTGCGTGCCCAACATGGCGGCTAGCAGTAGCGACGTCAGCGATGACGCGCTGTGCACGGCCCCTATTCAACAGCTGTTCCTTGTCTTACTTTTTTTTTTTTACTTTTTCAATATTGTGGACCTGATTACTTCGTAATGCACTCTCCGTGTTTAAAGGAAGGGAATGTGCCTTGAATTGCACTTTGAGGTCTTTTTCATAATGAAAAAAAAGCTAAATAAAACTGTCTTAAAACACTTTTGCTCATGAAATAATTCTAAGAAAACATTCAAGCTCAAAATGTCAGGCAGGATAACCTGTTATTTTATACACTGTACCATGTATAAAATAAGAATGTGTCCTGCCTTATATTGCGTTAAATTGTGTTTTTGAATTCTAAATGGCCACATTAGACATTAGGAGTTGTTGGGTTTTTTTTTACAGGCAAAAGTGTTTTATAAAATAAATGACGACAAAGTTTTATTCATCTTGGCTTTTTTTTTTTTTTTTATAATCTGAAAAACAATCCGATCCGTAACTTAAAATCCGTGATCCGATCCGAACCGTGATTTATGTAATATATTGCACCACTAGCTGTGATTGTTCTGTTTAACCCATTAAGACCTAGAGCGCCTGGCTAAACATCTCCCTAAAACCTGAAGTTTTCCCGAAAATTAAACAACTATAAAATAATCAATATCTCAGCCCCTGTAGCAGATACAAACATAGATGTGGCTTTCATACTGGCGCGAGTTTATTAGTCGTTACTGTTTGAATAGAAGATGTAAAAATAACTTCTTTTTTTTTTTTTTTTTTTTTTTTTTTTTTTTAATAATCAGTGCAAGAGTAGCACAATTTTAAATACCATCCCCTCTTCTGGTACAAAGCTGTCGACAACAAGCTGTCTACAAACATATCACGTTCGACTGGTTTCATTGGTTCAAAGTCCCCAAGCGCATTGTCTTTTTCACTTCGAAGGCGTCCACCATTACAGACACAGACATCGAAGCCTCGCCACGAAAAATAGACTAATGACGAACTAAATAAAGGCTTCCGTCTATGCTTGTCTATTTTAAAATTTGTCCCATCATTCGTCGCCAGTCAGAAAAATGGGCGTCTGTCAGTGACGGACCGTCACACAGACCGAATGCTCTGCGTTTCATATCAATATCCACTTAATAGACGGCGTTAGTTGGCTCATGGTTTTATTTATTGCATCACTAATGGCTTTAGACTCCTTAGAAGACGTTTTGTGCAGATGTTATAGGGGAGACGTTTTTTTGTGACGTTTGCAAAGACTTTTTGCACCATGGGGCTTCACATGATCGCAAACTTAAGTGCTCGGCTTCCGCCAGCTTCATATTTGTACTATAATTACCGATGCCAACGTTAAATACTGATTGAATGTATTTTTAGGTAGATTATGTTGACGTGAGTATGTGTAAGAATAATAATGCATTTTAGTATTCATGTGTTTGATTTTTAACATTAGGCCAACTTGCTTAGTGTGCTTTGCTTTCACATATGTATGTTAATTACACACACACGCACACACGCACACACACACACACACACACACACACACACACACACTCACATAGACAATACAAGTTCATAGTGTTCCAGCTGCTTTCGCTCCCCTTTCCCCTAGAGCTGGAACACCTTTGTTATCAGGGACACCGAAGAATAATAAAAAGAAAGGGGGCGCAGGAGCCGGGCAGAGCGTTTTAGGAACTGTAATCGTACACTTCCCTGCGCTCTCCTTGCAAGTAAAAAGACAATATTGTTGTGGAATGTCTTCTCTCCTCATTGTGTGCATTGTTTATGAATGTCTCACTTGGTGTGAACCTGACATTAAATTGGTCCTTCGAGCCGGATCCCTATATGCCGGAAGGTTTCCAGCTGTCGAGTCAACCTCCAGGTAAAGCCCGTGGCCACGGCTCTAAGACCCTTTGTGGGACTGGTTTTTGGCTCCACTTCTGGGAACTGAAGGCTGACGGGAAGCCGGAGGAGTGAAGACATCTCTGGGTGAGTAGGAAACTCACGACACTCGTGGATGAGTGAATTGCGCGCTGGCAAAAAAAAACCTTGCCCTGGTAAAGTAGTAAGACAGAGTAAGTCTATAAAACTTTAAGACAGAGTAAGTCTATAAAACTGTGAGACAGAGTAAGTCTATAAAACTGTAAGACAGAGTAAGTCTATAAAACTGTGAGACAGAGTAAGTCTATAAAACTGAGAGACAGAGTAAGTCTTTAAAACTGTATAAGCCTTGAGAATACTAGTCGATGTCAAGTTAAAAGACAGAGTAAGTCTATAAAACTGTAAGGGCGACGGTGTCCTGTACGTACTTAAACTCCGTGAAAAACGCTGCTAAAAGTGTGACTGTGTAAACTGTATGAGTGAATGTAAACAGGATTGTAAGTGACAACTTTGTGTGGACGCAATAGGCAAGAATCCTCCGCCACTTGTGGTAGAAGCTTGAGGATTGCCACACACTGGGTTGATTGTCACCCTGTTTTAAGGTAAAAGTCAGTATAGGACACCCTAGGTGTCATAAAACTGACTCTAGGAAAAAAAAAATGAAAAAAAAAATGGGAAAAGTTAACAGTAAAATCGGTGATAAAAGTGATCCTAAACAAAACCTCGCATGCAAAGATTGGACATTTGTGGAGCGTCACTGTCCTTCCAAAATACAACACTTAAACCTTTGGATAACAAAATATGACTTTGCTGGCCAGCTTAAAAAAAGAAAATAACAATAATAATAATAATAATAATAAAGGATGGCAAAGGCCTGTGTACACTTGAATTCTGGGTGTGGGTATGTTTGGGCAAATCGGTTGTGAAACCCTGTGTGAAGTGTGTAAGTGAACAGAGTGATTGCGAATTAAAATACCACTAGGTATTTTATTCCATATAATTAGTATAGTATAATTAGTAGTATATGTAGTAGGATAATGAACAGCAGACTGATGTGGATGCAGAAGCAAGAATTCTCCATCTGAAAAGGTGTAGTGAGAATGACCACAACAGGAAATTTGAATTGCTGTCCTACTGATAAAAATCCAGTTTTTAGAACACCCTAGGTGTTAGCAAGCTGGACCAAATTGTCTATACAATGGGGAAAATAGGTAGTAAATTTAAATCATAAAATGCAATGTAAGGATTGGAAGTTTGTTGAAAAACAGGATCCTGATAAGATACAATATTTAGACGCATGGATAGCTGAACACGTTTTAATGGTTAAGTTAATTACACATAAAGTAGCCGTGTTACAGGACTCAATCATATAGCAGAAGCATTTAATGGGCAAAAAGTAAGAAACGAAGATAATGTGACTTGAGCGGCGGCGCAGACATCAGGGAGGGGCACCTGGGCCCTCTGCTCCTCTCTTGTCTGACCCTGCGACAAGGCGGAACAATTCTTGTTCATTATTATAACATTTGGCTGAAGAAGAGCACAAAGTAAGCAAAAATAAACTACGGATGTAGAAACAACAAGTCAAATATTTGGGACGCAATCTTAATGTTGGAAGTATAATTGTAGTGGGGAATAGAAAAACAAAAACAAAGTGCAATTCTCCAGGCTCCAAAACATCAAATGAAGGGGTGGATGATGTCATTTTTTAGGTCTAACAAATTGTTGCTGAATCTGGGTGCCAAATTATGCAGGAATCATTGGTGAAAAAATGTAATAGTGAAGACCTCAAATGACATCACCTTTAAGGTAGACCAATGAAGCAGGAAAGTTTTTTGTGAAATAAAGCAAATTTTAGTGTTAAGCACAGCATTACCTTATTCAGTTGATAGATTGTAAAGGTCATTTTTCGACCTCAGTTTTGGTGCGGCAAGATAGAGACAAAATGAAACTAATCATTTCGAATTGGACGGTGCATTGCCGCACTCTGGAAGAGCAGTTATTGCAGCATCCATTGCTGTACAAACAAATGCAGCAATGGATGGGTGCCTCAGTTTCCAGTTGTTTTTTTTTTAAGTGCAACCATAGTTTTTGTTTTATCCCCTGATTTTGAGAGTGCCACATGCAGTCTCTGCATTGTTTTAACAAAGGACCATGATCTTTTTATCACTAGCGAACCATTTACCTTGTATGTATTGAGACAACGTCTAACTAAAGAGACGCACGATGTTAAACACAGCCACATTGTTACTACTTCCTGAGGATGGGGGAAGACATGACTGCCTCACTGTAAACACAAACATTCATATTACTCAGAAGTATTGTGTGGAACTAACTCACATTTTGATAATTTGTTCTAAACATACATTTTAATTAAGTTGTTAGTAATTCCTGACGATTAAATTAATTTACTCAGTTGTTTTGAGTTTACATGTCTTAAACAAATTAAATATTTAGAACATCTGGATTTTTTTTTTTAAGGTGAAATGCTATCTATCCCTTTGGAACTTCACATTTTTATTGTTTTCCTGTTACAAAAACATTTATTGCATGCAATAGCTGATACATCCTTGTTGGCACACTGTTTTTTAAATATAAAAGGGAGATGCGCGCTATACAAGTGTTGGACCTTGTAACCATTTAGCGCTATAAACTCAAAATAATTAAGTTGGTGGAAATACTGTGCCCTCAGAATTGATAGCTTGTTACACGTAAAGAGTTCAACTTACGTTTACTTATCATTTCTAAGGCAACGAGTTTCCATATTTTCTATTTATTTAATTTTTTTTATAAACTGAACTCCTTGATTTAAAAAAAAAAAAAGAATAAATAAATAAGATAAAATAAAACACTGGTGCGACATTACCAGGTGACATCTGTGTATGGCCAAACAGATTACTTATTTTACCGAAATATCCATACGAATGGGCTGCTGAATTGAATGGAAAACTATTGTTTCGTCATCATAGATGCTTTTTCAAAATGGCTAGAAATATTCCCTATACCAAACATTCAGACGCGTTGACGGTGGCAAAAGCACTTTTCAGGGATATCATCCCCAGATACGGCATTTCTAAAAAACGTACAATGATGGTGGTACCCGTTTTGTTGACCAAATTGTGGAGAAAATAGGGGTGGTGGTTCACATTGATCTGAGAATCTTGGTGCTTACCACCCTCAAAGTGCTGGATTGGTGGGAATAATTTATGGGACAGCAGAAAATAGACAGAGATAATGCATTAAAATAACGGGAAGTACTTTTCATAATAAGATAACGCTTAGACAATGTGTACACGTGAAAGACATGGCAAGTACTTTTCATGATGGAATATGAAAGTGAGAAAGGATGGATATGAGGATGTAGACTTTTGGAGAGTGTTGGCGCAGAAGCGTGAGAAAGGGACAAGTAAGTTGGACAAGGTGTTGTTTCATAGAAAAGAGGATGATGAGACGGGGGCCGGTGGCAGTGAGGAGGCAGGTTGGGGGTGACATGGAACTGGCTGAAAAAAAAAAATCAACGAAATGTAGAATTAACTTAAAATTTTTGCCATTAGGGACAGGATTCACGCTATTTGTCGATGGGTCATATAAAAAGGATGTTTTTGGGAAAACACGACTGGCTACTCTGTTGTTACGAAAGATGAAATTCTAAAAGCAGAATCACTGCCGTCGCATTATTCTGCTCAAGATGCTGAATTAGTTGCACTAACAGAGGCATGTAAATTATGCCAGAATAAAGATGTTACAATTTACACTGATAGCCAATACGCATTTGCAACAGTACACATCTTTGCACAATACTGGCGCAATAGAGGCATGATTACATCGACGGGAAGAGCAGTGACACATGCTCAATTACTCCAACATTTGTTAGATGCCGTACAGTTACCACGCAACATTGCAATATGTAAATGTGCTGCACATAAATCGGGGACAGACAGTGTGACATTGGGGAATGCTTTCGCAGACAAAACAGCTAGAGAAGCGGCTTTAAAGCCCTTCCTGGGGTTTTCAGACCACATTCCTGACACAAAAATATTGAATACCCAAACCTTGATAGATATGCAACAGCAGAGTCCACAGACAGAACAAAAACTCTGGACTGATAAGGGGGCAACTTTGCGGGAAAATATTTATGTCAGCACAGAGGGAAAACCCATACTACCAAAAATTTGTTCAGGTGGGAAGCAATATTAAGCCATGGGGTGTCTCATGTTTCGACTGGCGGAACGGTGGCTCTTGTAAACAGACATTACACGACTTATAGGTTTAACCTCTTCTAAAAAAAACAATTTTTGTACGGCTTGTTTGACCTGAGCCAGGCACAATTCACAAGGTAACTTGCGTCCAATGCGGGGTCAGTTTCCTCCGGCAACCTATCCTTTTCAGAGAATTCATATGGACTTTATTGAAAGACATTATACCGCGATATGGTATTCTGCAGAGAATTTATAGTGACAATGGGACACATTTTGTTATTGTTAAAATAGGTCTGTTATTTCATATTGACTTAAAGCATCATTGTTCCTATCATCCACAGAGTGCTGGTTTGGTAGAAAGGATGAATGGGACTGTGAAGAATAGGTTGAAAAAATGCATGGAGGAAACGGGTAGACCTTGGACGCAATGCGTTGATCTTGTTAAACTGTATATCAATATTACTAGTATAACTGGGCCTACTCCATTTGAAGTACTTTTCGGTAGGCCCTACAAACTACCGTTATTCACTAAACACTGGGAATTGGATGATGAGGCGAATTTGGCTGATTACATGAGAAAGACTTTAGAGAAACGTGATGAACTTAAATTACCTGAGAACGATTGTGTTTCCCAACAGACACAACAACTGGTGAAGCCAGGAGATTGGGTCCTGGTCCAGAGCATTAAGAGAAAACACTGGCACTCTCCCACGTGGGGGGGCCCATATCAAGTGTTGCTGACAACTCCTACTGCTGTGAAGCTTGCAGAGAGGAGCACGTGGATACACTTATCACATTGTAAGAAGGTCATTTCTGCTGATTTCTCCTCCGGGGAAGGTGAGCAAAAGTCTGGCAAGAAGGTGGGTGCAGATTTATAGTATCTGAAAATACTTGACGGTCAGTGAAGAATTTGACAGACACCAACCCCTTTTTAGTGGAGTTACAGCAGAAATGGCGATGCCAAAATGGCTTAAAGATGCTATTGGGTGTTTTGCAGCTGTACTGATGGTTATTTTTGTATTTTTATTCATTTGGCACCTGTGGGGGCCCTCGAGGGGGGGCTATTTGAATCCTGCAGTAATTAGAACTAGGCGTGGCTCTTTGGCTTCATCCCACTCATTTGTTCCTTGGATTGTTTCCTGGGCTTATATTAATTCCATCAGAATTACTGTGGCACCCAATAGCACGACAGAACTGAAGCTTCCAATAGCAACCCTGAGGGGGTTCAAGAAAAGGTGCGGTAGTATAATTCAAACGACGGGGAAGGGATACGAACAATACTGGTGGTACCTCACTGGACATGTGTTAGATTCGAGTTGGGATTCTTTGATCACTACACAACAGAGTGATTATTGGGTTCCAGGACAGGGCCGTGAGGCTAGATATTTTCATAATAAAATACTTCTTTCAAAGACGGGGTCGACACTCAATCTCAGGGTCACTGTGGGGGTTGGGCCTTTCAGGCCTCCTACTGCAGTTATTTTTAATTAATCTTGTTGGGGGTTTCTTTTGTGGGCTTATTCATGAGGTTTTGATCCTTACTTTCCTATTGTAATTTGTGAAGACAGTACTATGTCTCCTTCTGAAATTCCTAGAGTAAGTTCATAAGCTAAACAAACTAAGATAGTAATGAAACATGTTCCTCATACTGATTTTAGCTGGGAAATGCAACAAATTACAGGTGTGATAGTTCAACATAATTGGATGTTGTTAGTAGAAAATGCTGCAGGTCGAGTCAATTTTAGTTGCATTACGTGTCTCGGACCAAGACCGTTATTACGTATCATACCTGCGAAAATTGATCACAATTGTCTTATGGAAGTTATGACCAAAACAAATCCGAATTCCACCTGCATTTCCTGGGATTCAATTTATCCGCTGGCAAGGGCTGTGCGGGATAAACCTATATTTTCTGCAATAGTCGCTAAAAACAACTTTTCTTGTATGAATCTCACCGGTACAGGCCCAAATTTGGGGTCGATCAACGCCGCCTGGTGTGACACCTGGTGCGCCCACCAGCGCTTGGATGCTACACCTCTCATTCCGCGCAGTGACGTGTGGTGGTGGTGTGGTGGTAAACAATTGTATGACACATTGAGAAATGCTTCAGGAGTTTGTGCACTTGTGTCATTGCTCTTAACTGTTACTATTTTTCCATCTACAGTAGAGGATATCCAGAGGGCAGCTCTGACGCACATTCCGCGAGAAAGGTTCTTTAGGAATCGGCGTAGTGCTTCCTGGAGGGATGGAGATCCGACCTATATTGATGCTATTGGCGTACCTCGAGGTGTTCCAGATGAGTATAAACTGGTTGATCAGATTGCAGCTGGTTGGGAGTCCATTTTTATTTGGATCATGCCGAATAAAAATGTTGACAGGATCAACTGCCTCCACTACAATGTGCAGAAACTGGGTAACTATACTGAAGCAGGATTTCTTGCTATCAAAGAACAATTGGCAGCCACCTCTCTCATGACGTTCCAGAACCGCATAGCTGTTGACATGCTCCTGGCGGAAAAGGGTGGGGTATGCGCCATGTTTGGCGACCAGTGTTGTACATTCATACCTAACAACACGGCCCCGGAGGGGTCCCTCACCAGGGCCATCGATGGCCTCCGCGTTCTCAACCACAAGATGAAGGAGCACTCTGGAGTGGACACGTCTCTTTGGACGGAGTGGTGGGAAAAAACATTTGGTAGATACAAGGACTTGGTTTCCTCTGTCCTGGTTTCTGTTGCTGTGTTTGCAGCTATCCTCACGTTGTGTGGGTGTTGTTGTATTCCTTGTCTTAGAGCACTGCTCAACCGGTTGATCACTACAGCTATTGCACCTACGACGTCCAAATTAAACGATGTTTATCCGTTATTGCTTTATCGTACAGTTGAGAGTAATGATGACACTGATGACACTTCTTTTGATTCTCCTGTTGACATTTCGTTTTCTTTTCCAGATCTCTTTCCGGGTCTTGGAGATCATGAGTAAAATTACATTGACAACCCCGGGTGTAATTACATTTGTTTTCATGAGAGTGATTCGGTAGATTAAAGCCTTTGTGGAGGGTCTATTCGATGATATGAGGATTGTGCAAATGTAAGAGAAACAGGGGGGAATGTGATTAATCAGATATGTAATGATTCGGGTGTTGGATTTTTCAATCAGATTTTTCTCTATATTATTCATGTTGATGTTCATGATTAAGCCTGTTAATTTTGTAGATTTAGCTTTATACTGTACACGAATAATGATGTATTTTATTGTTCATGTGTTTAGCTTTATATTATATAAAAACAGGGGGGAATGTAAAAATAATAATGCATTTTAGTATTCATGTGTTTGATTTTTAACATTAGGCCAACTTGCTTAGTGTGCTTTGCTTTCACATATGTATGTTAATTACACACACACCCACACACACTCACATAGACAATACAAGTTCATAGTGTTCCAGCTGCTTTCGCTCCCCTTTCCCCTAGAGCTGGAACACCTTTGTTATCAGGGACACCGAAGAATAATAAAAAGAAAGGGGGCGCAGGAGCCGGGCAGAGCGTTTTAGGAACTGTAATCGTACACTTCCCTGCACTCTCCTTGCAAGTAAAAAGACAATATTGTTGTGGAATGTCTTCTCTCCTCATTGTGTGCATTGTTTATGAATGTCTCACTTGGTGTGAACCTGACAGTATGCAATAGCAATATAAGGTAAAATACAATTTGAACAAAGCGATGCCTGCGAACTCAAACAACCTGGCCTTTTTTTGTTACTTCCTGTTAAGTTGTCATTTTGACAGTAGGAGGATTCCGCCCGACAGCGGCGATATCATGCATAAAATGTGATTTTAATTTTCCAAAAACAACAATGCTGTGCAATGTACACTACATTCTATCTGAAGGCTGCAATTCAAAGCTTAAGAGCTGTGAATTTCAATCAAAGGATGATTATTTGATCTAGTACACAGCATATCACAAGAAGGAAAATGCAGCTTGTTAGCAAAAAATTGTCATCGTCGAAAAAAACGAAAATCTATATCCTATCTAAACAATCTACATTATAATTCCCTCCATCAGTGAAATCAGTATGGTTATCACAGAGGCACCTTCATCGGGATTCATATAGAAAGCAAACCAATTTAAAAGAGCAGAACAGTGCGACTAATCTAATCAACCAGTGCTTCTCCCGCATCCCATGGTACAAATAGAGAATTGTCTCTGTGCAGCAGCTTTACAGCAGTCAAATATCCAAGCCAGTCTTCTTAAGAAACACCTTATCTCACTGTCACTTGTTAAAGGTTACACGTGCGATGCTGGGCAGTTGAAAAGCAGAAGCAATAGGCTTATATTGTGGGATGATCTGTTTTGAATCTAACACTTATTTAGCCGCAGATAAATAAATATGTGACAAGAAAATGAAACTGCAACAAGCATGTTTGTTTCTTATCATGTACCAACAAGCAGACAAAGGCTAAAAAATTCCAAAGTGACCAGTTATTTGTGATGGCAATTTGAAACTCAGCACAAATATGTAAATGTAGTAAATGAGCAGCAACAAAAGGGTTGAAATTGTTAGAACCTAATGGCTATTTCTCCCAGCTGGCCTGGCGAAAGAGCTGGGGAGAGGGAAGTCTGGCCTTCCACTTTCCCCGACAACTTTCATCCTCAGTCAGAAATACAAAGCTGCGAACCCCGGCTCCAGTCAACACCAGGGTAATTGCTGTTTATTCTTAACTTTTTTGTCTTACTATACAGTAAATATTCCTACCTACGGACCTCTGTCAAACGGAAATTCCCTCACCCGGAAAAAAAACGTATGCATTAAATTTTCTACTACATTACATTAACGATCGATTACTTCCAACGGAAGTTCTGGTACTGTATCCGGAACCCATAGGGAAGCCCGCACTAGCGTGAACTCAAGCAGCTCCCGCTCGTACTATGGAAAAACTCAGACCGCTCCGCCATCATTGGATCCAAAACGGCGACATGTAAGCTACTTCTTTGGCATGCGTTTTACTGAAATTGCAAAAGATTATTAATTTATTCATTTACATTTTCGTCTGTAGTTCATGGCATCCAAACGAATCAGAACGGTAATGACCATGAATGAGAGAGTGCAATGCATCCGATTATGGGAAGCTGGACACAAAGTAAAAAACATCCAGGAGACTTGGAGTCTGAAAAACTCAAATATACGAGAAATGTCCTGATGTAAAGCCACCGTCCAGCAAGAGAGCTATGGAGATGCTTTTGTATGCACAGGAATCCCCAGACATCAGTGATGATCAACGGGACAGTTTCTTGCAGTTAGCAACAAAACATTTTCATACAGCAAAGAATGAAGCCAACAAAACAACTCAAAACACTTTTTTTCCCAAGTCTGAGAAAAATCAACACTATATGCAGTACAGTTTACTGTAGTTAAGTACTGTACTGCATTGGTGTTACAGTATTTACAGTATTTTTTCAACAGTATTTGGATCATCTTTGTTATACTGTACTGTATTTTGTTCATATACCTGTACATTATAGTTTAGTTTCTGTTTAATAAAAATTTGGGGCCAAATATTTTTTTGGGCACTATATTGCTTGTGTTGTTACACATGTATTTTGTTAACGTACTTGCACGTTCATACAGGACATGTACCGTAGTCTTTTCCCACATGAGGAAATTTTGTTATAAGGAACGATTGAACAATGTAAATATGATTCCTTACTAGAGAATACTTACTGTACCTTATATGTCTAAAAGCAACCTGTAATCTGTCGTTTATCCGGTGTTATGATCTAACTATTACGGTTTATGGATGTAATGAGAGAGGACATGAAGGTAGTTGGTGTGAGAGAAGAGGATGCAGAGGACAGGATTAGATGGAGGCAATTGATTCGCTGTGGCGACCCCTGAAGGGAAAAGCCGAAAGGAAAAGAAGAAAAGCTGCTGTAACTTGACCCTGGGGTTCCTATTTTCTCAAAATTTCTCACATTAGAATGATAGCCAAAGCCTTATTTTTCATCGTAGTGGTAGCGCCACCTACTGGCTAAAGGAAATATATGCATTATTCTTTGATGTTTTTCTCCTAGTGAGTTAACCAGGTCTACCTCATGTTTGCTCGGAAGAGCGTTTAGGCCTTCGTGCTGTTAAAACAAAGTTTGTGATATTTTGCCAAATGTTGTTGCCGTGGCAACTTGCAGTTCACCAATAAAACAATGTTGATTTTGAGAATCTAAAAAAAAGGCTGACTAGCGCGTCTAGGCCTGAAGACCTCAACAAACTTACAGGAGGTCTGCCATTTTAATTTTTCTTTCAAGTTTGTCCCCATTTTTGGCCTTTAAAAGAGGTCACATTTCCCAAAACTCCTCCTTGAGGTGTTATCTATCCATTTGTATTGAAACTGTTGGTGTTTCATCCGAAGATGTTCAAGACAACAAGGAAAAGCAAATCTTTTTATTTTTCCGAACGCTATATAGCTGTGGAGACACACTGTTTGACAAGAAAAATGATGCTGATTTTGATGGTCTAAACATTCATGAAAACATGTTAAACTTTTCATACACCTCACACCTGGCAAAATATTTTAGTACCATATTTCCAGGCTATAAGCCGCACCATTATATAAACCTTACTCACTCCATTTTTAGCAAATTTTGGAAAAAAAACATGTATAGAAGCAGCACCTATCTATGTTGAAAACTTTTATATTTACTGCATTTACAGAACGATTATGAACTGTAAATAAACAGATTCTTTCCTAACAGTGCCTTTTAACACTGCAGCAACGTTGCTGATTAAAACGGAACAGAACCAAGAGAAAATAAACAGTACTTATCGTCATTTCACTGTCGGCTGAGGGCAGCTAGTTTGTCAGCTAAAGTCCACCAGACTCCACCAGCTATTGTTCTACTACATTCTACATATGTACCTGTCTTGTTTTATGTTAATAAAGTCAGCCAATCTAACACACGACGTGCTAAATCAACAATAGCATTTAACATCGAAACAAGAGAACATACATAACATCAGCCAATGGCATTCATGTGCACTTCAGGGACCTTTCGGACAACATAAAATCAAAGAATTACAGCACCTAATGCAATAACCTAGTGAATAGCGCTTCGCCTGTTGAATTCCTCCACCTGCAGTCACTTCCAGTTAATGGCAAATGTATTGAATTGTACTATAATTCCGGTTAGGGCGCCCGAGCGGTGGAAGAAAAAGCCACAGAACAGCCGCACCGGACAATAAGTCGCATGGCTCAAAATTTAGGAAAAAAGTCACAGCTTATAGTCTGGAAAATACGGTAGTTTAGTATCCGGTTATTATAAAATGGCTCAGTAGCGACCCCAGAAAATTTTAAACCACCTGTTTTTTTTGGTTGTACATTTCAACAAGATCTACGAAAGGTTGAAGGCATATGTAACAACCCAGTGCTCCATTTTCAATTTCTTTCAAATTTGGCCCAATTTTTTTACCTTTTCTAGAGATCACATTTTAAAGAACTCCTACTAGAGATGTTATCAGTTTGTCTTGAAGCTATGGAAGCTTCATCTTAAGATGTTCAAGATATAAAATAAAAGCAAAGCTTTTTATTTCATCCAGCAACACACTAGCCAGGTTGACACGGAGACTTTTCTGTCATTGGGAATTAAATCATTTAGAATGAAGGTCTCTGGTCACCTTTTTACATGTGACGTGATTTCAATTGGCCGTTTACTGCTCCACCCTGTTAATCAGGTCAGCCGTGTTACAGCCATGTGACACGCGGAGGTCGATGTAAACATCAAATGATCTACCAAGATGGTGTTCATTCATCTATTTAGCACAGTAATCGCTATTGTTTTAACACTTTTATTAAAGCAGCATCTTGATAAAACCAGGTCAGGAGTACTTTCAAACAAGTTCTCGCATAGCCGACGCGCTCTGGTAAGACGCTGCCATTTTAAAGCGTGTATACAATGACGTCACTATGCATTTACGGCAAGACAGAGCATGCGCAGACCAGACACAGCCTGGCCATTACGATTGAACTGTTTACATGACGGTTGTTCGGATTGGCAAAAGGAATGTACCACGCCTGTGAGTCTGAACGAAATTCCATTCGGATTGGGCCTTTTTATTTTGATTGGGGTGTTTATATGGCACATTTTCATTTCATTTCATTTCATTTCCATTCTGATTGGTCATTCGGATCCTTTCTAATCAGAACACATGGCTCCATGTAAACCCGGCTACTGTTCGCCAAGTAAAATGACACCAGTTGTTTTGGGTCTTAACATTCGTGAAAACATATGAAACTTGGCACACTTAATGCTTGGCCAAAGAATCACTATTTTATTACTTCATTGTGCATAAAAAAAAAAAAAGAAACAGCCTCGGTAGAACATTTCACCAAGATCTACCAGGAGTTGGAGGCACATAAAACAGCCCAATACCCAGAGCTGGGCACTTGAACCTTTTTGCCGGTCTGTCCTCCGTCCACGACCTGGGTACCCTTCCGGCCTCATCCCGCCGTCCTTATTCATAAATATTATCGGCCCCCGACACCGTCCTTTTAAAGCGGTTCTGCCCTTAGGTCCCCCCACGCCCCCAAAAAAAGCATCCGTGCATGACGCCGCGAGAAAGATGGTTGTATGTGTGTAAGGAGACCAAGTGAGCGAGTCAAGAGTTGAAATGTATCTTCTTTATTTAACAGCGGTCATTATTTATATGTCAAAGCAGCAGATGTGAAATAGGTCAGTAAATTTATGTAGCTGCTGGCCAATAATTTGATTTATCAAAAACGTGATCAATGGTTTCTTAAAGCCTCACACGTTTACACTTCATTTATTTGCTATTCAATTTTATGGCTCTTTGAATGTCTGTGGTGTTGGTGCAAAGGTCACAAATACCATCTGATTGTCATCTGTCATTTTACCTGAACCGTCAATCAGGAGTATGTATGTTGTTGGTAGTTGGTATGTAGCCATCTTCTAAACCAGATTGTCATGCCATTTGTATGCCTTCATTACTATTGTGTGTCCGTGTGTCTGCATCAGCACTAGCAACTATGAATATTAAATGGGGAGTTTATACATTTGCGATTTGCGGACGCTCGAGCACGGGGGCGCATCGAGGTGCTCACGCGATCGATTGTAACGAAAATAAGTAACTGATATTTTACGTTCGACTAGAATACCAACAGTGGTGTATTGGATCTTTTGTAAATGCTGCATGAACTAACAGTATTTAGTGAAGTCTGTGTGTAAGCGATTTAGTAAGCAGCACATTTCTTTGGTTACTTTATGCATTATCGGTGATGTAGTTAATTATAGTTGGAAATTATTTTGAATAAGTTTTATTAAAATAAAATTAAATCCATCCATTATCCAATCCGCTTATCCTCACAAGGGTTGCGGGCGTACTGGAGCCAATCCCAGCTGTATTCGGGCTGTAGGCGGCGTGGTACACCCTGAACTAGTTGCCAGCCAATCACAGGGCACACAGAGACAAACAAACATTCGCACTCACAATCACACTTAGGGGTAATTTAGTGTGTCCATTTAACCTACCGTGCATGTTTTTGGAATGTGGGAGGAAACCTGATTGCCTGGAGAAAACCCACGCAGGCACGGGGACAACATGCAAAATCCACACAGAAAGACAGGGGTCGGATTACAACCCACGACTCTGCACTGTGAGGCGGACGTGCTAACCAGTCGACCACCGTGCCGCCCATAAAATTAAATGTGTTGTTAAAATAAAGACTATGTGCTATACATGGTCAACAGTGGCAATGACTTGACAATAGTTATAAACATATCTTATATCAGGGGTGCTCAATACGTCGATGCCGATCTACCAGTCGATCGCAAAGATAGTGTTGGTAGATCGCATGACATTTGTAATGGCTGCCATCTGTAAATTGAAATACGATATTTACCCTTATTTTGAAAATGTCATACTGGAAGTTGCGTCTTACAGAATCTCCGTACGCTTTACGCAGGGACTGAGAAGAACTTGTAGTGGCATTCACCATGCGTGTTGCTTACTTTTTCCTCGTCATTCCTCGTTGTTTTGCCAAAGCCGAGAGAATATACAAAGTTAATATTACAAATTTGTTGAAGCAACACATTTTTGACAGTAATGATTATCTCTGGGAGAAGACTGTCGTTAGTTGAAAGCAGGACAAAGTGGTCAGTACTATTTTGCATTGTCTATCGTGATTACCGTATTTTCCGGACTATATGCCGCAACTTTTTTCCTAGGTTTTGAGCCATGCGGCTTATAGTCCGGTGCGGCTATTCTGTGGATTTTTCTTCCACCGCTCGGGCGCCCTAACCAGAATTACAGTACAATTCAATACAATACATTTGCCATTAACTGGAAGTGACTGCAGGTGGAGGAGTTCAACAGGCGAGGGCGCTATGCACTAGGTTATTGCATTAGGTGCTGTAATTCTTTGATTTTATGGTTTCCGAGAGGTCCCTCAAGTGTACGTGAATGCGATTGGCTGATGTTCCGTTGTTTCAGTGTGAAATGCTATTGTTGATTGAGTACAGTTGACAGCACGTCATGTGTTAGATTGGCTTACTTAATTAACATAAAACAAGACAGGTGCATATGTAGAATGTAGTTGAACAATAGATGGTGGAGTCTGGTGGACATGAGCTGACAAACTGGAGCGGCATCTGTCAGTGAAATGACGATAAGTACTTGGGCTGCATGATGTTGGAAAAAAAATGACATTGCGATTTTTGCACTGGGGGGGTTGCGATATATATTGTAATGTTAAAAATTGAATTTTCACCAGATGACTTGAATAGATTTGTTTGGGAATAATTTGGTTAACTCACCATGACATCATTGTATTCATATAATATTGTTTAATCCAGACTAAGGGGGTTCATCTGTGAATGATTTCTGTATATAAAAGGGATCACAGAGGTCATGCCTCTGTAACATAATATATTATTTAACATTGTATTTCACACTTCAATGTAAACAGCAGCAAAATATTAAACGCATTTTAAACAAAAAAATAAAAAGAGCAGGTGCACTAGACCCTTGCGTCATTTAAAAAAATAGAAGAAAATAAAAAACCTCTAAAGCAGCAGCAGAGTTATAAACACCTCTAAACTATAAAATATAAAAAAATTAAAAAGCAGGTGTACTATTACACAAATATAACATTAAGATAAAAAAAAAAAAAACTTTGTGAAACTGCAGCAACGTTGTAAACAAATTGGAACAAAAATATTAAAACTTGAAGAGCAGGTGCATTAGTCCCCCGAGTTGTTCACAAAAATATAACAATAACTAAAATGGTCTGTAAAGCATATTGCATCCGTGATTTGTCTGTGCTGTTTGGACTTATTATCATAAGGAGTTATGATGGCGAAGGCATCTGTAATTGTTTTTCAAGTAGATGAACTTTCACCTCTGGTCCACTTCTTAGTTTGAACTGCTCATACAGGGGCTCATAACGATTGCAGCAACAACGGCCAGGCACTGTTGGCAAAGGATGTTTTGTTGTTCTGAATCTTCCTTTTCATAGCCGAAATACTTTAATATTTTGGATGTTGACTTTCTTTTGGGGACTAAATCCACTGCCGCTTCTGCCGCTATCGTCTCCTCGCCTGTTATAGTGTTTTCAGAACAGATAGCAGAGTGCAGGGGCAGGGGCCGGTGACTGATTGGCAGGAAGGAGGGGGTGAGCGAGACAGGCTGTGTCAGAGCACGGAGTAAGCTTGCTGCTTTTTTGAAGCAAAACAAGTTTTGTTCTAAGAAAAAAAAATAGTTAAAACATCGCACGTCCGACGATGTGACTATCGCGCATGCGCACATCGCAATCGCGATGTTCAAAAGACACATCGTGCAGGCCTAATAAGTACTGTTTATTTTCTCTTGGTTCGGTTCCGTTTTAATCAGCAATGTTGCTGCAGTGTTAAAAGGCACTGTTAGGAAAGAATCTGCTCAGGTACATACATGTACATTTACAGTTCATAATCGTTCAATAAATGCATTAAATATAAATGTTTTCAACATAGGTGCAGCTTATATACTTTTTTCCAAACTTTTCTAAAAAAAATAGAGTGGGTGTGGCCGGAAAATACGGTAGCTGTGACGCTAAGCAAAGCCTTCTTTTTCATAAATGTAATATGTTGTATGTCTGAACTTTTCGTTCTACGATGTGTTGGCGTTTTACGGTGTTTTGCTGAGCAGTAAACATCTGTAAAAGGAACTGGAGTCTCGCATCCAATCAATGGGGGGGCATAACATTGAAAAAAAAAAAAAAAGAGCTTCATCGTTAATTATGTTGGCTCATGCGGTTATGCAAGGTACCTCAATATATTTGAAAATAAATATGTTTTGCATTTTTGTAGTGGGTAGGGCATACCCACAAATATGCAAAACATACTCTACCCGGAAGGTAGAGCATTTTGACATGGTCATTTTATAAGTAGCTTGCATGCTGAAAACGTGTGAGCATCCCTGTCTTATATAATAATTGTTTATAATGTAATTTATTAGCATAACATGTAATTCATTAAAAGATAACTGAATCATTGTGAAATAATTTTTATCTGCTTGTTTCAGGTTTATGACCTGTGGGTCTTTGTCCAATAAACAAAGAAAGACAAACACAAGTTCTAACAGTGTGCTTCTGATGAGCCTTTTCGCAGGGCATAAAATAAAATATTCGAACAGCCGGTCTCTGAACGGATGGGCGGAGACGCCCGGTCCAGGGAGCGCTTCCATTGGTCACCCCAGGAGTAAGGACAAACACCTTTTTATTCTGTGATGGAGCAAGAGAAAGCAAGTCACATTCACACAGGTAACGGAGCAATCTTCCCCTGTAGAAGCCGTCTCTGCTTTGTCGGCAAAGCGCAGTTAACGTCACACAAGTGCCCCTGTGTGTCTCATTAATAAAAGCCCCCCTTGCTACAACAGACAATGCAGAACCAACAAGCATATTTACAAAATGGTCAATGTAGATTAATAATGCACAGAAATAACCCTTAATTTTTTTTAACAGAATATGTCGAGTTTTGAAAATGTTCACAAAATAAAAATATTTACTGGGCTACATACGGCACAAGGAAAAAAGAGACCAGGCTTGGAGAACCATGAGCAAATTATACTTGGTATGTTTTTACTTGATTTTTTTTTTTACAGCTGTTGAACTTCACCAAGACGGCAATATTGGTTTGCCTTATCTTTAGCCTTTAGCACAACTAATGCTATGTAGTCCTCCAGAGGACAGTCAAGCGACATGCTGACGTCCTCGCCGGTGTGCTGGCTCTGACGCTGGGTCTCATCACTTGTCGTACTAGTTGAACACGTGCTGTATCTCCCGTTGAAAAATCTCCTGCACTAGTGGCGTAACTAGTGGTGCGTTTGAAGTGTTCGGAGTCAATTTTTGTCATTTGCCCATTTCGCAGAGTAGGTTGATATGAACTTTGGCCGCCTCGCGACCACGTCACACGCATGAGGGCCAATTATTGGGCCGGACTAAAATCCACCTCCGTCCTTGCTTAGTCCGCCCCTTTTTTAAAACGTGTCACTCCCCGTCCTCCGCCTCAAAAATGGGCATCCGTCTGGGACGGAGGGACGGACCGTTCTGCCCTCGGGACGGACTGCCCAGCTCTGCCAATACATACAAAAATAAGTCTCTGAAGCGCCACTCTAACTGCAAAAGTAAGTCGGCCACTTTTAATTTCCTTTCGAATTTTGCCTCATTATAGGCCTTTTATAGAGGTCATGTTTTCTCAAAGTACCTTTTAATCTTATGTACTTCATTTCCACAAAATTCCAATTCCAATGTCCCAGTATCCCAATGTGCTCGTACCCCAACGTTGCCAGGGCTGCGAGGGCCCATTGTAGCTGCTCGCAGCTCTAATTTCCCTTTAGGATTTGAATGGGAAAAATGAAGCATGTTTTGTATTTAAATACACATTGGGTGTAAATCTTTTTGTTGTATTTTTAGTTTTACAGTAAACTCCAACTGGGGTGTCGTTAAACAGCTTAAAGGACGCTCAAGGACAGCAGAATAAAATATCGTCGCTGTCCTGTGAAAAACACTCGTCCATTTTTTTCATTTCTTATTTTTACGTGAATTGTGTTTCCGCGTTACAGACATCGCATTAACGTGAACATTTTTTTTTTTCTCCAAAATTGGCCATAAATGTTTTTCACAGGACAGCAACTATATGCTACACAATTGCTACACAAGCAACATGGTGCATTCAGGGTACTTTCACAATGTAGGGAACGTGTAAACGCAGCAGCTGTTCTGCACATTAATCTTTTTTCTTTGACTTTAAAGTTTTAAAGATCGAAACCATCCTAAATTTAAATTGTGATTAAAATTTTGATTAATCATGTGCTCATGCAAGCGGAAGATTTTCCACGGTCAATTAAAACACATGAATAATCCGTCAATTTTTATCTTTTTTTAAATGAAGAAACCTTTATTTGTTATGTGTTGAAACAGTAATGTACTATATAACGGCAGCTTTATAATCCTCAGTGTTGACGTTGTGTGTACATTGTTTGTTCAATACTTTTGTGTTATTCCTTATTTTATTCATTTAAAATTTTTCTCAATATATTACATATTTAAATGTGTTTGTATCATTTCAAAACTGTGTTTAAAGACCTTAAAACTTTAAAATGGAAATCAAACCAAACATTTTTTTTTCAAAAATATGTTCCCAGCAGGCCCACTAGTTGAAACGTAGCATTCTGATAATTGCGTTTGTGGAATATGAGTTAAAGGGCTGGTTGGGCCGGGATGGCCATGTTTTCACTAACAAGTTCATTTTGGATATTTTTTGATTAGGAAAATGAAAAGAGTTGTCATTTTCTCTTTTATCCATTCATTTTGGAGAAATTAGGAAATAAGTGACTCCATGAATAACACCCCTTGTTAATGAGGAGAATGGCCGCGCCCCCTACCGTTCTATCCTTGTTCGGTCGGAGTCACTGGAGGAAGCGATTACAAACTCTCCACTGGAAATCATTGTATTTACGTTGCTTATAACGTCCAAAAACAGTGATCAACTGGCACCAACATTTATGTGGACATCCCTACTAATGACCACTTATATACTAATGACCACATATCAAAAGGATTAACCTCTGCGTGGCTGATTTATATGAGAATGAGGAAATTTGGAAGTGAGCAGAGCTACATAGATTTATGCTGGGACGAGCGCACACTGCTTTTTTGCTGATCACAGTTAGGACGGCGAGGCATTTAACACCAGTCAGGATATTTACAGAGACTGAAGTGGGAATGAGTGGACGTGCACATTTATTTGGATGACGAATGACCACAGTTTTTCAACCGACTTTCTTGTAAATCGAATCACAATAAAAGCCCTTAAATCACAATAGAGTCTTTTGGGCAGAGCATTTTAGTACTTTTGTCATTTTTGCATGCAAACCTATTATGTAAGTGCTAATGTTAAGCTTGTCCAAGTGTCACTTTAAGCAGCAAAATCCACCCGTTTTTAGCCATCTCAGGGGGCTGCCATTTTGTCATTTGTCATAATATACACGCGATGGTGTCGTGAGACCACAGAAGATGTTCTGGAATTCTTTCGAGTCATAATGGCGGACGGCATCGATCTCGGGAGCTTTGAAATGAGTAGCGGCAGTGACACAGACCATCCATCCATCCATTATCTGTACCGCTTCTCCTCACAAGGGTCGCGGGGCGTGCTGGAGCCTATCCCAGCTGTCTTTGGGCAGTAGGCGGGGGACACCCTGAACTGGTTGCCAGCCAATCGCAGGGCACACAGAGACAAACATCCGCACTCACAATCACACCTAGGGGCAATTTAGAGTATCCAATCAACTTACCATGCATGTTTTTGGAATGTGGGAGGAAACCGGAGTGCCCGGAGAAAACCCACGCAGGCACGGGGAGAACATGCAAACTCCACACAGGGAGGCCGGAGCCGGGATTGAACTCACGACCTCTGAACTGTGAGGCGGACGTGTTAACCAGTCGACCACCGTGCCGCCCTGACACAGACCAGTGTTTTTCAATTAATTTCATTGAAAAAATCCCATGGCACACCACCAGCTGAAATTGTGACAAAAATAAGCATATTTTAACAATAGTGTTATATTGTTTATATGAGCATTTTTTAACATTGAAGAATGACATTATATTACAACGTCTTGAATAGGAATTAAATAAACACAAAGAAAAAAGTATTTTATCATGTTTCATATTGGTACTCAGTGTGAAACATGGGCCTGTTTGGATAAACATGGGTCACTAATTCGCTTGTCGCTAGACAATTAACTAGCCGCTGCTGCTGCTGCTACCTGCTGGTATGGAAGAGTACTACAATGTAGTAAAGACATGATTACGCTGCCAGGCGCTAGACCGCACAGGCACACAAATTAGATAATTTTCCACGGCAAACCTGACAGTGTCTTTTTCAATTAAATAAATGTGCCTTGAATCAAAAAAGTTTGAAAAACACCGCTTTACTGTAAGAAGTATTAAACGTCAAACGTGTTCAACAGGCATACACACGCGCGTAGTATTACCCTGTACACGCACACACCTTCAACTCTGTCGGCGCAGCGTTCCTTGGCTTTCTCCCTCATCAGTTTGGGGATGAGCACGTCCGTCTCCACATGCCTTAAGTGAATATCCTCTGAAACAGGATACAACATACCAATTACAAAGGTTGCTGCTGCTGCTGCTGCTAGCAACATTTGGTGCGAGTTCGTATTATTGCACACATTTCATGCCAAACGTGACTCCGTTAAACTGTGCTATTGACGACTGTTTGTCGGTTATCCTGCTTTGAGAGAGCAACAGCTTGCTACTCGGACTATACGTTTGCTGGAGGTAAGTCGCTGCATACGCGCTTACATTTCTGCGTCTAGATGAACAAGTCGTAAAATAAAATGCCAAAATAATCGAATACCTGCTTGTGTTGCTTCCATTGTGGTTGAGCCGCTCACACCTTTAATATTACAAAACTCAACCAATGTGACCTGCCGTGCGTTACTTCTTCTTCTTCTTCTCTTCTTCTTCTTCTTCTTCTTCTTCTTCTTCTTCTTCTTCTTCTTCTTCTTCTTCTTCTTCTTCTTCTTCTTCTTCTTTCTTCTTCTTCTTCTTCTTCTTCTTCTTCTTCTTCTTCTTCTTCTTCTTCTTCTTCTTCTTCTTCTTCTTCTTCTTCTTCTTCTTCTTCTCTTCTTCTTCTTCTTCTTCTTCTTCTTCTTCTTCTGGATTTTTATGGTGGTTGAAGTAACTTTCAGGTGCATTACCGCCACCTACTAGTAAGGAGTGTGAACCATATATGCCCCTAAACTAGACTTTTTTTTTTTTAATTTTAAACAACAATCATGGTTTTTATCATAGAAGAATACAAAATGTACATAGGAGCTAGTGTACAATACAAAGTAAAGTTCCATGAAACAAAATAACAAATAATAGTAATAAAAAGGAAAAAATGCTAGGTTTTTTCACATAACATGTAATTGTCAATAACACAGACAAGATTAATAGCATTCCTACTTTTCATAAGTCTCAGGGTCTTAGAAAAAGAAACAAACTCATTGTGAAAATAGAAGAAATTTGGATTCACCTTTAAAATTTTACATTGTGTAGAAAAAAATTCCCAAGGATAATAATAGTGTTGACTGAATAGTCATTATTTGTATCTTTTAAAACAACACCAAATGAAACGTCTTCTATAGAAAATTCTCTCAATTGAAAAACATTCGGATGAATCCAATCATGTATATCAGTCCATAATGTCTGTGACCAGTGGACATTAAACGTCAAACGTGTTCAACAGGGAAAACCGAGGGAAAACAAGAAAAGTGGAAGTAAGGAAACAATGAAAGAAGGAAGTCAGGGAAAAAAAAAAAAACAACTCTTCATTTGTGAAAACCTCAATACAGGAAGTAAAAAAAGAAAAAGAAAACATCAGTCCATAATGTCTGTGACCAGTGGACATTATGGTCACCGACCACATACAATTAATTAAATAAATGTACAGTCAATTCCACTTCACCACAAAAAACACAGTTACTTGTTTCAATACCAAATTGTTGTTTTACAAAGTCGGATGGATACAACCCATTTATAACTTTGAAATGTAATGGCTTGGCTTTGGGAATGATTGGAATTTCAAGTATTTAGTTCTTAACTGGTAAATTGTGTTTTTCGGAAATAATTGTAGGATAGAATTTCTATTGGACATGAGTGGATATAAAATATTGTTGAATAATTTTCTTAGTACCTTGTTTGCATTGTTGGTTTCGCTAAAGTTATGATTTCGAACCCAAAGAATGGAAGGCGGGGGAATGTTGGAGCATTGGTGCTAAATGCCTTGGATCAAACCAATAAATGATTTGGGGATGGCTTAATCAAACATTTTGTGATTATTATATTTGCAACAAAACATGTTATAAGACAGGAAATCTCCCCGACGGTGAACTAAGTGCAGCACTGACCAAATCCCCTTTTACAACCAAGTCTTGTTAAACAACGATTTGTATTTAATAATGGTGATGTATCTGTTATTCCCCTAAACTAGATCTGCCATGCATTAAAGTACTTCCGCTTACGTAGTTGTGACTAGTCACGTTTTGAGATGTGCTGAAAACAGTATCTGCTTGACGCCTGCGGAATGGTCCTTTCTAAGATTAAGATAAGAAGGCCTTTATTGATCCCACAGTGGGGAAATGTTCAGTGTTACAGCAGCAAAGATATAGGTCATACAGGGACAGGATTACGCCCCTTTTTAAGGTTACGGTTAGTAAAAATAAATACATGCAAATAAACATAATTTAAACTAAAGAATGCAATTTCTGTAGAAATTGCGTGTGAAGGCGAAGGAAGCCGAAAAGAAACTGCGGAATGCATTGGAATGAAGTGGAATAAAGTTGAATGATCCTGAATAAAGTTGAATGATACTGAATGAAGTTGAATACAGTGGAATGAAGTTGAATGAAGCTGAATAAAGTGTAACAAAGTTGAATGATACAGAATAAAGTAGAATGATACTGGATAAAGTTGAATAAATCGGGATGAAGTTGAATGAACTCCATTAAAGATTGTGGAATGTTTTGGAATGAGGGGGGATCGATCCAAAGCTGCCTGCACACAACTCAGCGTGTGTACCACAAGACCATCAAGGACTTAACTGGAAGGCTGTAAAACTGAAATGTTGAATGTGCAAGTGGGACTGAATGGCGAATGTAATGGGTTTTTTTTAAGGTTGAATAATTTGAATTTTTGGAAAGTATGAATTACAGGCGTGTTGAAAAGCTGAACCAATGTGAGTTGAATGAAGTTGAATCAAGTGGAATGAAGTTTAATAATACTGAATAAAGTGGACTGTAGTTGAATGAAGTTGAATGATCTCGAATGATGTCCAATGGCCTGGACTGAGGACATAAAAAACAGAAGGGGAGCAAGAAAAGAGAAAGTAAGAAAAAACTTAACTTCTGGGTCACTTCCAGGTCATTTGGGTCACTTCCGGTTCACTTCCGGGTAATTTGGGTCAAATCTGGTTCATTTACGGGTCATTTGGGTCACTTCCGGTTCATTTCCAGGTCCTTTGGGCAATTTCCTGGTGATTTGGGTAACTTTCGGTTCTTTTTCAGGTCATTTGACTCACTTCAGGTTCATTTACGG
Source organism: Filicampus tigris (assembly GCF_054856515.1). NCBI lineage: Eukaryota > Metazoa > Chordata > Actinopteri > Syngnathiformes > Syngnathidae > Filicampus > Filicampus tigris. The sequence goes on along the minus strand of NC_141224.1, from coordinate 27,225,469 downwards.
GTCATTTCGGTCACTTACGGTTCATTTACGGGTTATTTGGGCCACTTTCGATTCATTTCCGGATCACTTCCTGTTCATTTCTGGGTCATTTGGGTCACTTCCTGTTGATTTTGGGTCCTCCCCCAAGATGGCCGCCACACTGTGGAGACCTCGGGGTGAGTATCCCCAGTCTAGCTAATGTCCCTGTCCAAGATGGCCGCCGCACTGGGGAAACCTCGGGGTGAGTATCCCCAGTCTAGCTAATGTCCCTGTCCAAGATGGCTGCCGCACTGGGGAGATCTCGGGGTGAGTATCCTTGGTCTAGCTAATGTCCCTTCCCAAGATGGCCGCCGCACTGGTGAGACCTTGGGGTGAGTATCCCCAGTCTAGCTAATGTCCCTGTCCAAGATGGTCGCCGCACTGGGGAGACCTCGGGGTGAGTATCAACAATCTAGCTAATGTCCCTGCCCAAGATGGCCGCCGCAATGGGGGAGACCTCAGAGTGAGTATCCCCAGTCTAGCTAATGTCCTTGCCCAAGATCGCCGCCGCACTGGGGAGACCTTGGCGTGAGTATCCCCAGTCCACTGGAAATGAATGGTGAAATTGTGTGGCTTTTTTTAGGGTGAATGAGTTGAATGTGTGCGAAGTAGGAATTTCTCAGGTGTTGAAAGGTTGAATGTGAGTTGACTGACTTAAATTTGTGGAAATTGGGAAGGTGTAAATGTGAAAAGTTAATGTTCCAATGGAAATGAATGGTGAATAGTTGAATTTTTGTGGGTTTTTTAAGTGTGAATGAGTTGAAAGTGTGGGAAGTTGAGTTGAATACTGTAAATTTGAAATTCGAATGGTGGAAAATGGGAAATGTTGAAAGTGCCATTGGAAATGAATGTTTTTTTTGGGGGTGAAAAGTGGAAAATATTGGGGAAACGGTAAATTTGGGAAATTTGCCTTCACACAACTAGAGAATGCAATTCTTGGAGAAATTGCGTGTGAAGGCGAAGGAAGCTGTATGGAAACCTCAGAATATGTTGGAATGAAGTTGAATGAAGTTGAACGACCTTGAAAAAAAATCCGAGGGAAAACAAGAAAAGTGGAAGTAAGGAAACAATGAAAGAAGGAAGTCAGGGAAAAAAATAAGGAAAACAAAGAATGATGGAATCAAAGGAAGGGAGGAATCAAGGAACCAAGGTAGCAAGGAAAACAAGCAAGAAAGAAAACAAAGTAAGAATACAAAATAGTAGGAAGGAAAATATGAGGCGAAGAAATGAGGAAGAAAGGACACTAGGAAGCAAGGAAGGAAGGAAACAAGGAACCTCGGGAAGGACGGAACCTGCGGATGAGAAATCGGAGTGTCCCAATATTTTTGAACAAAATGGCCACTTCATTAGGGACACCTGGGAATGAAAAATTGGGATGTTCCAATACTTTTGAACAACATGACCGCTTCATTAGGGACACCTGGGAATGAGAATTCTGGGTGTCCCAATACTTTTGAACAATATGGCTGCTTCATTAGGGACACCTGGGGATGAAAAATCGGGGTGTCCCAATACTTTTGAAAAACATGGCTGCCGCATTAGGGACACCTGGGGATGAAAATTCTGTGTCCCAATACTTTTGAACAACATGGCCGCTTCATTAGGAACACCTGGGGATGAAAATTCTGTGTGTCCTAATACTTTTGAACAACATGGCCGCTTCATTAGGCACACCTGAGTATGAAATTCTGGGTGCCCCAACACTTATGAAAAACATGGCAGCTTCATTAGGGGCACCTGGGGATGAAAGTTCTGGGTGTCCCAATACTTTTGAACAACATGGCCGCTTTATTAGGGACACCTGGGGATGAAAATTCTGAGTGTTCCAATACTTTTGAACAACATAGGGGCACCTGGGATGAAAAATTGGGGTGTCCCAATACTTTTGAACAACATGGCCGCTTCATTAGGGTCACCTGAGGATGAAAATTCAGGGTGTACCAATATTTTTGAACAACATGCCCAAGATGGCCGCCGCACTGGGGAGACCTTGGGGTGAGTGTCCCCAGTCTAGCTAATGTCCCTGCCCAAGATGGCCGCTGCATTGGGGAGACCTCGGAGTGAGTATCTCCAGTCTACCTAATGTCCCTGCCCAAGATGGCCGCAGCACTAGGGAGACCTCGGGGTGAGTATCCCCAGTCTAGCTAATGTCTCTGCCCAAGATGGCCGCCGCACTGGGGAGACCTCGGGCTGAGTATCCCCAGTCTAGCTAATGTCCCTGCCCAAGATGGCCGCCGTGCTGGGGAGGCCTCGGGGTGAGTATCCCCAGTCCAGCTAATGTCCCTGCCCAAGATGGCCGCCGCACTGGGGAGAACTCGGGGTGAGTATCCCCAGTCTAGCTAATGTCCCTGTCAAAGATGGGGGCCGCACTGGGGAGACCAAGGAGCAATAACACCGGTCCACTGGAAATGAATGGTGAAATTGTGTGGCTTTTTTAAGGGTCAATGAGTTGAAAGTGTAGGAAGTAGGAATTTTGAATTTTTGGGGTGTTGAAAAGTTGAATGTGAGCTGAATGAGATGAATGAATGTGAATTTCAAGTTGGAATGATGTAAATGTGAATTGTTGAATATGGCAATGGGAATGAATGGTGGAATTTTTGTGGGTTTTTTTAAGGGTGAATGACTTGAGTGCGTGGGAAATAGGAATTTGGGGTGTGTTGAAATGCTTGACCTATATGAGTTGAATGAGATGAATGTTGTGAATTTCAAATTGGAATGATGTAAATGTGAATTGTTGAATAAGGCAATGGGAATGAATGTTGGAATTTTGTGGGTTTTTTAAGGGTGAATAAGTTGACATTTTGGGACGTAGGAATTGTGGGTGTGTTGGCCTTTACCTTCGCACAATAATAATACGTTTAAAGTGTAGGAATAACATACGTGTGAAAGCCTTCGCCTCCACACAATAATCAAGAATAGGAATAACGTGTGAAGGCGATGGCCTTCACACAATAAATACATTATAAATACACACAGGCATACATAAACGCGCGCGCGCACGCAAACGCACACACGCAAATGCACACACGCACACGGAGGCAGACCCAGTTATTATTGAGTTTGTGGAATATGAGTTGAGCAGCAAAATCCACCACTTTTCAGCCATCTAAAGGGGGCGGCCATTATGTCACTTCTGTCGACTTCAAATGACATAGCTGCTCAGGGCTCAGGTAACGACCAATCACGGCTCAGCTTCAGAATACTGGTCAGCCGTGATTGGTCGTTACCTGAGCCCTGAGCAGTTGTGATGTCATTCCCAGAGCTGGGCACTTGACCCTTATTTGCCGGTCCATCCTCCATCCCTGACCTGGGTACCCTTTCAGCCTAGTCCCTCCATCCTTTTTCATAAAAATTATCGCTCCCTCCAACCCTTTAAAGCAGAAGTCAACCCAAACAGATTTTTTTCAAGAATATGTTCCGAGCAGGCCCATTAGTTGAAACACGGCATTCTGGTTCATTTTGCGTTTATGGAATATGTGTTAAGCAGCAAAATGCACTCGTTTTTAGCCATCTCTGGGGGCGGCCATTTTGTCTTCTGTCAACTGAAACTGCTCACAATGACCAATTACGGACGGCTGACCTCTTTTCGCAATCTGAGCCATTTGTTTTGAAATCATAAGCCAGTAAATAGTTTTATTTTTCAATGTACTTTAAAGGAAAAGATTGAAAACAAATGCTTGAAATATTGAATATGTTGTGTTAATAGTGAAGACAATTTCCCCCAAAAAATATCAAGTCAACACATGATTTGTCTTCGCGGGCCACATAAAATGATGTCGCGATCTGGCCCCTGGGCCTTGAGTTTGACACCTGTGCTCTAAATTGCCCCTAGGTGTGATTGTGAGTGCAAATGTTTGTTTGTCTCTGTGTGCCCTGTGTGATCTGGCAACCAGCTCAGGGTGTACCCTGCCTATTGCCTGAAGACAGCTGGGATTGGCTGTAACACGCCCACGACCCTTGTGAGGATAAACAGATTGGATAACGGATGGATGGATGGATTTTGGGATTGCATATATTATTTTGTATTTGTTATTTTTCTAACATGCTGCAATATTGTGTTGTGAGTATATATTTATTTTTGCCCGTTTGCCCATTTCAGGCTTTCGTTATAGTCCCGTGGGCGACATCCACGAGCACGTGACTGTGCAGGTGAGGCGCGCGGTTTGTCTTTATACTCGCACACGACCCATACGCGTTGTTTTGAAAATGTGTTACGGTTTCGTTGGGTGGCGTTGCTACGGCTACTGACAAGACATCGCAAGGCGGAATTTCCTCTGCCTTTTATGGCCAATTCCGGTTGCCGTTTTTACTGTCGAGCAATGATCAGAAACGATCTCGTGCCTGCTACAACAAAGGGACCTAGATGACGAGACGATGCATTTAATTGTATTGCGAAAACGATCTGGAGGGTGGCGGTCAAGGTGGTACGCGCGTGTATAGCTTCTTTACACACACATACGTAACACAACACCCATGCCGCTGCCAGACTAGTTTGCTTTACAGCAGCAACAAGCTGCGTGGTGGATCCTCTCCTCCGTGGCAACAAATTGCCAGGTCGGGCCAGGGGGAAACTGTACGTCATGGCAACATGTGGCATAACGGAGCGATCACGAGAGAGAATGTGCGCGGCGTCGTATACGCAGCAACAATTGCTGACGTGTGCGCGGCATGTGTTGCAGACCTGTCGCCAACATGTCTCACAGCATAATGCGTCGGTCATGTGATGCAAATGCGGCAGTTGACATGGGAGTATAAAGAAGCCTAAAGAAGCCTTTCATAGAGTAGATTGAGGTGAACCTTGGACGCCTCGTGACCACGTCACACGCATGTGGGCCAATTAGTGGGCCGGACTAAAATCCACCTCTGTCCTTGCTTAGTCCGTCCCTTTTTTTAAAATGTGTCAACCCCCATCCTCCGCTCCAAAAATGGGCGTCCATCCGGGACAGAGGGATGGACTGTTCCACCCCTGGGACACACTGCCCAGCTCTGGTCATTTTCACTCGACAGAAGTGACAAAATGGCCGCCCCCAGAGATGGCTAAAATCTGATGGATTAACTCTTATTCCACAAACGCAATATTTATCAGAATGCCTTGATTCAATTAGTGGTCTTGGATTGACTTTCAATTGGGCGGCACTGTGGTCGACTGTTTAGCATGTCCGCCTCACAGAGGAAACCGGAGTACCCAAAGAAAGCCCACGCAGGCACAGGGAGAACATGCAAACTCCACACAGGGAGGCCGGAGTCGGGATTGAACCCACGACCTCTGAACTGTGGTCGACTGGTTAGCATGTCCGCCTCACAGTTCAGAGGTCGTGGGTTCGATCCCGACTCCGGCCTCCCTGTGTGGAGTTTGCATGTTCTCCCTGTGCCTGCGTGGGTTTTCTTCGGGTACTCCGGTTTCCTCCCACATTCCAAAAACATGCATGGTAAGTTGATTGGACTCTCTAAATTGCCCCTAGGTGTGATTGTGAGTGCGGATGTTTGTCTCTGTGTGTCCTGCAATTGGCTGGCAATCAATTCAGGGTGTCCCCCGCCTACTGCCCGAAGACAGCTGGGATAGGCTCCAGCACGCCCCGCGACCCTAGTGAGGATAAGCGGTATCGATAATGGAATGCAGCTGCAAGTCCCCGTGCCCACGCCAAATCGTCGGCAGAAGCGGCCCCCTGTGCCGACTCCTTGGCGGATGCAGCCACCTGCGACGACTCCTTGGCAGATGCAGCTACCTGCGCCGACCCCTCGGCAGATGCAGCCCCCTGCGCCCACTCCTCGGCACATGCAGCCCCCTGTGCATCTGTCCTCTGTTCCTGTTCCGGCGGTGCCAGCGCAGCGGCCGGCTTTTGTTTCCGTCCCGGCAGCGCCAGTGCGGTTGCCGACTTTCAGTCCCATTCAGGCGGCGCGTGCCCTGCTTAGTGCTTATTAGAAACAAGAGCAAAATGGAAAAGTACTGGTATTGCCATGCTGATAACACACACACACGCACAAACATACAGTACTGTAATAAAGGGAAGAGAGGAGAAGGACCGCTGGATGAAAGCGACCATTTCCCCTTTTGCAAAAGACAAGTTCTGCAAGTCCCCATGCCCACGTGTCACCCCCTCCCCTCTTTTTTCCACAGTCTCCAGCTCCCAGCTACACCAGACAGCCACCACTCCCTCCTGCCCGGCCTTGGCCTTGACGAACCAGCTGAAGAAGATGAAGGCGAGGAAGGCAGCGGGTCCAGATGGCATCAGCCCCCAGCTCCTCAAATCCTGTGCAGACCCGCTGTGTGGAATTGTCCAGCACATGTTCAACCTGAGCCTGAAGCTGGGCAGAGTCCCCCAGCTGTGGAAAACATCCTGCCTGGTCCCGGTGCCAAAGACCCCCCAACAGCTCAACAGCGTCAGACCAGTGACGCTGACGTCTCACCTGATGAAGACCCTGGAGAGACTGGTCCTCGTCCACCTGCGCCCCCTGGTGAGCTGCTCAATGGACCCACTCCAGTTCACATAGCAGCCTGGCATCAGTGTGGATGATGCCATCATCTACCTCCTCCACACTTCACTCTCGCACCTGGAGAAGGCGGGGAGCACTGTGGGGATCATATTCTTTCATTTCTCCAGTGCTTTCAACACCATCCAGCCCACCCTATTGGGAGACAAGCTGGAGCGGGCGGGAGTGGCCCACCACCTCACCACATGGATCCAGGACTACCTCACAAACTGGCCACAGTATGTGAGGACACAGGACTGTGTGTCTGATGTGCTCCTCTGTAGCACGGGGGCCCTGCAGGGAACTGTCTTGGCTCCCTTCCTGTTCACCCTCTACACCTGCAGAAGTTCTCTGACGACTCTGCAATTGTCGGCCTCATCACAGGCGGGGATGATCGGGAGTACAGAGAACTTACTCAGGGTTTTGTGGACTGGTGCCAGCAGAACCGCCTCTTGATCAATGCGGGGAAATCCAGAGAAATGGTGGTGGATTTTGGTAGGCGCCATCACTCTGCACCTGCACCAGTGAACAGATGTTGAGAGAGTCTCAACTTAAAAGTACCTGGGTGTTCATCTGAACAATAAACTGGACTGGAGCGACAACACAGACGCCCAAAGGAAGAGTCAGAGCAGACTCTTCCTACTCAGGAGCCTGAGGTCTTTTGGGGTTCAGGGGACACTCCTCAGGAACTTTTATGACTCGGTGGTTGCATCGGTCATTTTCCAGGGAGTGGTCACCTGGGCAGGCGGCGTCTCGGCCCGGGACAAGAAGCGGCTGGACAAACTGGTTAGGAGGGCCGACTCTGTCCTGAGCTGCTCCCTGGACTCTGTGAGGGACAGGAGGATGTTGGCCAAGCTGTCATCAATGCTGGACAACCCGGACCACCCCCTCCAGGGCACCCTAACAGCACTCCACAGCTCCTTCAGTGACAGACTGTTACACCCTCGCTGTGCAAAGGAGAGATTCCGCCGTTCCTTCTTGCCTGCTGCTGTCAGACTCTTTAACAAGAACATTGTGTAGTCTCTATAAACTGGCGGACATTAGTGCAATTGTGCAGTCCTGCACCTGAGCTTATATCGTGCAATACCCAACATTCCCCACTATTGTAATACCGTGCAATACTCAACATTCCCCACTACTGTTAGTCTAGTTTTATTTTTATCCAATGCTGTTCCTTACATTTCACTACAGCACTGCAGCACTGTCACTTATCCAGAGTATTTTTCCTCTGTACTATGTACAGGCTAAAATGAGTGTTCCTCATACTTTTTATGTAGATGTATGTTGGTGTGTATATACATGTGTATATACACGTAATTACTGCGTATATTTACATAGGTTTGACCCTGAATGTTTGCTGTTAATGTTATACATTAAGGGCTACATTATGCCGCCGTCCCTGTGTGACCTATATCTTTGCTGCTGTAACACTGAAAATGTCCCCACTGTGGGATCAATAAAGGCCTTCTTATTCTTATTCTTATACTCATTCTTAATCTTATTCTGACTCTGGTTGTGGTGTCTCCTGTTTCGATTTGGTGCATGTCAACTTGGGATTCCCAAGTTCGGAATATCTGTAACTCTACTGGATAACCTTAACAATAACATAGGGCTAACGTTTTCAATATTGTCACTTTATGGCATAGCGCATTCCTTTGTCCACAGCTATACAGCAAATTTGGTAGCCAGTTCTGTCACTGATGCCACAGGGGCGTATTGATGTAAAAGGGGTGTTCCAAGGGCAATTGTTTATTTAACAATTGTTTCAAAATGGGTTAATATTATTGAAGATGACTGCTCGTTACTCACTGAAATTTAGACAATCTGGACACTATAGGTGTCGGGGTTGCGTGGTAGAGGACCGAGACTGAGTCTGACCGAGACTGAACGAAAGCAGGGCACTAAATACAAACAAACTGACGAGGCAACGATGAACACCTGGATGAGACAAATGGCTCAGGGAACTCATTGAAAGACACAAGGGACTGTGATGACAACTAGGTGGACCCAAAAATCTAGCGAGACAGACATGGACAAAGAAACACAAGGAAAACATTTAGATGATAAAATGAAATCAACCAAGCCAGCCTATATGACAGTACCCCCGACCCAAGGGATGGATCCCAGACATGCTTAACAAAACAAAATATCAAAAACAGAGCAGGCGGAAAGGGGCCTGGAGGCCGTAACGCGGCCCGCCAATGGGGGTCAGTCCAGTGGGTGTCCTGGATGCCAGACAAGAAGTTGCTGGCAGGGACAGTCCGGTGACTGTCCCAGGGCCCACACAAGAGGCAAGGGTGGCGGGAGCAGGGCCTGCACAACCAAAACAGGCTTGGGTGGCAGCCACAAGACGTGGGCTGCCAGAACAGTCTCGGGTGGCGGCCGCAGGACGTGCACCGCCGGACCAAGAGCTAGACCAGAGAGCAGCTGGACACTCCGAGCCGGTGCCAGGTGGGAATGAGACAAACCGACCAAAGTGTCAAAATTTGCAGCCAGGATGTTTATGTTTGATGACAGCCATTTGAGAGCCTCCCTCATAGCAGTCTGTGAAAGGTTGTTTTGGCCAAGCTTTCCTCTAGGAAAACACAGAGCATGGTGTGATGCCTCTTTCGCTGGGTCGGATCATTCTGTCGGGGTTGCCTGGGAGAGGACACAAATGCAGGTAGGTAGGAATACAAGGCAGGGATGCAGGGTGTACTGAACAAAATTTATTAACAAAAACACTAGCAGAGGTACTGTAGTAGACTCAAAAACAAAATCAACAAATTCCTCAAAATCAAAACTCAAAGTAAAGAAACACTGGGAAACAAATACACTGACCAGGGGTCTGTTTCACAAAGCAGGTTTAGTGATACCTCAGAGTCTGCTAACCCGGAAATGAGGGAAACTGACTTTTTTTTGTTTCAACAAACAAGGTAACTCAAACCAGAGAAATAGGGGTAACTTTAGTCGGTTTCAGGGAAGAGGTAACTTTAAGCTCTTAGTCAGTTCCCGCAGTAAGACTCTCTGAACCTAACCTGGTTGGGAGCAGGTTTATCTCAATGAACCTCGAGAACCTCTGTCTCCGCCCTCTTTCAGAGCCACACACTCCTTTCCATTTCCTCATTCGGTTCGCAGGCAAGTTTTGCCGTAGCCTAGTCTGTCATTTAAGAAAAATCAGAGTCAGTATATGAGAAGTCCATTAGGCACAGTACAATGAAAAACGTTTCTGTTGAATTTATTCAATTTTATTTCTTCAAGTGGTTGCACAAAATACAGTATCTGGATCCAGATACATTTTTAAAGTAGACCATCTTGCACGATGAGATCAAGTCACACGCTTGCAGACTAGGAATACAGCAGAGCCATTTCAGCTCCAAATAAATAAATAAATGTTCCCCAATGAAATTGCGTGCTATTAATGCATTCCAGCTACTCCCCAACCAAAATAAAATAAAATAAAATAACTAATAGATTTGCAATTCATTGGGGTTTTTAAATTTTTTTTTGCCATGACTGTCCTGGTACTTCTGTGCAACTAGTGGGCACCCTGCAGTCAGATAATTAGATGATGTCAACCCCAATGTATGGCATACAATATTAGCATGAATACATATACAGTAACATATGAACAATCACAACTACTTTTCAACACAACAGGGCAGGAGAAGTGAGTCTTGTTACACTTCACCCATCACGTCACTACCGTATATTTTGAATCTTTGCGGCATGACTCTTTGCATCTACTTTAAAAAAATGTGTCTGGATGCATAATTTATTTTGTGACAAAATAAAAATGAGAGTAAATTTAACCATAATTTTTTTCAGTGTACGCCTTGAGATTATGCAGAGGTCTTAACTGTTTGAACGTTTATATTTCATCTTCTGCAGTTGCCAAGTGCGCTCTTCCCCCGCGAGTTTGTCCCTCAATGAAATAAAATTGGCTTCCATTCAAGCAGTTTTCCTCTGTTGTATTATTGTGACTGCAAAGGACTATATTAGAACTTAAACTTACGCATTACCGAGCAGCTATGTTCTCCCACGCCATCTCCCTCTTTTAGCAGCTGCAGCGGTGTTGCACTTCGTCCTCAAAATGTGTTGTGTATCTAAAATACTGTATAACATTCTACACCTCTAAGGATGCTTTTTTTTTTTGACAACGGGAGATTTTGAAGAAAGCCATAACCACACCCAGTTGGTTCAACAGTGTTTTCAGAATTCTTGTGATCCAGGCTGATATGTCAGGACCGTGGGCTCCCTTCTCTGATCCAGCACTCAAGCAGCAGGGCCCTTGAACTTGGCAGAAGGAGGTTAGCAGTGTTAATCCCTCTTACAACATGCCTCAGTGCCCGGGCCTGCAACCAGTGCCGCCGACTATCCACTAACAGACACAAACTGACACCAAGTCATGCTTTAAATTTTGCAGGAAAAAAAAACACTCTTGATTTTTTAATCACACACAGCTCGTTATATAAATACTGTAGCATTGTACAATACTCAAAAGGTGCTTGAAACAAATATTGCAAATAGCAGAATAAATGTATTATTCATGCCCGGCGACTGGCTGGCGACCAATCCAGGAGTCCACCCTCAAGATCTAATAGACTCCAGCTCACCTTTGACTCTAATAAGGACAAGCGCTATTGAAAATGGATAGATGGATTTATTATTCAATGTTGGAAACGCCCGACACTGAAAAAAGGTTTTGTTGAATTTGCTACATTTTATTTCATCAAGTGGTTGCATGAAATATAATTCTCTGGATCCCGACACATTTCTTGACTATACATTTCCTTCTGGATCCAGATGGTTTTATTTTGTGCAACCACCTGATGGAATAAAATTAAATAAATTCAACATTCCCTTTTTTTCAGTGTAGAGTCAATTAAATAAGGGTAGAGTTGTTGCTTAGCTCCTTATTTCTCTCTAGGATCCTCTCTTCATCAACTCTTTTGCATTACTCCCTCATCATTCAGTTGGCAGGTGGAGGTTTTATACAAGATTTTATACAGGCATTTAAGGCCAAGTCCTGGGGAGCCACTTCAGGGCCGATGGAGGGCAGATAATCCTGTGGTTTGGGTAAAGGGATTACAAAACTACAGGCAGACCTCTCTTATTGATTCCTGTTGTGTGGCAATCATTCGCAAAAGACAAGACTTTCGGGATGAGAATAAATCACGTGGTGTGTGTTTATTTTTCCTTTTTGGCAGTTCATTCATTACAAACAACAATATTTAATGATTTGCATTAAACTTCTTTGGACTGATAATGAAGATCCATGCTTGCCTGATTGCTTGCTCGCTGCCGGTCGCTGTCTGCCTCCTGAGAGTTGACACGAACTTAGCGTCGCTGAATGACCGAACTATAACCAGTCAGGGTTCACGTGCGCATTCATGCTCTTGTCCGCTTCAGCTTGTGTAAGTGGAGAAGCGATCGCCTCGGTATTTTTGATTTTGTGGAGGTGATCATGTTGAGATCATGTTTTATGTCAATAAGTCCAAACTATTGTGCAGAACATTTTTATACTTTCACAGGTTGAAGTGGTCAAAAGGAGTAATGTGCATTGCATTTTGGTGGCGATCGGTTGCCGTTTTGGACAACAGTACTGACAAAGCAAGCAATATTACCAGCTTGCCTCCCTCCCGTGACGTAGACTGCTGAGACCGAAAAAATAACGAGCTGTCAGGGAAGTCCACTCGGAAGACCGAGACAAGCCTAATAGAAGACTGTAAAATGCAACTCAGACCAGCCAAGATTGACTTTTCTTGCGCGCGGGACAGTGGAGGCCACTCAAGGTGGTTTCTCCCCCAGTCTGTCAGCCTCCGTGCCTCCCTCGTTCTCATTTTATTGAATTCAAGCAACATACATCCCGAGAAACAGACACATGACAATAGAGGTACTTCCTCTTTGTCTGCACTTTGCATCAGTCTGCGGTTAAACGTCTTCTCTTGACAGCTTCCTGTTTGACACTTTGCACGGCACATTTTACTGCATATGGAGACTATGTGGGTGAGGTCAACAAACGGTCACCACAGGACATTCAAGAAAATGAAACTTTTAACATGATATTAATGTAATTGTCGATTTCTCTCACACAAACTGAGCTCCAAAAGGGGGTGGGCTAATTTGTCGTTAATCTAATCACAAAAAAAAAGCCCTTAAATCACTACAGAGTTATTTTTTTGGGCATTTTAGTACTGATGTCAGTTTTACATGCAAACCTATTATCCATCCATTATCGATACCGCTTCTCCTCACTAGGGTCGCGGGGCGTGCTGGAGCCTATCCCAGCAGTCTTCGGGCAGTAGGCGGGGGACACCCTGAATTGGTTGCCAGCCAATCGCAGGGCACACAGAGACAAACATCCACACTCACAATCACACCTAGGGGCAAATTTAGAGAGTCCAATCAATTTACCATGCATGTTTTTGGAATGTGGGAGGAAACCGGAGTACCCGGAGAAAACCCACGCAGGCACGGGGAGAACATGCAAACTCCACACACGGAGGCCAGGGCCGGGATCGAATCCACGACCTCTAAACTGTGAGGCGGACGTGCTAACCAGTCGGCGGACGTGCTAACCAGTCGTCCACCGTGCCGCGCAAACCTATCATATAAGTGCCAATGTTAAGATCATCCAAGTGTCTCTTTAAGCACGTGATTTTACTACTGGGAAATATACATAAATAAATTCAATTATGATTTGTCTCTCTCTTCTTATATTGTTTATGTAGACCAACTAATTGCCCTGATAATGTAACCCTAAGGAGGAGGGGTATTCAGCTATTTTTGAATAATTTTCATTGTGTTGGGTTTGTCTGTTGGTAAATACATTATATTTTATATTTGGTAAACCCCTCACCAATTGTTAAGTATTTCGTGTTTTAAGGATTTTTAAAACATGGACAAAGAATGTATCAATTAAAACCGATCCCAGAACATAAACAGTTTTATCTCCCAAAACAGATACTCATCATCCCAAAACATTCAATATTTAACTCCAATATCAGAAACACAACTTCTTTTAAAAAAAAAAAATTCTAAACACTGCCAAAACATTATACTTTTCTCCAGATTCAGAGCCACACAGTGGCCAGCCCTGTTCCTCTGCAACCATCCCCCTGGCCTGATTTTCCTGCTATTTTCACATGAATACAATAGACTATTTGTCATCGTTTTGGCTCTACTTTTTTTCCTGTTTTTAGCTACAGCTAAAAGGAAAGTTCTGCTACCATGCCTTATCAGATTATTGACCTTGCTCGCTGTAATGCTCAAGTGTTGTTTTCTAGACCTCACATTTATGCTCATAGTCGCTACTGTTTTGCTAGAGTCAGGTTTATAAGTATTTTTGCTTTTTTGTTATTCTTGACTGTTTTAGTTTCACGTAATTGGGTTAAGCCATTTTGTTTGTGAACTTTGGGATGCCATATTTACCTTGCCGTATGCAAGCACTTTGTGTTACTAATTGTTTTTCCTGGCTTTTTGTGTTGCCAGCGATTTATGTCTGGACTTGGCTGGTCCTTCGTTTGTCTGTAATAAATATTTTTGTTAATCTCAGATGAAAATTATGTGTTATAACTGAATTATATGTGAATCCTCTGTGCTGCAAAACATCCAAATACACAATGCATAAAATGCATGTATTTTTTAAATCATGTACCACATTTTTCGGACAATAAGTCACGTTTTTTTTTCATAGTTTGGCCGGGGGTGTGACTTATACTCTGGAGCTATGTGTAAAATTATTAACACATTACACTAAAGCGCTAATGACCGGCAAAGGAAGAGGAAGACAAAACATCATAAATACAAGTCAGCACTAACAATCCATGACAATTACCTATATATCATTTCACATGTTATTGTAACCCACATAAAGAAACATAAGATAAATCCTATAAGCTATTAAAATGATCGAATAATTTAAAGGGTTAAAATCTAATGTTTTGTTCAATAAATAATTGAAATAGTATGATAAAAAGACAATTTGACTGCTAAGGCCTTGCTAGCCGAGGAAGCTAGCTTATCCAAACAGCTAAACATTCACACTCAAACTCCACAGACTCCAGGTGTGCAGCGAAGTTGCCTGTTTATATTGTGATCCTGCACAAGAAACAGAAAATACTATCAATCTATGCATTAGATACACATGAATTTTCATAGATATGAACAAGATGAGCCTATGCTAACGATTAGCGATCGCGATTAGCATTAGTATGTTCAGTCAACAACCTACAATCATCCACAATACAGATCATATATAAATGTCATTACACACAATTGTCTAAGTTAGTTTCAGACGATGGTTGAATAAGAATGAACCACAAACAGGCAGACATGCTAACGATTAGCATTAGCGATAGCGATTAGTATGTTCAGTCAACAACCCACAATCATCCACACTTCAGCTCGTATATAAATGTTGCATGCTCATTACACACAATTGTCTAAGTTACTTACAGACAACGATGAACCACAAACAGGCAGTTGCCTGCCTCCGGCTGGGGTATTGCATCATGCAGCCACACACTAGTGATGGGCATAACAGTTCTTTTAAGTGAACTGAATCATTAGAATCAGTTCATCAAAAAGAATCGTTCAAAAGAATCGTTCAAAAGAATCGTTCAAAAGAATCATTCTGCCCTGCATACCCACTACACGCCCCCCAAACAAATCCCCCCCACCCCCACCCACCACAGTATTAGTGTTTGGTGATAATGCACCGGACCAAAAAAACCCCACAAAAAAACACTCAAAAAGCTGTTGTGATGTTAACGTACGATAAAATTTAAATATAAAACCATTATCATAACCATTATGATCATGGTTATAATAACGGTGATAAATACAACAACAATAATCGCAGTAGACACTATGCCTAGTACCTACATATATAAACATTTGTTAATTTGGAGGACATAACACACGGCCGTCATGCGCCCGGTGTATTTTTGTTTTCATGCATTACGAAGTGCAGGCTTGTCAAATGAAGCGGATGACTACATGTCTGGTTAAACAATCTGTTGCGCAGAAATACAAACAAGAATTAATAAAACACTCAAGCACCAAACAAGTTTTGAAATAAAAGTACAATTTAATGGCAAACCAACATTATGATGATCGCACTACATTATAGTTGCAGTAGACAGAGAGGATAATAATATTTAAGTGCGCATATGTGTATTGTAATAAATGTTTTCAAATAAAGTTGTCCCATGTCCACAACAACCTCATCTCCCAGCTGCTGCAGACCGGGGCGCCTCATAACGATCTGGCTAGGGACTTTAAGTTTATCAGAGCTCTTATTTGTTTTCATGCACTTGCCCCCGGTGCACGCCCAGCGGTAAGGGATGCTGTCCATCTGAAGAAGGAGTCCTATCGGGCCTTTTTGCCTGCGGGATTCCGGAGGCAGCTGACAGGTACCGGCTGGCCAAGCGGAATGCAGCTTTGGCGGTTGCTGAGGCAAGAACTCGGGTGTGGGAGGAGTTTGGTGAGGCCATGGAAAATGACATCCGGACAGTTTGAGGAAAGTCTGGTCCACCATCCGGCGTCTCAGGAGAGGAGAGCAGTGCACCATTAACACTGTTTATCAATCAATCACATTTTATTTATATAGCACTTTTCATACATAAAAATGCAACTCAAAGTGCTTTAAAACATTCAAAGCAAAACATAGAATTATCTTCAATCAAAAGAAAAGATAAATTATTTAAAAGTTGTTGAAAGCCAAACTAAAAAGGTGTGTCTTGAGCTTCCTCTTAAAAATATCAACAGTCTCTGCAGACCTGACATCCTCTGGCAGGCTATTCCAAAGGTGAGGACCAAAATGGCTGAATGCAGCCTCGCCATGCATTTTGGTCCTCACCCTTGGAATAAATAAAAGGCCGGCGCCAGAGGACCTCAGGATCCGCGAGGGCTGGTATGATAAAAGCAAATCAGATAAATAAGATGGCCCAAGACCATTAACACATTTATAAACTAATAAAAGTACTTTAAAATCGATCCTAAAACACACAGGGAGCCAATGCAGCAATTTCAAAACTGGCGTAATGTGCTCCCGCCCTCTGGTTCTCGTCAGCACCCGAGCGGCTGAATTCTGCAGTAGTTGCAGTGGTGAAATGCTCTTTTTCGGGAGGCCAGAGAGCAGGGCATTACAGTAATCTAAACGACAGGAAATAAAGGCATGCATCAGCACTTCCGTGTTAGCCTGAGAGAGAAACGGGCGGACTCTGGCGATATTCTTAAGGTGATAAAAACCAATCTTGGTTACATTTTTAATATGAGGAATAAAACTGAGCTCAGAGTCAAAAATGACGCCAAGGTTCTTCACACAGTGTGAGGGATTAAAAATGTGTAGTTTTGGTAAAAGCTTCTCTCTCTGACCTTCGGGACCGATAACTAAAACCTCAGTCTTGTCCTGATTGAGCTGTAGGAAATTATCTGCCATCCATGACTTGATATCTAAAATGCAATTTAAAAGGGTATCAATGGGTCCTGTGTCATCAGGAGACACGGCAATATACAGCTGCGTGTCATCAGCATAGCTGTGAAAGCTGATGCCGTGTCCCCTGATGACATCCCCGAGGGGAAGCATATAAAGATTAAAAAGTAGGGGGCCTAAAATCGAACCTTGAGGAACCCCACATTTAATTTCATGAGTTTTAGAGGAACAAGTATCCATACTTACAAAGAAATATCGGTCTGTGAGATAGGAATAAAACCAGTCAAAAACAGTACCAGAGATGCCCACTAGATTTTTAAGTCTATTTAATAAAATTTGGTGATCTACTGTATCAAAAGCAGCGCTTAGATCCAGTAGCACCAAGACTGTGAGTTTTCTCACGTCTGCAGTGCACCTAATATCATTTAAGATCCTTAAAAGAGCAGTCTCCGTACTGTGGTTCATCCTAAAACCAGATTGATATTTCTCCAAAATATTATTTGTATTTAAAAAATGATTCAACTGGATGAAAACCAGTTTTTCTAAAATCTTACTTAAAAACGGTAAGTTGGATACGGGTCTGTAGTTATTAAAAACGCTCGGGTCGGAACCGCTCTTCTTCAGAAGGGGCTTCACCACCGCCGTTTTAAAGGCAGCAGGGAAGACGCCTGTCTGAAGAGAGCAATTGACTATATTTAAAATTTGTTCCTCAAAAAATCCATAAAATGTCTTAAAAAGAAATGTGGGAATTGGATCCAAAAGGCAGGTTGTTGGGTTTACCTGGGAGAAAACTCGAACAAGTGTCCTTGCATCAACCAGGGCAAACCTTTCCAGTGTTTCCTCATGTAAATATAAGATAAGATAAGATAAGATAAGATAAGATAAGAATGCCTTTATTGATCCCACAGTGGGGAAATTTTCATTGTTACAGTAGCAAAGATATAGGTCACACAGGGGCGGCGGCATAATGTGGCCATTAATGTATAACATTGACGGCAAACATTAAGAATCAAACCTATGTAGATATACGCAGTAACATGTGTATATACACATGTGTATACACACCAACCTACATCTACATAAAAAATATGAGGAACACTCATTTCGGCCTGTACATAGTACAGAGGAAAAAATACTCTAAGTGACAGTGCTGCAGTGCTGTAGTGAAATGTAAGGAACAGCATTGGATAAAAATAAAACTAGACTAACAGTAGTGGGGAATGTTGAGTATTGCACGGTATTACAGTAGTGGGGAATATTGGGTATTGCACGATACGAGCTCAGGTGCAGGACTGCACAATTGCACTAATGACCGCCAGTTTGTAGAGACTACACAATGTTCTTGTTAAAGAGTCTGACAGCAGCAGGCAAGAAGGAACGGCGGAATCTCTCCTTTGCACAGCGAGGGTGTAACAGTCTGTCACTGAAGGTGCTGTGGAGTGCTGTTAGGGTGCCCTGGAGGGGGTGGTCCGGGTTGCCCAGCATTGATGACAGCTTGGCCAACATCCTCCTGTCCCCCACCGAGTCCACAGAGTCCAGGGAGCAGCCCAGTACAGAGCCGGCCCTCTTGACCAGTTTGTCCAGCCGCTTCTTGTCCCGGGCCGAGACGCCGCCTGCCCAGGTGACCACTCCCTGGAAGATGACCGATGCAACCACCGAGTCATAAAAGTTCCTGAGGAGTGTCCCCTGAACCCCAAAAGACCTCAGTCTCCTGAGTAGGAAGAGTCTGCTCTGACTCTTCCTATAGAGGGCGTCTGTGTTGTCGCACCAGTCCAGTTTATTGTTCAGATGAACACCCAGGTACTTGTAAATTGAGACTCTCTCAACATCTGTTCCCCGGATGTTCACTGGTGCAGGTGAAGAGTGCTGGCGCCTACCGAAATCCACCACCATTTCTTTGGATTTCCCCGCATTGATCAGGAGGCGGTTCTGCTGGCACCAGTCCACAAAACCCTGAGTAAGTTCTCTGTACTCCCGATCATCTCCGCCTGTGATGAGGCCGACAATCGCAGAGTCGTCAGAGAACTTCTGCAGGTGACAGGTAGGGGTGTTGTAGTTGAAGTCCGAGGTGTAGAGGGTGAACAGGAAGGGAGCCAAGACAGTTCCCTGTGGGGCCCCCGTGCTGCAGAGGAGCACGTCAGACACACAGTCCTGTGTCCTCACATACTGTGGCCGGTTTGTGAGGTAGTCCTGGATCCATGTGGTGAGGTGGTGCGCCACCCCCGCCCGCTCCAGCTTGTCTCCCAGTAGGGTGGGCTGGATGGTGTTGACCAGGCAGGATGTTTTCCATAGCTGGGGGACCCTGCCCAGCTTCAGGCTCAGGTTGAACATGTGCTGGACAATTCCACACAGCTGGTCTGCGCAGGATTTGAGGAGCTGGGGGCTGATGCCATCTGGACCCGCTGCCTTCCTCGCCTTCATCTTCTTCAGCTGGTTCCTCACCTGAGATGTTGTGAAGGCCAAGGCTGGACAGGAAGGAGTGGTGGCTATCTGGTGTAGCTGGGAGCTGGAGACTGTGGAGAAAAGAGGGGAGGGGGTGACACGCCCAGCAGGAGGAGTAGGTGGAGACTGCAGCAGGAGAGACTGAGTGGAGGCAGGCATCTGATCGAACCTATTGAAAAAGAGATTCAGCTCATTTGCCAACTGCAGGTCCCCCCCAGTCCGGGTCTTGGGTTGTCCGTGGCCTGAGATGGTCTTCAGGCCCCTCCAGACTCCCCTGGCGTTATTCTGCAGCAGCTGCTCCTCCATCCTCTTCCTGTAGGACCTTTTCCCCTCTCTGATCCTCCTCCTCAGCTGGCGCTGCACAGTCCTCCGCTCCTCTATGTTGCCTGACGCAAAAGCCCTCCTCTTCTCCTTCAGGAGAGCTTTTATGTCTGGTGTGATCCAGGGTTTGTTGTTGGAGAAACACCTTACTGTCCTGGTGGGTATGGTGTTCTCCGTGCAGAAATTTATATAGTCTGTAACAGTATCCGTTAGACTACTAATGTCTTCCCCGTGAGCATCGCTGAATACTTCCCACACAGTTGTGCTGAAGCAGTCCTTTAAGGCCTCCTCGGCCTCTCCAGACCATCTCTGAACCGTGCGGGTCACAACTGGCTGCCTGCGGACCAGAGGTTTGTACACAGACTGGAGAGCCACCAGGTTGTGATCAGCTTTGCCCAGCGGGGGGAGGGGCAGTGATGTGTATGCCTCCTTGGTGTTGGCATAGAAAAGGTCCAGTGTTTTATTGTCTCTGGTGTGGCAGGTGACATACTGTGTGAATGAAGGCAGAGAGGAGGAAGGGGAGGCATGATTGAAGTCACCAGAGATGAGTACCAGGGCATTTGGGTGCTGTGTTTGTAGCCTGCTCACTGCTGCAGTCAAGACATCACAGGCTGTGTCGCTGCTGGCAGCTGGTGGGACGTAGACGGTCACCGCGATCACATGACTAAACTCTCGCGGGATGTAGAATGGCCTCATGCCAACAGCTAGCAGCTCAATATCCCTGCTGCAAAGCTGCTCCTTAATCGTGATGTGCCCAGGATTACACCATCTATCGTTCACAAACACAGCCAGCCCTCCTCCTTTCCTCTTTCCACTCTCCAGCGTCCTGTCCGCGCGTATGATTTGGAAGCCGTCCAATTCTACGACCGCGTTCGGTGTTAGCGTTGTTAGCCACGACTCCGTGAATAGCATCAGGCTAGCCTCCCGGAAGTCCCTCTCGTGCCGGGTAAGCGCCGCTAGCTCGTCCATCTTGTTGGGGAGCGATCTAACATTCCCCATGATAACAGACGGGAGGACGGGATGGTATCGTCTCCTCCTTTCCCTGCGTTTAACCCCCGCACGAGATCCCCGTCTCTTCCTCCTCAGCTCACGGGGGATATCGGGTCTCGCCCCGGGAGCCGGCGCATGGTTAGCACGGAGTGCTAACAGCTGATTCCGGCTGTAAACAATGATTGTCCGGGTTTATTAAAACTTGTGTTTTGACGGGCTAAAAGACTGGATCTTATGTCATCGATTTTACTTCTGAAGTGGTCTGCAAAGTCCTCACAGAGAGCATCTGTTGGTCTCTGTGGGGACTTATTAAAATCAGAACTAGTTAAAAGTTCAAAGGTGGAGAAGAGAACCCTGGGGTTGTTTTTATTGACTGTAATGAGGTTTGAGAAATAGGAAGATCTTGCCAGTTTTACTGTTTTATTGTAGGATTTCAGTTGTTCGCATAAAATTTCATAGTGTACTGTAAGTTTACTTTTTCTCCACCTCCTCTCTGCACTCCTGCATTTTCTCTTTGATATTTTGATAGCATTGTTTCTCCACGGGGGTACAGTCTTTGTTTTTGTTGTTTTAATTAAAAGTGGAGCTACTGAATCTAATGATGATTTAAGATGTAGGTTAAACTTGTCAACAATAAGATCACAGGGTGCAGGTAAAATGTCAGCAGGAGTGTTTTTTAAGATCTCGATAAAATTTGCAGCCACCTCAGAAGATAGGTAGCGTTTCTTCACTGTTCTCACCGGGACTGCTAGATGGTTAAAACTGGCGATGTTAAAATAGACACAGTAGTGGTCTGACACTGCCAAGTCAACAACAGAGGACACACCAGCAGACAAGCCATAGGTTATAACCAAATCCAGGGTGTGTCCTCTGTTGTGAGTTGGCTGCAAGACGTGCTGTTTAAAATCCAAGCAGTTTAAAAGGTTTGAAAAATCTCTGGATAGTGGGTCCGAGATGTTGTCCATGTGTATATTAAAATCGCCAGTTATTAATATCCTGTTATAACTGGAATATAAAATGGATAAGAATTCTGAAAATTCTGTAATAAAAGAAGTGGAATGATGGGGAGGTCTATAGACGGTAATGCAGAGAATAGGGGGACTGCTAAAAACAAAGGCATGGTGTTCAAATGATAAATAGCTGCTAAAAATGATCTCCTTTGATAAAAGAGTATTAATAAAAATTGATGCAGTCCCGCCTCCTCTTTTGCCATCCCTTGTAGAAAATAAAAAGTTAAAATTCGGTGGGCAAGCCTCGTTGAGAGCAACTGGAGCATCTGTACCAAGCCATGTCTCAGACAAAAGTATACCATGTAAATTATTGTCTAAAATCAGGTCGTTTATGATAAAAGTTTTGTTTAAAAGGGAGCGCACGTTCAGCACGGCCAGATTAATTATTGTGCTGGACGTGCGCTCATGGTGGTACGAATGAGCAGTATTAACATATACTAGATTACCACTGTTAAAACCACGTTGTTTGTGTGTGCAAGGGAAGCGTCTGCCGGTGATGGTTTCAATGGGAAAATTGTCCGATAGTGGTAATGATAATGAGGGCCTGCAGGGGGAGCTAGTCAGGGTGGTGGTTCTGTGAGCAGCTGGTATTGGCCTGTAAGTGATGGTAGTGACATTGTCATTGCAGCGTTTATGAGTAGAAGAAGAAATATGATTGGTAAACAAGAGTCAGCTGGGAGTGGAATTGGTTACGACATGGTGGATGTTAGCGGCTAAAATCTTGCTACCAAGAGAGTTCGGATGAACACCATCCGGCTGGTAAAAAGACGGGCGATTCCAGAATAGGTTAAAATTGTCAATAAAAGCAAAGTCAAGGTGGCCACAAGTGCGTAGGAGCCACGTGTTCAAGCTTAAAAGGCGGCTGAAGCGCTCGGCTCCGCGAGACAATGCCGGCAAAATGCCACTCACCCAGACCGACAGACCGCAGGTTCTTAACAAGGCAAAGAGGGCGTGAAAGTCTCTCTTCGTCTGCTCAGACTGTCGGCGTATTGTCTCGTTTGTCCCAACGTGAACGATGAGCCGGGTAATGGATGATGGCAGAGAGTCAAGAACACCCGGCAGGATGTTAACTATTTATAGTCGAGATGGGGTGCTGCTGACCTCGGACATTGTGGGTCTGTGAGGACAATACTTCGAAGACCTCCTTAATTCCACCGACATGCCTTCCACTGAGGAAGCAGAGCCTAGAGACTCTGAGGTGGGCTCTCCTATCTCAGGGGTTGAAGGAACCGAGGTAGTCAAAAAGCTCCTCGGTGGATGAGATCCGCCCGGAGTTCATAAAGTCTCTGGATGTTGAGGGGCTGTCACGGTCATGGTTGACACGCCTCTACAACATCGCGTGGACATCGGGGACAGTGCCTCTGGATTGGCAGACGGGGTGGTGGTCCCCCTTTTTAAGAAGGGGGACCGGAGGGTGTGCTCCAATTACAGAGGGATCACATTCCTCAGCCTCCCTCGTAAGGTCTATTCAGGGGTGCTGGAGAGGAGGGTCCATCGGGAGGTCGAATCTCGAATTCAGGAGGAGCAATGTGGTTTTCGTCCTGGCCGTGGAACAGTGGACCAGCTCTACACCCTCAGCAGGGTCCTCGAGGGAGCATGGGAGTTCACCCACCCTACACGTGTTTTGTGGACTTGGAGAAGGCGTTCGAACGTGTTCCTCGGGGTGTTCTGTGGGGGGTGCTTCGGGAGTACGGGGTACACAGCCCCCTGATAAGGGCTGTACCACAGGTCCCTGTACCACCGATGTCAGAGTTTGGTCCGTATTACCGGCAGTAAGTCGGATTCGTTTCCGGTGAGGGTTGGACTCCACCAAGGCTGCCCTTTGTCACCGATTCTGTTCATAACTTTTATGGACAGAATTTCTAGGCACAGCTGAGGTGTCGAGGGGGTCCGGTTTGGTGGCCTCAGTATTGCATCTCTGGTTTTTGCAGATGATGTGGTACTGTGTGCTTCTTCAAGCCGCGATCTCCAACTCTCGCTGGAGCGGTACGCAGCCGAGTGTGAAGCGGACGACCCACAACACGCTGGTGAGACTACACTGGAGAGTCTCCCGGCTTGCCTGGGAATGCCTTGAGATCCCTCCGGAAGAGCTGGAAGATGTTGCTGGGGAGCGGGAAGTCTGGGCTTTCCAGCTGAAGCTGCTACCTCGGATAAGCGGAAGATAATGGATGGATGGATGAATATTAAAACTTACAGTCAACGTCAATCAAAATCATGATTTTCCCACCAAATTAAGCAAACAATATGGCCAAGAAGTCATTGTTTATCATACCATCCACAGTCCACATCCACCATCCATGGTTTCTTGAAATAAAAATGCACACATAAGGACGCACATACGGCCGAAACTGCTCCTGTGCTATTTGTTTCTCCACACACGGACTGATGGTGTTCCAGTCGGTGCTCCGGAAGCGGAGGAGAAACCAGCGAACCAATCAACGACCTGAAGGGCTGACCAATGGAAGCACTCTCTGCGACTCCTCCCATCCATTCAGACACTGACCTGTCTCACGTCTGGTGCATTGACATATAAACAATGACTGCTGTCAAATAAAGTGGTTACATTACAAGACTCAACTCGCTCACTTCTTAGCCAGCTAACGAGCTTTAAATAAACCTCTGCCGTTAGCATCTCTCCCGCGGGGTCATTCACGGATGCTTGCTTTTTTTTTGTTTGTTTTTTTTGCCGAATGAAGGTGCGCAGCTTGGTCGGTGTCGGGTCTTTTCCGAACGCTGCCTGAGTTCTTGCAGCGAAACTACAGCTTGGAGGTGTGTGTGCAGCATGAGGATCAGACCTTGTTCCAAAATGTCATGGGTGGTGTCAGGTAGAGAACTGGGGGTGGCATGGGAGAGTCTCCACAGTCCGCCACCACATTGCGCGTGCCTGGTGTAAACTGAGTGGTGAAATTGTTTGCTTGCAGTATCTCAGTCCACCTATACAGTCGCAGCGGCTTGTGCCCCGACCCAGTTGTAGCTAACAAGGCCGTGAGAGCCTTGTGATCCGTGCGGAGTGTAAAGCGTTGTCCATACAAAGTACATGTGCCACCTCTCACATGCCCAAACACAAACCAGGGCCTCACTTTCCCTGACCGAGCACCTTTGCTCAGCAGAAGTGAGCAGCCTCGACGCGAAGGCCACTGGCCGCTCAGTCCCATGATGGACCTGGGACAGCACAGCCCTAACTGCAGTGTTGGACGCGTGACAGGTCACGAATGTGGGGCTTAGCAAGTCAAAATGAGCGAGTACTGTTGGAGAGGTGAGCTGTGTTTTGAGTCGGCGGGTGGCAGCTGAGCGCACTGACGTCCAGGGGCATGAGGGCTCTGGAGGGTGCAATATGGCGACAACATTCGAGTGTAGTGGACCGCAAAGAAGCACTTCTCCCCATTGAGTGGGAGGTTATGCCTGCACATCAAGCACCTCGGAGAGGCGGTCGGCGTGTAGGTTACACGTTGCCCCGTGCACCACAATGTTATCCTGGTACACAAACACACCTGGGATGCCTGCAAAGATGATGGCCATAATCTTTTGAAAATAGCTGGGGGCAGAGCTGAGGCCGAAGGGAATGAGGTTGAAGAGGAAAACCCCCATGTGAGTCAAAAAGGCTGTAAGGTTACGACTGTCAGGATGCAGGGGAACCTGTAGGTAACTTTGGCGTAGGTCCAATTTCATGAATACAGTAGACCCATAGAACTTGGCAGCCAACTCCTCCTCCATCATATAGGTCACACGTTGCCCCGTGCACCACAATGTCATCCAGGTACACAACCACCTTGTAAGCCATCCTGAGGTCAATGCAGGGCCGCACGCCTCCCCTCTTTTTCTTCGCTGCCACCAGGTTCGAAATCCAAGGGGATGCGTTGATCTGCTCAATGATGCCAGCATCAAGGAGTTTCTATAGCTCGGCCGTGATGTTATCATGCAGGGCAAGAGGCAGCCGGGGAAGAGGCTGGATCACGGCGGGCACAGCTGGGTCAATAAGTGGCTGGTGGTTGAAGTCAGTGAGAGCCCAAACCTGTGAAGAGCAATGGCCAGCGATGCTGCCAGGACATAGTTGCTGTCAGGATGGTGGAGCCCGTGTTGTCCGTGATGGAGAAACCAAGTGCACAAAATAAGTCAAAGCCCAAGAGTTTGGCGCCAAGACGGGAAACTTGGAAGGTGAATGCAGGGAGAGTCTTGGAGCCGTAGCGCACAACAAAGGTGGCGGTGCCCACCATGACAATCTTAGTGTGAGCATACCCAAACAACTTCAGCGTTGGCCTTAATCCAGAGCAGGGGGAAAAGTCGTCTAAATGTGGATACGTTCTGTAGAGACCTGGAGGCTGCAGTGTCAAGCAGGAGTGGCAAGCACACACCATCCAGTTTCACCATGCACCACTTGAATGGCTTGGTGCAGGAGCACACGGAGTGAATGGTGGTTGGGCTCGACTGGCCAAGTGAAGGGAATGAAGAGTTTGTGGATGTAGGAGCAGAGCGGCACACCCTGGAGAAGTGGTTCATCTTCCCACAGCACTGGCATCTTTGTCTGGTGGCCTTGCAAGCGGATTGCACGGGTGGGGTGTGAGGTGCCACAGTTGGAACAAGGTTTACGTGTAACAGCCCCTTGACGTCCGGCAACATTCACCTCGGCACCGTTGGAGGCAGAGTCTGAGAGTTGAGTAGTTGGAACGACAGTCTGCGACAGTGCGAGAGAGCATGAAGCGGTGAGCGGGTCGGGATTTGCAAGCCGTGCTGCCAACTGTGCTCCATTCTTGGGGTTGAGACGCCATTTCCACAGACTTAAGGCCTAGATAGACCAAAACGACGTTGGCCAACAGTGACAGACGCTTACCCCCTGTGGCGTCCGGCCGGCTGTCGGCACGTCACGCTGGAAAAATACACCACGACACACACCGATGCTGACCATTAAAGTACCTTCTGTGCATGCATAAGATGTAATACCCTTCCATACCATCTGCAGCGGTAGCCACTATTTCTCATTGTTAGAAAAATCCAACCGGAAAGCTGTTGGCCAGGGGTGGATTATAAAAACGTAAACAATGCAGTTCTTTGTTCACGATGAACTCCCACACGAAGTAAACCATTGCGTTCTTGACACGGTATTGTGAAATACTTAAATTGTCAACCCTCGCTCTTATACTTGTAGGAAGATTAATGAAGCGAAGGCGTGCTCACTGTTTATCCGCATTTGTCACTTCCTGTTGGTGCACCAAGCGCTGATTTGCTAGCTAACAGCCAATCAGAGTGACCAAATGTCACGACTGGCGACGTTGATTCAACATGCGTAAACGCCCCCAAGACGCTTACTGATGAGCAGTGTTGGGGTTAACGCGCTACTTTGAGCAGTGTTGGGGGTAACGCACTACAAAAGTAACGCAGTACAGTAATATATTACATTCAGGCAGTAACGATGTAATGTAACTTGCTACTCCAAATTTTTTTGTAAGATTATTAGTTACTGAGACTGGTAACGCGTTACAAAAATCAGGACTTTAATACATATGTTGACATCAATTAGCAAGCAGGCCAGTTCATGACATCACTTGATTGTAAGATGACACTTCCAGCAACACAGAAAAAAAGTTCTTGTCACACTTTGACCTTCACGTAACAACGTAAGTGCGCGAGTCAACTCTCTGTCAAGCATTTCAATTGTTCTTATACCATTGACAACAATTGAAAGGGCTGAGAAGTTATTGTTTGTGACTCACACACTACTGTTACGGTTTTATAAAACAAAAGGCAAATCATAGACACAAAATACAAGCAGGAACAAACCTAAGTAAAACGAAGCGAATAAACTGCAAAAAAATAAGTCACTGTGCTTTTTAGATATGATTTTAATTAACTTAGTTAGTGCCATCAATTGCCTTATGTAAAACGTAGTGATTCTGATTGGCTGTTCACAATCAAAATGCAACTCATCTGCCGGTGACAAATGACGTCAGGCTACGGCACCATCAATCGGACAAACTACAATAGACGCCATTATTAGAGTCTGATGCGCTCGTTTCTTATTTACCATCCATCCATCCATTATCTCCAGCTTATCCGAAGTCGGGTCGCGGAGGCAGCAGCTTCAGCAGGGAAGCCCAGACTTCCCTCTCCCCAGCAACATCTTCCAGCTCTTCCGGAAGGATCCCAAGGCGTTCCCAGG
The DNA here is from genome assembly GCF_054856515.1 of Filicampus tigris. NCBI lineage: Eukaryota > Metazoa > Chordata > Actinopteri > Syngnathiformes > Syngnathidae > Filicampus > Filicampus tigris. The sequence continues at coordinate 27,197,643 of NC_141224.1, read as the reverse complement.
CAAGCCGGGAGACATAGTCTCTCCTGCGTGTTCTGGGTCGTCCTCTGGGTCTCCTGCCGGTGGGACATGCCCGGAACACCTCACCAGGGAGGCATCCAGGAGGCATCCTAATCAGATGCCCGAGCCACCTCAACTGGCTCCTCTCAACACGGAGGAGCAGCGGCTCGACTCTGAGTCCCTCCCGGGTGGCCGAACTTCTCACCCTATCTCTAAAGGAGAGCCCGGACACCCTGCGAAGGAAACCCATTTCGGCCGCTTGTATCCGAGATCTTGGTTTTTTCGGTCATGACCCACAGCTCATGACCATAGGTGAGAGTAGGAACGTAGATCGACCGGTAAATTGAGAGCTTCGCCTTTCGGCTGAGTTCCTTCTTCACCACGACAGACCGATACAGGGTCCGCATCACAGCAGACGCTGCACCGATCCGCCTGTCGATCTCCCGTTCCATCTTACCCTCACTCGTGAACAAGACCCCAAGATACTTGAACTCCTCCATTTGGGGCAGAATCCCATCCCCGACCCGGAGAGGGCACGCCACCCTTTTCCGACTGAGGACCATGGTCTCAGATTTGGAGGTGCTGATCTTCATTCCGACCATTTCACACTCGGCTGAGAACCGCTCCAGCGAGAGTTGGAGATCACGGCTTGAAGAAGCCAACAGTACCACATCATCTGCAAAACGCAGAGATGCAATACTGAGGCCACCAAACCGGACCCCCTAGACACCTCGGCTGCGCCTAGAAATTCTGTCCATAAAGGTTATGAACAGAATCTGTGACAAAGGGCAGCATTGGCGGAGTCCAACCCCCACAGGAAACGAATCCGACTTACTGCCAGCAATGCGGACCAAACATCGGTGGTACACGGACCGAACTGCCCTTATGGGGGCTCGGTACCCCGTACTCCCGAAGCACCCCCCACAGAACTCCCCGAGGGACACGGTCGAACGCCTTCTCCAAGTCCACAAAACACATGTAGACTGGTTGGGCGAACTCCCATGCACCCTCGAGGACCCTGCTGAGGGTGTAGAGCTGGTCCACTGTTCCACGGCCGGGACGAAAACCACATTGCTCCTCCTGAATCCGGGATTCGACCTTCCGACGGACCCTCCTCTCCAGCACTCCTGAATAGACCTTGGGGAGGCTGAGGAGTGTGATCCCTCTGTAATTGGAGCACACCCTCCGGTCCCCCTTCTTAAAAAAGGGGACCACCACCCCAGTCTGCCAATCCAGAGGCACTGTCCCCGATGTCCACGCGATGTTGCAGAGACGTGCCAACCATGACAGCCCCTCAACATCCAGAGCCTTTATGAACTCCGGGCGGCTTTGCCACCGAGGATCTTTTTGATTACCTCGGTTACTACAACCCCAGAGATAGGAGAGTCTCCAGGCTTTGCTTCCTCAGTGGAAGGCGTGTCGGTGGAATTGAGGAGGTCTTCGAAGTACTCTCCCCACCGACCCACAACGTCCCGAGCTGAGGTCAGCAGCACCCCATTACCACTATAAACAGTGTTAATGGTGCACTGCTTCCCCCTCCTGAGACGTCGGATGGTGGACCAGAATTTCCTCGAAGCCATCCGGAAGTCATTTTCCATGGCCTCCCTGAACTCCTCCCACACCTGGGTTTTTGCCTCAGCAACCGTCAGAGCTGCATTCCGCTTGGCCAGCCGGTACCTGTCAGCTGCCTCCGGGGTCCCGCAGGCCAAAAAGGTCCGATAGGACTCCTTCTTCAGCTGGACAGCATCCCTTACCGCTGGTGTCCACCAGCGGGTTCGGGGATTGCCGCCACGACAGGCACCGACCACCTTGCGGCCACAGCTCCGATCGGCCGCCTCAACAATGGAGGCACGAAACATGGTCCACTCGGACTCGATGTCCCCCGCTTCCCCCAGGACGTGGGAAAAGTTCTGCCGGAGGTGGGAGTTTAAACTCCTTCTGACAGGGGATTCTGCCAGACGTTCCCAGCAAACCCTCACAATACGTTTGGGTCTGCCAGTTCGGACCAGCATCTTCCCCCACCATCGGAGCCAACTCACCACCAGATGGTGATCAGTTGACAGCTCCGCCCCTCTCTTCACCCGAGTGTCCAAAACATGCGGCCGCAAGTCCAATGATACGACTACAAAGTCGATCATCGAACTGCGGCCTAGGGTATCCTGGTGCCAAGTGCACATATGGACACCCTTATGTTTGAACATGGTGTTCGTTATGGACAATCCGTGATGGGCACAGAAGTCCAGTAACGGAACACTGCTTGGGTTCAGATCAGGGGGGCCGTTCCTCCCAATCACACCTCTCCAGGTCTCACTGTCATTGCCCACGTGAGCATTGAAGTCCCCCAGCAGAACGATGGAGTCCCCAGGTGGAGCGCCCTCCAGCACACCCTCCAAGGACTCCAAAAAGGGTGGGTACCCTGCACTGCCGTTTGGTGCATAAGCACAAACAACAGTCAGGACCCGTCCCCCCACCCTCAGGCGGATGGAGGCTACCCTCTCGTCCACTGGGGTAAACCCCAATGTCCAGGTGCCAAGCGGGGGGCAATAAGTATGCCCACCCCTGCTCGGCGCCTCTCACCCTGGGCAACTCCAGAGTGAAAGAGTGTCCAACCCCTCCCGAGAGGACTGGGACCAGAACCCAAGCTGTGCGTGGAGGTGAGCCCGACTATATCTAGTCGGAACCTCTATATCTAGTCAGCCTCACACACCAGCTCAGGCTCCTTCCCTGCCAGAGAGGTGACATTCCATGTCCCAAGAGCTAGTTTTTGTTGCCGGGGATCGGACCGCCAAGGTCCCTGTCTTCTGCCGCTGCCCAGCTCACACGGCACCCGACCCCTTTGGCCCCTCCCACCAGTGGTGAGCCCATGGGAAGGGGGACCCACGTGTCCTTTTCGGGCTGAGCCCGGCCAGGCCCCATGGGTGCAGGCCCGGCCACCAGGCGCTCGCCATCGAGCCCCACCTCCAGGCCTGGCTCCAGAAGGGGGCCCCGGTGACCCGCGTCCGGGCGAGGGAAAACTCCCTTAAGGTCCATTAATTTTTTTCTTCATAAGGGGTCATTTTGAGCCGTGCTTAGTCTGGTCCCTCACCTAGGACCTGTTTGCCATGGGTGACCCTACCAGGGGCATAAAGCCCCAGACAACTTAGCTCCTAGGATCATTGGGGCGCGCACACCCCTCCACCACGATAAGGTGACGGCTTATAAACCTTTTTTTTCAAATCACCTTGAAACTTTGTCTCCATGTAGTAAAAGAATATTAGAACTAACTGAACTTTCAATTAATATAAATAGAAAAAATAAAAATGAAAAAGGAAAAAACTTTTAGTCAGGTCAGTTTTGACTTGATCAATACATATTTTTGCTTTTATTACACATGCCCTGTCTGTGTGTTTCTATCTATCCATCTATCTATCCGGGGATTGAACCCACAACCTGCTGGTTGGGAAAGGACCACTCTACCACTGAGCCATGCTGCCCCCAGTGTGTAAATTAATTTGAGAATAATGATAATTTCATTTGTGGTTTACAGTGATTACTGGACAAAATATCAGTTCCAATATTCACATTTAAAAAAAAATCTTATTGATACAAATATTGATCAAAGGTAGTGATGTCCCACCACACCATAGAGTCGAAACATTTAATATTATAGACCACACTATATAGTTAAATATGTTCATAAATGAACTTTACTAGCTAGAGTATGGCAGCAAATTTTGTATTTTCCTTTTAAGGTCTTGAAATCATTATTGAATAAATTAATCCCCGATTTTTGAAAAAGTAACTTAAAAGTAACTTAAACTTGAGTAACGCATTACTCTACAAATAGAGTAATATTGTGAAGAAACATTACTTTCACATGCAAGTAACTAGTAATATGTAATATATGACATTTTGGAAGTAACTTGCGCGGCACGGTGTTTCGACTGGTTAGCACGTCCTCCTCACAGTTCAGAGGTCGTGGGTTCGATCCCGGCTCCGGCCTCCCTGTGTGGAGTTTGCATGTTCTCCCCGTGCCTGCGTGGGTTTTCTCCGGGTACTCCGGTTTCCTCCCACATTCCAAAAACATGCATGGTAAGTTGATCTAAATTGCCCCTAGGCGTGATTGTGAGTGCGGATCTTTGTCTTTGTGTGCCCTGCGATTGGTTGGCAACCAATTCAGGGTGTCCCCCGCCTACTGCCCGAAGACAGCTGGGATAGGGTCCAGCACGCCCCACGACCCTTGTGAGGATAAGCGGTATAGATAATGGATGGATGGATGGAAGTAACTTGCCCAACACTGCTGATGAGTTACAACACTACGACGGTGGCCACTACACCAATCAGATGGCGCATTCAGATGCCACGACGTTTCACGACCTCCTTCTAGGCCTTTAGACAGCGGGAGGTCGTCCGACAAAAGTAACAGCTTCTCTCGTAGCTTGGGATCAATCATATGCTCTGCTAACTGGTCCCAAATCATCTCGTCCTCCAAGTGGCCGAATTTGCAGAGGCTCGCCAAGAACCGCAAGTCAACGACACCGTGATGTACCGGTTCGCTTGTGTGTTGCCGTCGCTGCACAAAGGTAATTATAACACTGTGTGGAGCAGCGAAATGTCCAACCAATAAGGCGATACAGTCTGCATATGTCTGCGCTAGTCCGAGAGTACAAAAAAATGCATTGTCCCTTTTGTCGTGCATCGCTTGCCTCGTTTAGTCTGATCGCCGCTAGATATGTCGTAAAAGAGTCATACCAGCGGGACCATGAGACTGGTGGCTCACCGGGAAGTGCAAGGAAGGAGGGGAGCGGAGCAAAGTTAAAGTCGATCCTCGTCGCCAAAGTGTTATGCCCGAGAATGTGAGTATCCGACTTGTTCCGCCAATGGTCTTTATTCAAACTGCCATAACAGGTGTACATATTCACTTTACTGATACTTTGCAACACTGCTGTAACATCGTATAGCAGTAACAGCATACGACCATATGTTACACCAGGCTTTCAGCTCAGTGGTCAGCGCTTCTTGCTTCCAAGCCAGTAACATGTTGGAGGTGTAGGTTCAAACCCCCGGTGGGTAGACAACGCAGGAAATGCAATAGGTTACAAAAATAAATTGATGAATGAATGGTTGATTGAGAATTACAATAGATGAATAATGAGTGACAGTGCCAATCATAAATTAAAGTAAAGTAAAAAAATATGGCATACTTCTTAACAGATTAATTACCAATATCCCTGATTTCTTTATAGATCTTTATGGTCATTGAGAACATACAGTACAATATACAATAGCTGAATTTCTTATGACAGGAGGCGCGTCAGGCTCTCACATTGCATCTGTACAAGGAGCAAATATTAACAAGAAAGAAATGCAGAAGATACAGTAGAATGGTACAAAATCCCGTTCGCTCTCATTCAAGGGCTCTAAACCAGGTAATTATAAGCTTTATAAAAGTATAACAGAAAAAGTGGTAGCAGTCCACCCAAAAAGATAGATGGGGGAAGAAAATTACTTTTCCCCTCTGCTTTTGCTGTGTGCCCCCTTCAGCAAGAGGAAGCAGCATTAGTGGAGGAGGCCTTCTTCACGAGTCATCCAAGGACTTTTGCGCTGAGGAAGCACAGCGTTCCTCTCTTGTGTTTCTCCTATTCATTAAACCAGCAAACCTTTGACCATCTAACAATGACAAGAGTTTTCCCCTCATTTTTTGGTCCATCCTGATGAAAAGATGAAGAGGCCAGAGATGAGGATGATGAAGGAAGTAGCATTTGAATAGAAGTTTAGTATAGAACCCACTTGCACTAAGCAACACCCAAGTGAACATCTTGTCTTTTGAAGTTTCCCTCCCCCCAGCTTTCTCCTTTTTTTTCCTCCAAAATATGATCCTCTCTAGGTGTCTGTGCCCACATACAGTAGCCTTCACTGCACTGGCAGTCTGAATGCAGTTAATTATCCAAAAGGAAAAGTTTGAACCTGTTGAAAAGCTATCCTCAGTTACTTGGCTTGTTAATGGCAACAAAAGGCACCCATATAGCAGACGGTCAGAAGACACCGCATGCTGCGGGAGCCTTTCAGACATGTCTCTAATAAGAGTGTAGTGGTGAAAGCTCGTATAAATGCACACAAGGGAGAAAAAGCTTGGAAAGAGGGAGTAAAGAAAAGAATGGGGAGAAGGCATCTTTTTTACCTCCCCCTCTATAATTACTATAAATGAATAAAAGGCTGAAGAATAGCCATAAAGATTTTCCATTATGATTGAAAAGAAAAAAAAAACATTAGTAGAGAAGGAAAAGCACAAGATCGATATTTCCTTGTACTGGATAAAAGACGTTTTTGTAACATCATGGAGTCCATACTTGTGTAGAATTACATTTGTGGCTTTAAAATTTGCAAAAGCACTGTTCAAAAGCAATAAAAAAGAGCCATTTTGTCTTAATTCTATTAGTCTTCATGAACATGCTTCAGTTTAATGCTGTTTTCTGTATGGATGCTGACTTAAGTCCCTGACTTAAATGAGACTTTCCCATGCTCCCATTCTTGCATATTACTCTCAACCAATTCAGAGCTTAATTTATTTAATTTTACCAAGTATGACTCCCGTTTTTACCCCCGCACCGTATCATCTCATTTTTAGGGATGTGTATCGAGCCCCAATACTAAACTGTCCCCGGAGTTTAATTTTTAAAAACTGCAGTATCAATAAAATCCACCCTTAATGGCTTTGTGAATGGTCTTGGAGAAATTACTCAAATTAATTTTCAATTTTGATGGTGTAGTGGTACACACGCCTGAGTTGTGTACAGGCAGCGTGGGATCGGTTCCCACTTAGTGACATTGTCTGTGTGTGCCCTGCGACTGGCTGGCGACCAGTTCAGGGTGTAGTCTGCCTTTCGCCCATTGTCAGCTGGGATAGGCTCCAGCACCTCCCCGCGACCCTGTACAGGATAAGCGGTTTGGAAGATGACACATGACACATAATTTTCAATTTATTTAGGCTATATGGACATTATTTGGCACCTTCTGCCGCTCTGCTCTAGTTTTATCAAGCCATAAAATTAATATGTTCGTTTTTGAAAGGGGTGTCCAAACATTTTCCTCCGAGGGCATCATACAGAAAAATAGAACGACGCAAGTTTTTTTTAGTCGTCTAAGCTTAGCCTAGCCGTCTAATAAACGTCTAAAAGACGACTACTTCTATACGCCTCATCTAATCATAGACATTTAAATAACTGCCAATTAACGTCTATTTATAGACGTCTAAATTTAGATGTTTGCTAGATGTTTACTTTCATACCAAATTTAAAACCCATTACAGAATCTTAACATCATTTAGACGTCTATTAAACTTGTGAGGATATTCTAATGAATTCAGCTATTAGAATCTATTATTCAACACATTTCACCTGTGATCCTTACCTTGATGTAATTCCAGGATAGGATTCCAGGAGATTTTGTGTTTTTGGATCTTTTAAATAGGTGTCAGTAACACTAATGTCATGCTTATGTTACCACTCGATACAAATACATCTCTGAACATGAACCAAATCTAAAAATCACACCGCTTAGTTCAAGTTATATAATACATTATTACACACTCACGTCCACATATTATTACCTACAAAATACATTCAATCTGTAATTTGACACTCGACTTGATTAAAAGAGTATAAAAAAAAAGCCTCTCATGCAATTTACAAACAGGTAGGTGCATGATCTGCAGATGATGAAGGCATCGAACAATAACACCGTCGTTCGGACTAAGGTACATGCTGTGTGTTAGGAATCGAATCACCCTCTTAAAGGAACACTTGGATGAGCTTAATATTGGCACTTATATAAAAGGTTTGCATGTAAAAATGAAATCAGTACTAAAATGCTCCGCCCAAAAGACTCAGTAGTGATTTAAGGGCTTTTTTTTGTGATTAGATTTATGACAGATTGTGGGCTGGGCATGTTATTTTTTCGGTCCCAGCGGTCTATGTCACGGGAGGGAGGCAAGCGTGGTAATATTGCTTGCTTTGTCAGTTCTGTTGTCTAAAACGGCGACCGATTGCCACCAAAATTCAAATGCATATTACTACTCTTGTCCACTTCAACCTGTGAAAGTATAAAAGTGTTCTGCACAGTAGTTTGGATTTATTGACATCAAACGTGATGTCATCATTGTCACCTCCACAAAATCAAAATACCGTGGCGATCGCTTCTCCACTTACACAGGCTGAAGCGGACAAGAGCATGAATGCACATACGAACCCTGACTGCTACGCTAAACTCGTGTCAATTCTCAGGAGGCGACTAGCAGCGGGCAAACAATCAGGCAAGCATGGATCTTTATTCCGCCAAGTTGTTCCAAGTTGTCTCAGTCACGTAACGCTAATATTAAATGCACAAGTTAGCAAATGAATAAAATAAACAGACGTATTTGGAAATAGATACACGGCCGCGAAGGTTATAGAAACGTTGTTATGCGCTCCCGGCCTTAATGGGTTAAGACAAAAAAAAAGTAAAATAATAACAAGTTTAAAAAATACATACTTACTAGTGGGGCGGGTGGTCGACTGGTTAGCACGTCCGCCTCACAGTTCAGAGATCGTGGGTTCGATCCCGGCTCCGGCCTCCCTGTGTGGAGTTTGCATGTTGTCCCCGTGCCTGCGTGGGTTTTCTCCGGGTACTCCGGTTTCCTCCCACATTCCAAAAATATGCATGGTAAGTTAATTGGACTCTCTAAATTGCCCCTAGGTGTGATTGTGAGTGCGGATGTTTGTCTCTGTGTGCCCTGCGATTGGCTGGCAACCAATTCAGGGTGTCCCCCGCCCACTGCCCGAAGACAGCTGGGATAGGCTCCAGCACGCCCCACGACCCTTGTGAGGATAAGTGGTATCGATAATGGATGGATGGATGGATACTTGCAAGTGACTGATGCCGGGCAAGAAGTTGGATAAACATCGGTTTCGCATTTGACACACTACTACATACTGTCATTGAGAACGTCGTGCATGCTAAGAAAGGACAGGGCAATTTCATTTTTCGGCCGCAGGTGGCAGTAGCGTTTGGAAACTCAATGTCCTGCGGAGTGCAGATTTAATGTAAAAGCATTTGACGGTCGCTTTATAGGATCAGTAGCATGTTTGTATGATAAATTATACTAAACTTGGGGAGAAATGCACCCTAAATGAATACAAAATAGAAGAAGAGGCATGTTTATTCAATGTGGACCCTTTGAGAAGGAGAGGTACAAGGTGGTATAGTGGAATGATCATCTAACGCAGGGGATAAGTGTTAAAATATACAGTGAGAACAACTGGTGGCTGGCTGGTGAGCAGCAAGAATGTGGCGGTATGCCAAGTTGTGCTCTGTAGACAACATTTGTACAGATATTGATATAAATGTTCATCAGGAAAAGAAATGCATGTTGTTAAATAACATATCCTCAGAGCGTTGGTCAAGGATTGTGGGCATCTATTTTATTTTCAAATATGAATTAATGTTACGATTCTGTAAGCAGAATAAGGAACCCTGAAGTAGAGCTAATACAACTTCAGCAAATGAAGAATATTTTCTTCAATCAAGGGAGCATGACAACATCAGCAATATGAATAATAATAAACAAAAAACAATGTCAAGAAAATGTCAATGTAGAAAGTCTATGGACAGCAAACACAAGAACACTAAGATGGATGGGCCAAGCATGATGGAAGCTAGATGCCGAAAAGGGACGAAAACTTATAACTACTAAACAACTCACAACTAAATAATGGGCTGCACAGTGGACGAGTGGTTAGCACATCCACCTCACAGTCATGGGTTTGAATCCGGGCAACAGCCTTCCTGTGTGGAGTTGGCATGTTCTCCCCATGCCCGCGTGGGTTTTCTGCGGCAACTCCGGTTTCCTCACAAGTTCTAAAAACATGCGTGATAGGTTAATTGAACACTCGAAATTTTCCATGGGTGTGAATTGTAAATGTGAATGGTTGTTCGCAGAGCTGGGCAGTTGACCCTCCTTTGCCCGTCCAGCCGCGACCCTTTACCCTTCCGGCCGCGACCCCCCGGCCATATTTGTAAACATTGTCGCCCCCCCCCCCCCCCCCCAAAAAAAAATAAATAAAAAAATGTGCACAATGCTAACGGAAGAGGTTTGTTCAAAGACAATGAGCTGGCTAACTTACTATTCAACTATTCAAACCCGCTGCGGACACGCTTTAAACGCGGCACTTACTCACGTACTTACCCATGTAGTGTATGGACCTACTTTTCCAGGCGTAGTTATTCACCTTGTGATTTCCTCAGTGCACCGTGACGTGCGCGGAGTGATATAATTTCGAGTGTTATCAGTGATTCAACTCTTCTGTGAATGAATGAAAGAAGCTGAGCTCCGAGACTTCTCCAAGTTGTTAAGTTGTGAAAGACACAACAACCCAGCTGCGTGTACTTACTTACATTGCGAGCCATGGGGTTGGTTTTGTCGTATAATTTATTTGTCCAACAGACGACAAGTCTGCAAGCAACAAGTTACCTATTTTCCACACTCCCCTCCTTCACACTTCCCTGCCTTCAAATTAAAGCATGCCACCAAACCACTACACAGCAGGTTTGATACGGCGTATTTCCGGAAGTAGGGAAGTGCATGATGTGCCAGTATCATACTTGAGTGCTGCACGCAGCTTATTTTCATCCCGGACACAATTTGTTTTGAAAGAACACTAAAAAGAAGCCTTTCACCGAGTAGGCAGAGATTTACAAGCCTTACAAGCACATTACACGCATGAGGGCCGATTAGCGGGCCGGACTAAAATCCACTTCCGGCCATGCTTAGTCCAGCCATTTTTTTTAAAATTTGTCACCCCCCACCCCTCCGCCCCAAAAAATGGGCATCCGGCCAGGCTGGAGGGCCCAGGGACGGACTGCCCAGCTCTGGTTGTTCGTCTGTGTGCCCTGCGATTGGCTGGCGACCAGTTCAGAATGTCGCCTACCACCTGAAGTCAGCTGGCATAGGCTCCGGCATGTCTGCTTCTGATGAAAAGCGGTTCAGATAATGAGTGGATGTATAATTACTAGGGGTGTAACGGTTTTTGTATTCGTCCCGTACGGTCTCCGTACGGGCTTCACGGTTCGATGCACACACTTGTTACAGGTACCGGGATACGGCGCCAAGTAGCATTTGTGTTCACCTGAAATCAGGTTAAAGTGTTTAGACAAAAGGAGCCAGCGACACTTGTTGACTGTTGTTCGCCAGGTCTCATCGGCTATATTTATTTACACATTTCACAAAAAAACAAAGTACAATAATCAAACATGTATAATTACCTGCTCATCCCATCGTTATCCTGTATCATCCATTCTGTATTATAATTGTCCATCAAGACATTTACATACTTATTCAATTAACACATTTTTATACACATTACACAATACACGTTATCTGCAACATACTCAAAACCACAATATAGGTACACATCTTTGTACCTATGTACATTCAAATTCCTCAATCCGTCTGAATTAAAACTATTATGTGCACCTAAAGTGCATTTGTTCACATTAAGATGCTCAAGAAGCATCTATGGGACTAACACATAGCAAAAGTACACAGACACGTTAATACAATGACGACACACATCGCAAAGTAGACGCCATTACACTGCTCGACGTTCGGCAAACTCAAGGCGACGATACAAAGCGGCAATGTTTATCCTACACCTTACCGTGACTCAACAACCAAACAAAGCAATTGAACATACAACGTTGTTATAATATTGATTTATAAATACTTTATAAAGTTTTACCCACCTGAAATCAGGTTAAAGTGTTTAGACAAAAGCAGCCAGCGACAGTTGTTGACTGTTGTTCGCCAGGTCTCATCGGCTATGAGAAAATGGCTGCACGCATGCGCTCTAAACTACAGTCGCAGGTGACTCAGGCTTCCCAGTGGTCTTACACTGCCATCTATTGCCCAAATTGAGTACTCGTCGTCTGACACTTAAAACCAAAACAATGGGAAGACGATAGATTTTAAATAAAATACTATCAAGTCTTGACAAAATAAATAAAACATACATCACTGTGATCACACGCAGTGGGCATCACACAGTCATACAACGAATACGTCTGATGGGAGGAAAAAAAAAAAAAAGTCAACGCCTGATACCAAGCGACTGCTAGATTTGTTGTTCAACTGTGTGTCGGCATTGTTTGACCTCCGTGCGGTATGTTGCCGTTAACACTTCAAACATGCTGTAACGAATTGGGTTATCTGTGTTGTGGTCGGATTTGTGTTTTGCCGAGTTATGTTGTTTCTGAGGATAATGAATGCATAGCGCGGCTCGCTAGATGGGAAGGGGTGCAGGCGAGAGAGGAGGAGCGGAGGATGAAGGAGAGGGAGCCGTGAGACTTTGTGAACTTAACGGTTGTTGTACAGTATTGGCGTCAACTGCGGCCCACAGTAGCCGGTTGGACTAATAAAATGCGTTAATTAATTAAACTACATCTGATGGCGTGTTCTTGGAAGACGCTACAATGCTAACATATGTAAGACAGTTGCCGGGGGTAGAAAAAAGAAACACGCTCAACACCAACAACTTATGCCCGCTACTTTTAAACAGCCTGGAGAAGTGAAGTCAAAAAGTCAAGTCAAGCCAAATGTATTCATATAGCCCTTAATAACAAGAAAGTATCAAAGGGCTTCACATATGCACCAGATCATATACACGACATCCCCTGATCTTAACCCCCAGGAGGGCAAGGAAAAACTCAAAAAAACACATCTGGGGAAAAGTGAGAAACCTTGAGAAGGGACCAGAGATGGGGGAATCCCCCTTCCAGGACGATCAGGCTGCAATGGATGCCGAGTGGGCCACATTGAACACACATTATAGTACTATACCGTGTTGTTAAAGTGATGTGAAAGTTAATCAAACAAAGTGCTGCAGGAAGATGAAGTGAGCAGAGGCCCAATAGTCAATGTAGAAATCTCCATAGCAGCGCCTCCGAGGATGTGGTCAGCCTCCGATCTTGTAGCAGTTGTTGTTGGATCAAAACAGCAACCTCCAATTCGGTCGTCATCACCTAATTCCCAAGCCTGGGAAAAGGGGGCAGAAAAAGAATAGAAGTGGCAATAAAGGGGCCAAAACAAACAGTTCAACTAAATGCAGAGTCGTACAAATAAGTCTGAAGTCGTGTTTTAAACATTTCTACTGAGGTAGTGTCTCTAATATCCGTGGGTAGGGCATTCCAAAGCATCGGTGCCCGAATAGAAAACGCTCTAGAGAGCCTGCCATCTTCTTTTTGGCTCTCGGGATCACTAAAAGGCCGGCATTTTGTGACTGAAGGTTTCGGATCGGAACATATGGTATCACTAAGTTGACGAGATAGGAAGGTGCACGGCCGTGCAGTATTTTATAGGTAAGTAGCAAAACCTTGAAATCGCATCTCAAGTGGACTGGGAGCCAATGCAAATTGGCTAATATCAGAGTAATATTATCAAACTTTCTCGTCCTTGTCAAGAGTCTTGCTGCGGCATTTTGGACTAACTGCAGACTTTTAATACTAGCCATGGGAAGAACAGAGAGCAAAACGTTACAATAATCGAGGCGAGACGTAACAAACGCGTGGATTAAAATTTCTGCATCACTATTTGACAGAATTGGACAAATTTTAGCAATATTACGGAGATGGAAAAATGCGGTTCTAGTCGTATTCTTAATGTGCATTTGAAAAGACAGAGTTGGGTCGAATATAACACCAAGATTTTTGGTTGAATCACTTTGGGTAATAGTACATTTATCGTGTCTCAGAATGGTGTTCTTAAATAGGTGCCGATGACGAGCAGGGCCAATAATCAACATCTTGGTTTTATCGCAGTTAAAAAGCAAAAAATTGAGATACATCCATTGTTAAATCTCGGCAAGGCACGCTTCTAAATTACAGCAATTAGCCGGGTTTGTTATCTCGAGCGGCATATATAATTGGGTATCGTCAGCATAACAATGAAAACTAATGTTTAGATTTTTACGTGTAATATCACCAAGCGGAAGCATGTTGATGCTAAACAATAGGGGTCCTAGTACGGATCCCTGCCGGACTCCACATGTAACTTTACAAAACTCAGAAGTCGCATTGCCATGAATTACACAGTGCGTCCTTTCTGAGAGGTAAGATTTAAACCAAAAAAGTGCTGAGCCTGAGATGCCAACACATCCTTCAAGGCGTTCTAATAGTATGTTATGATCGACGGTGTCAAAAGCAGTACTAAGGTCAAGTAAGAGTAGTATTGATGAGGTGTCATAGTCGATAGCTAGGAGAAGATCATTAGTCACTTTAGCAAGAGCCGTCTCAGTAGAGTGATGGGCTTTAAATCCTGACTGAAGAATTTCAAATCGATTACTTGCGGCTATATAGTCACTAAGCTGTTGCGCTCCAACTTTTTCGAGAATTTTCGCAAAAAACGTGAGATTTGAAACCAGCCTATTATTACCAGGCCGGTTATAACTATTAGTTCTCAGGATCAAGGTTTGGCCGCTTAAACAGAGGTCGAATAACAGCAGTCTTAAAAGCTACTGGTACAGTGCCTGAGGTGAGTGATAAGTTAAGGATATTTAAGACAGAGGGTCCAAGGGTTGTAAACAATACTTTGATGAGTTTACCAGGAAGCGGGTCGAGCACGCAAGTTGTCTGTTTTGCCGCACCAACTAATTTTGTTAGGTTTTCAAGAGATACTATTTTAAAAAGAGATAGGGTTGTCAGACAGTTATCAGCCATAATACCCCTGCTAGCATCAGTATTCGCGGAATTCAACAGGGTTTTAGGAGCGGTGTCCTTAATCTCGTCCCGAATGCGCTCAATCTTCTGCGTAAAGAATTGCATGAAGTCATGGACTGAATGGGAGGAGCTATTGGAGGTCGGCAGCTGTTGCGTTAGTATTGCCACTGTATCAAATAAATATTTAGGATTGTTTTTATTTCGAACAATTAATCTGGAAAATATTTAGTTTTGGCTAAGGTGAGCGCTTCTTTGTATATTAGTAAGATATCGCACCATGCCTGATAGAAGACCTCAAGTTTAGTCGCACGCCATTTGCGCTCTAGCTTCCTACATGATTGTTGAAGTGAGCGGGTTTCTTCAGTAAATCACGGAGTAGGCCGTTTAGGACGAGTTTGAGGTCTTAATGGTGCTACGAAGTCAAGCGCATTTAACAGAGTAACATTAAAATCATTTGTGAAATTGGCAACGAACCAATATAGCTCAGAAACAAAGCAGTTGCCAGGGGCAGTAGCTAAGACAGCGCAGCGGTGGTTGAAGAACTAATATTTCAGCTGCTAAAGCTTTGATTGTGGTCAGGACAATGGTAATGAGACCGCACTTCAAATTTTATAAAGTAATGGTCAGACATAACAGTAGTATATGGTAATACTATTACATTTGAGCATGCTAAACCTTGGGTTAGTACCAAATCTAAAGTATGACCATTTTTATGCGTCATTTCGTCAATTATTTGCATGAAATCAAATCTCTATTTATCTATCTATCTATCTATCTATCTATCCATCTATCCATCTATCCATCCATCTATCCATCTATCCATCTATCCATCTATCCATCTATCTATCCATCCATCCATCCATCCATCCATCCATCCATCCATCCATCCAGCCATCCAGCCATCCATCCATCCATCTATCTATCTATCTATCATCTATCTATCTATCTATCTATCTATCTATCTAAAACTATCAATTATTGTCTGAAACGGCGCTGTAAGTGGTTCCGACGGGAGAGTCATATGAATGTTAAAGTCACCCATAATCACTGTATTATCTGCATGAGTTACCAAATCAGCTGAGAACTCATCTAAAAATCCAGCGTACGAGCCGGGGGGACGGTAAATAACTGCGAGAAAAAAACGTCAATGAGGCTGTAGATCACATAATGAGCACTTCAAATGTTTTAAAGGCATCGCTAGAATGCGGGCTAAGTTTGAGATCAGATTCATAAAGCCAACCTCTGGGATGTTTTTTTTCCCTTCATTACCTTCAGTTTTTTTTTTCTTTTTTTATACGCACTATAATTTTATATTAGTAATTACTGAAGCAATCGGCATATACATAGCAACATCCATATGCTTTAGTCTAGTCAAACGTTTATCAAACCTGCTGGAGCCCTGTTACAATGTTCCATCCCGGGCGCATATAAGCGAGACTGTGGTCCCTGTCATATACAATCGCACAAGAACCGTGGTGGAGCATGAGCTGTCCTCTGCTGCTCTTATAATGAAGTTAAAGTTACTAGTTGGCAAGTGCTACCTGATTTTATTTGCGACCTCATTCCATTCATACAAGAAAGGGTGTTTTCCTGGGTTTAATCTTTTTTCATCATTATTATTATTATTTATGAACAAATTTTTATGATTTTTTTATTCTATTTTGTGCTTTTATAACAGGGAATGTTTTTGCTTTATAGCAAATTGAATTGTAGCTTGCTCTCTGTTAAAACTAAATTAAAAATAAACAACCTAGTCTTATGCATTTGAGACTTATTGTTGTACCGAATCCGTACCGAACCGTGACCCCCATACAGAGGCACGTATCAAACCGTGACTTTTGTGAACCGTTACACCCCTAATAATTACCGACCTGTATCTAACTTACCGTTTTTCAAGGGGAAGTCAAACCAAACATGTTTTTTTTCAGGACTATGTTCTCTGCAGGCACACTAGTTACAAAGTCCAAAATACAAAGCCCTTGCGCCAATGCTCGGATGTATGGTTTTGAATCTAGTGTCCCAATTAAGACTGAGCGATTTGGAGGATGACCAAATGAAACGCCAGCTTGAAGTTGAACGGCAGCAGTATCGTGAGACGATGCCACAGCTTGACGCCACACGACAGCAAAACAGTGAGGTGACTGCACAGCTGGGGGCAACCACTGAACGTCTAAACACAGTGGAAGCCCGACATGTTGATGTGACAGCACAACGTGATGAGGCCCGAGCCCTCAAGGCCAACTCCCCAGCTGATGACACTGACTCTGACGAAGGTGCACCCTCTGACGACGCTGTCCTGACCCAGAAAAATCGCGAATTAACGGAAGCCCTCGCTTCCTACGAAGACACAAATCGCAAACAAGAGAAGCTGTTACGTGCTGCCGCTACAGAAATTACCAGACTGAAGTCTGACATGACCAAATTGGCTGAAAGACCCTCCAAAGACCAATTGCGACAGGTTGAAGCCGAACACAAGCGTGCTCGTTTGTTGCTGGACCAAGCGTCCGACCAAATTACTGGTCTCCAACAACAAGTTCAAACCCTTCAACAGGAACACGCTACAGACGTGGACTGTTCGTATGACCTCAAAACGCAATTGGCATTGGCTGAAACTAAGTATAACCTCCTGCAACAGTGTCATCGGAACCAGGAAGCCGAGTTAGCGCAGGCAAAACACGAGCTACAGCGCTCACAGCAGTTAAATGCTGCCTGTGGCGCTCCCCTGAATGACCACCATCCAGGGCCCCGACCTCCTGAACCCGTAATGACTGCCCCACCTTTGAAAACATCGCCAGGGTTGGAGCCGGAAACCACATGGAACACACCACGTTCCCTTGGGCCAAGCGTCACAAACGCTAGCGCCCGCACGAGACTCAATGCCGCCACCCGCTGTAACCTCCAGCCACAGTTCAGCGCCTACTCCGCAACGTGGAGTGCGCACGAGTGTGCCCTGGAAGGATCTAGACAAATTGGCACGTAACATCCAGAAATTTGAACCTGGATCAGCGCGTTCCATCAGCTCGTCAGAGTACCTTAAAGTTGACTACTACTTACAGTGTTTCCATATGGCTAACCTTGACGACAAGCTCTATCTAATTAAGATGACTTCTAGTCGAGCAGTCAACGACTCCTTGAGCGACAACCCGCTCACGTGTTAGCCGACCCGAACGCTTTACACAGAGCAATGGCCCGCGAATTCTATGACTCTCCCAGTGCGGCCGGCATGGCAGCAGCCTTGCCCGTAAAACAAGGGAAGCAAGAGCCCCCCCGAGTCTATTATGGCCGCCTGCGCAACGTCTATTTTGGGGCTTGCAACCAACCCGACATGGAAGAAGATCCAAGCTTCAAAACACTGTTTGTAGAGAACATCCATCCAGATCCCAGCCATTACCTGGGGTTGCCGTTGTGTCCCCAGACACGAACCAGTTCTCAGCTACGCGATCCAGCCGCAAGAGGCTTCGCAAAGCTCAGGACCAGAACCCCCAAAACAGCCGACGCTGTTGTCTACCGACTCCAAAAACTTTAGAGGTAAACCTAATTCGCGGTCATATTCGAAACGCGACAAAACTGAATGTGAATTGGCTCCGTCAGGTGCTCCTCGAGAGTCCCGGACACGACCGGACGACTCGGCAAACAAGAACTTATGCGCTAACAAGTCTGACTTCCCTTTTGCTGCCAAGTTGTGCCGTTTTCCGCTGAACACGGAGCCTCCATCTGCAGTCACTGCAATGGGCATGTGCGCCTTGGACTTCCAGTGGGGGCAGCACTTGCTGACCCACTATTTCTTGGTAGTACCTGATGCACCCCACACCATCTTCATTGGTGGGGACTTGCTCGTGCGTCTCGTGGTCCAGGTAGACACCATTAATAACGTCTTGTGGACCCTCACCACGTCTGAACCTTGGGCTTGTGTACCCAGTCTTTCGAACATGAAGTCCGGGCAAACCATCCCGGACGCTTGTGAAGTTCTCAACGAGGATTAAGTAATTGCCCCAGCTGCAACCATCAACATTCCCATCCACTTGGTTGCGCGAGCAAACCAGTCTTTGGCTAGTTGCTCCGCCTTCTTTCAGCCCTCACCTGAGTCCTTGGAAGCCACCCCCATTGTGGATACATCTATCACCACGCTCATCTTGGTCCACAATCTCAGACCACACAACATCCATATACCAAAAGAAACGAGGCTGGGCCTACTCATCTGCACTGACTTTCACGATTTCACCCTCACAGTTCCTGTGGTGAGCCACGTTCCGCCCAACTCATTTCCAACTGAGTGCGTGGACGGCAGACAACTCACTTGGTCGTCTCGAATCATTACTGTCAGCCCAATAGGTCCTAAAAGTGATGAAGACATCATCAGATTAAACCTAGCTGCAGACCAACAGCTAGTGGTCCACACGCTCAGTGCGCTGCCGCTAGAGCCATCGAACTCAGTGCCTGCGGAGCCCACTTCAGCCGGCGACTCCCTCAGATGAGTGCCCCCAACCATATCCGGAATTTGAGGCACACCTCCAAGAGATCTTGCTTAGCGCTGATGTGCTACAATCCGATCTGGATCGTCAACGCTTGCGTGCGGTCCTCATGAAATATACTTCCTCTTTTGCTAAGGACTCCCTGGACTGTGGTCTGCCGGACCTGCATGTGGTCCACATTCCTACACAGCCCGGAGCTCCGCCGACATTTGTACAACAGTACAAAATCCCCATAGCCTCCTACAAACCGGTGCAGGAGACTATAGATGCCATGCTGGAGAGGGGCATAATCCGCCCATGCAACAGCACATACTCTGCTCCACTATGGCCGGTCTTGAAGCCAAGTGGCAAGTGGAGACCAACAATCGACGACCGCAAGTTGAACCAACAGGTTCCTCTTTCGTGATGGCCCATGACGCAACTTGAATAAGAACCTTCAAAAGTGCGAAACGCGAAATTTTTTTACCACCATTGATGTGGCTTTGGGTTTCGGGACGATCCCAGTTGACCCCAAAGATCAACATAAATTGGCGTTCACATTCGCGAACAAACAATACACTTCCACTAGGTGCCCATTCGGCAACGACAACTCACCTGCCGAATTCAACATTTTCCTCAATAAGGCATGCCCTGATGCCGCCGCCAGGGGCAACCTCATTTATGTCATTTATGTCGATGACGTGAGCATGACGAGTCCCTCTTTGGAGGACCACCTTGCGGAAGTCGACCATGTGCTTGGACAGCTGTCTGCAGTTGGCGCCAAACTGTCCCTCTTGAAAGGACAGGCACAAAGGTCAACTATGTGGGGCTCTTGGTTGTGCCAAACAGGATTGAACCACAATCCAGTCGCATTCAAGGCCTTCTTGACATCAAAGCCCCCACTGATGTGTCAAAACTTCGTAGCTTTCTTGGCGTGTGCAACTACTCCCGCCAGTTCATTGAGCACTTAGCACGCCCTCTCACTAACCTTCTCAAAAAGGACACGCCTTTCATCTGGGGTATCGACCAAGAGGAAACCATGAACACGCTGAAACAGAAGTTATGCTCGGCCCCATGCCTTGCATACCCTGACAGCGACAAATAATTCTTCCTGGAAGTAGGCTTCTCGGACTATTGTTTGAGCGCAGGCTTATACCAAAACCACGACCATGACAAACGTGTCATTGCGTACACCAGCAAAACGCTCAACGGTCCCGAGTTAAAATACTCAGACTGCGAAAAAGCCTTGCTGTCTACGGTCTGGGCAGTCAAACACTTCTCGAACTACATTGGTTATCAAAAGGTCACCATTGATACAAACCATCACTCGGTCACCTCTCTCAACAACCAACGCATTAGGGACAAATGCGCGCATTGCCGGATGGCTTATGGCTCTACAAAGCTACGACGATTGGGTCCGCTACGCAAAAAACTCCAAGCTATCGTTAGGTTCCGACTTAGCGATCTGCCAAAACTGTTTGTCGACCGATGACACACCGCCAACAAACATAGACACGCCAATGCCCGAGTTCACGCGCCACCATTACTTCGGCGAGCATATCTGCCAAGATATGCACATGGCCTATGTGGATGGCTGCTCTTACCATCAGCAAGCCTAGCTGCAAGCTGGGGTGGGCATCGCTTGGGTTAATGATGCAAACCACTTCAATTCCAATTGGGCCCCTATTCCTCACAATATGCGGAAATACCTGGAATCCTAATCACAATGAAATTGGCAATTGAACATAAAATCACGGTTCTGGTCATTTGCACGGACTCAAACTATGCCCGCCTCGCCTTCACCTGCCACTTGCCGACACATCACATCAGAAAGGAAACCCGTCAAACACCGTGATCTCATTCTGACATGCGACCACCAAGTCTTGGAAAATGACATGCACGTATACTGGACACTCAAAAGTCCTGGGACAGGACAAGTACTTCAACGATCTAACTGATACATTGGCCAAACAAGGGGCCCTAAACGGTACCCCATGGCGTTTTGACGCGTTGCAGCTTCCCACCCTACCCACTCTGGAAGTCCTGGTTCTCACTCGACATCGCGCCGCATCCACCGCGTCCGCCGCATCCACCGCGTCCGCCGCGTCCGCCGCTGTTGCACAAAATAGTGACGGTGATTCGTCTAACCAATCCGTCGCCTGTATTCCAACAGTTTAAACGAGAGACCTGATTGCCCTACAGTCCAATGACTCTACGCTGCGTAAAATTGTCAGCTACCCTGTCGCCAACCTCCGTCTCGGCAAACGATCCGACCGCTGACGGTGATTTAAAATGTCTTTTTGCTCGCATTGACAGGCTACGTCTAGTAAAAGGCCTTCTCGTTCATGACTCCGGCAACCACGCTTGCCTTCGTTTCGTGGTCCCGCGGTGCCAAATGGGGGGTCTTGCTAGAGTATGCCCACGACGCGCCTTATGCAGGACACCGCGGAGTCAGAGTCACGGTCACAGCACTACAACAAGTGGCATACTGGCCCGGCATACACAATGATGTAGCAGCATATATCAAAGGATGCCTGGTATGCTACCAGTTTCAACCGTCAAACCCGAACCACAGAGCACCACTCCAACAAAGGGGGGGTCATATTCCCTTGGTCTGACCTCCAGATTGATTGGGTGAGGCCACTAACCAGGTCACTGCGAGGTAACAAATACTTCCTCACAGTGGTCTGCGCGTTTACAAAGTGGGTAGAATGCCTACCCGCTCCCAATGACACTGCCCAGACTACCGCATGCCTGCTGATGAATCATGTGTTCTCCCGATACGGGCTTCCATCGCGGGTCAACTCGGACAGGGGAAGCCACTTCACAGCCGAGGTGATGCAACAGCTCTGGCAACTCCTCGGTATCAAAGCCCAACTGCACATTAGCCACCACCCACTGCCATCAGGACAGGTGGAGCGAGCTAATCGCACAGTAGTAAGCCTGTTAAAGAAAATTGTGACTACCAATCACCGGGACTGGAACGCCAAACTCCTACTGGTCCTCATGGCCATCCGTGCCACACCACATGAGTCCACGGGAGTGTCCCCTTTTAAAAAAGATGACAGGACGGCGAAAGACCCTTCCTCTGCACCTTCTGTACAAGCCGGGTGAGGCAAACTTAGCCACCACCTGCACAACCTCCCAATACATGGACAACTTGCAGGCCCACCTCAGAACCACATTCGCTTCTGCTCAACAACGGCTAGAGAAAAGTGCAGAAGGCCAAAAGACATACTACGACCGGAAAACCTTATAAACTGAGTTCCAAGTAGGTGGTCGGGTGTGGTACTACTTGTTCGTGCAACCCAGTGCTAACACTCCGCGTACTCACAAGGGGTTCACCCGCAAGTTCCTGCCCCGCTGGGCCGGACCATATGAAATCATCGACAAACTGTCACCAGTCGCCTACCAGATAAAAATGAATCAAGGGCACAAAGGCGCCATCCTAAAATGGGTCGACCGAAATCAAATCAAGCGTCATCACGGTCTCGAGCGTTACGGTCAGGGACCACACGATCACCAAAGTCATAGTCCAGGCTACGTCAACGAAGGGGGGTGCACCTCAAACACCGACCCCAAGATGACTCCTGACTCAACGACTGATGGACTAGCCCACCAGGACGACAATCAGACTACGGATGACGAGCTACTGTCGCCGACGGCGCAAAGGGGGGTTACTCCCACGACGCCCTCTGGCCAAGAACTAACTTGATCTAATCTTAGTAGCATGACGACATAGGGTTGACCAACCGGCACGCCTTCCATCTCGTTACTCGGAAATAATGCTGCTGATGATCCCGGTGTTGTGCATGACCACGGTAGTGGGCAACCAGAAACGGTTGAGTCTGGAGCCGATCATATCAACCAGGCCTGATCATGACAAATTGACGAACACACACCCAATGAGCGTTAGTTCGATTTGAACCACTAGCTGTGTACGAAAACACATTCCGCGGACTCCCGTCACCAGATGAGCTGGAGCGACGTGGTCCTGAAATGACTCTCGACACAACTCACATGCTGCAACCACTGAAAACTTTGTAGTGACCCAATCCGACCTTAGTAGGGTCCTCCTTTACCGAGGACGATTCGTAGGGGGACTACCCCTTTGCTACCGTCCCAATCGGAAGCCTATTTAGCATAGGAACCTCAACCAGTAACGCTGTTAGCTTAAACACGGTCACGAAACAAATAAGGGAACTGCAAGGAGAGGTACCCGATGCGATTTGACCAAACAGGGTACTAGTCTATGATCGTTAGGCAAAACACTGAAAGGTACTAGTCTAGTCCTCAATACTCACAGCAAAATGCTAAACAGATTATGCTAACACCCAAAACGTCGCCATGCTGATTATTGACATGCTGCGTGAAACCAGTTCGTCCCTGGAAAGCTTAACATTGGAAAGGAGTCCCCTTTTATTTGATACCCCTTAGCTTAGTCCGAGACATTCTCTCGAAGGCCCTGTCTGGCCCTCTCAGTCCCATACAGGCCCCTGCACCATCATTCACCCAGTCTTGGTCCACTGTCGATACTGCCTTGATCGGTCTCGTTAGCCTCGGGTACTGCATGACCTTCGGCATAGCTTACCTGTTTTATAAGAGGACCCAAACACTTAGCGCCCTTATCGAACAGTGTTGTGGCCATCGGCCTAGAACATTCCACCGGAATAGAATGTCCCAACCTGGGGGTGAACCGGGTGGCCCTGAGGAGATCCTCCTCGACCTCCACAGCCCTGCTTCGCCTCAGCGTCATTGTAAAATAACGTTGTAGCTACGAGTCGCTTCTATTCCATGTTGTTTTTTTTTGAGAATGGTCTCTTCTTTCCCTCTTCATCGCACGCTTCTTCGTTTGCCACATATCACCTTAGATTACCCCTTAGTGGTAGGATACCCCACATATCGTAGATGAGCGTACTTGCATGCGCTACCTCGGGCTCATGCCCCTCACCAGATTAGATGTGACCTGCCGGAGCCAAAGGAAGACCAACGCATGGTCTTTCCCTTTCAACTCCAGATAGCGTGGAGGTGCTGTCTCAGCACAGGGGTTACAACAAGGCCAAAACCTGCATAAAACGCCGGACCCCCTGTGGCTTCATTCAATCAAGCTGTCTCTGGCGGCTTGCCCGAGACATCACACCCCCAGGATGAGATTCCCCAGGCATCACCACCCATCTGGAATACGAATCTCAACAACCAAACTGCACTTTGGTAGAGCACGTGCCACCCCTAGTGGCGAGTGCGAAGATGGACTGAACCACGTCTTCCACTGAAAACTAATTAAATGATTTTTTAATTTGCCTCCAATGTGTTCGTGTTGATCTCCCTCTTACAGGACATGAAGTGAAAACAACACCCAATGCATGATGTTTGAATTATTTTGCAGTTGTAGTTGTGTTTGATTTCTGACCCCTTTTTCAAAGAAAAAACCCACAAAAACTATTATGCACATTATGCGAATGTGACCGACCGGTAGTTCAGTGATAAAAGAAAAAAAAACACAACAACAGGCATTTTAACTTTTCTGCTCACATGTGCCAAGCTCTAAAAGTTTATTTCACAAATTTGTTAAACCGCCAGCCAGCACCCAGACGTGAAAGGGGAGGGGGTGCAGCCCCCTTTAATCAACATGCGCACATTCCTTATAAAAGGCCGTGCAAAGTTCTCTTCTCTCTCTCTTGCCTGAAAAAAAAAAAACAAGACCTCTCTCGCACCTGGAAAAAAAAGACTTGCTCTCTTGCTCCTGATAGAACGCTTCTCAAGACTCTGGCAAACGCTTCCAAACTCACACTCTTGAGAACATCTTTTGAACTTCCTACACTTTTTCTTTAGAGTGGCTTTAACTCTTTATCAACAGCCACCCTCTGATCCGTCCCGGGTCAGAGCCTTTGCTCTTCCTTTGTTACTTTTGTTACTCGCCCGCCGACCAACCACGGCACACGTGGGGACCCCCAAGTCTGTGGTCACCACGGTTCTAGCCACACCAGCTAGCCAGCACAGCGCGGCCGCACCCCAACAAGGTGTGACACCTTCCCTCAACGAGGATCACAGCGTGCGTCTGGCAAAAAGCCGACGCGCCCGCACGACCGGTGTCTGGGCGCCTGAAACGGTTAGGCCCACCTGGTTGTGACCAATTTTCCTTGGTTGAACTTTGCTTTTCATTTTTCATTTTTGGACTCGACTTTTCTTCTTTTTCTGGCTCCCCTGTGACGTCACTTTTCTCGGCAACGCCTCCTCCCCTTCTCCCGTCCAGCGACGCCAACCAAAACCCGTAAATGCACCTCACAATCCCCTATGGGCCATACAATTGGTTCATAATTAATTTTGGGAATCAAGTAGAGCTTTGTATAAGTCAGCTAACTTTAGCCTGGTACGCTAGCTCACTGTTCATTACACACGCGCGCACGCACACACGCACAACACACACACAAACACGCACGCACACAGCCCTCGTCCGGTCCCAATGCCCCGTTCCTTTTAAACCTGTTATTAATTTTCTTCATTTATTTAGACTTGTTTTAGTACAGGATTTCTTTATTGTGTTTCTATTTCTCCTTCTGACCATTGCAGTGTGTTTCGTTTAGATTTCCATAGTTGTAGAAAATAAATCATTGTCATTTACAGAAATCTAGTGTGAATTGTGTGTTTGAGTAAAAGTTTCAATCACTGATCTGGTAAATCGGACTTACAAATTTTTAATGTAGCGCCTTCATATATTAAGACTGAACTACGAGGACTTCTTCGTCCGCTTTGTCCAAAGAATCAACTCAAAATGGGCGTGGTGCCCCCTGGCGGCGATCGAGAGTTAGTGCAGGCATTAACCCAATCGCCGCCCATTTATTAAATTAATATTTTATACTAATCATACGCTACAATCTTGACGGCGAGTTTTTGAAAGCTTTTAAGCGATGGCACTTCGGTTCGCAAAGTTTGCAGCGCATTTGAAACTAGTTGTTTTATAATAACTTCTCCAAGTACAACCAAGATGTGAGATGGCTGTCTGGCTTTTCTGGCAACAAACCTCCTTACCGCTGCTACTCGGTTGTACTCAGACAGTCGGACATCTTACCGGCAAAGCTATACATCTGCACTAGTTTGAGTGTGGCAAGTTCTCATTGATTTATTCATATGTGTCACATGCAGGTGCAATGCATCACATACAAACCAATAGAGTGTTGGAATAGTATATGTTTATACTTCTGATCCATCCTTGTATGATTTATCAAGATTGGTGTTTTGAACAATGATAAACTGGAATGAACACAATCCAAAATGAAGTAGTAACAAGTTTTTTTTGTGTGTCTGAGGAGTAGAAAGTATTAACATATTTTTAATCTGAATTAAA
The DNA here is from genome assembly GCF_054856515.1 of Filicampus tigris. Lineage (NCBI taxonomy): Eukaryota > Metazoa > Chordata > Actinopteri > Syngnathiformes > Syngnathidae > Filicampus > Filicampus tigris. Next base: position 27,171,126 of record NC_141224.1, on the reverse strand, counting down.
AATTGCTAAGAAAAGCCCCAAAGCCCCTCATTGTCTGTATGCGTATCTGTATTTATGATGTACATATTTTTTTTCAATTACCCACTCATTTGCCACCTTGAGGAACTTTACCAGCCAAGTCCCTGGTTTCTGTTTTCACGACGAAATGAGTTGAAGTTCCACTCACCATCAATAAAGTGTCCAGTCACCCCCAAATAACCAAGGTTGCGAGTTGAGGTCCAGTGATCTGCGGTTATAGCAAATTTGTCTGAATCTCCCACCACAACATCAAGCTTGCTTTTCTTTTCCGTCATACATCTTGCTGAATTTAGCCATCACTGCAGTCCTGCACAGTGGTTTGTGTGATGGGTCATTGGACGTTGCTTCCAACACCTCAATTCATCTCTTGTCTTCAACTAAGTTGATCAACCTGCAGTTCATCGCTATTCACTTGGCAAGGACATCCGTCAGCCTGTCGGTCGCAGACTTGCTCATATGCGGGCTGTTCTCGAGTTTTGTTTGGCGAATAGCTTTGCAATACCTCCCGACATTACCGTCTTCGTTGCTATCACTAGCTGTGGCTTTAATCACGGCTGGTTACTTTGCACTTATGTGGTAGCCTTGAACTGCTAATTTGGTAAGCAAAGTCCTTCTTACAAAGAAAGCATATCACTCACCCTGCCTTTATCTGTAGTGCTGTCAGGGCTTTTTTTTTTTTTTTTTAACTTACCATTCATCCGACCAACAACTCTCCACATCACCTCCATTTTCACGTCTTATCTCTGCTCCTCCCCTCCATGAGCTGTCACCATGTGGTGGAGGGGTTTGCGTGTCCCAATGATCCTAGGAGTGAAGTTGTCTGGGGCTTTATGCCCCTGGCAGGGTCACCCATGGCAAACAGGTCCTAGGTGAGGGACCAGACCAAGCACGGCTCAGAAGACCTCGTTTTCCCTTGCCCGGATGCGAGTCACCGCGGCCCCCCTCTGGAGCCAGGCCTGGAGATGGGGCTCATTGGTGAGCGCCTGGTGGTCAGGCCTACACCCATGGAGCCTGGCTGGGCTCAGCCCGAAAAGGCAAGGTGGACCCCCCTTCCCACAAGGCTTGCCACCTGTGGGAGGGGCCAAAGGGGTCGGGTGCCCTGTAAACTGGGTGGCAGTAAAAGGCAGGGACCTTGGCGGTCCGATCTCCGGCAACAGAAACTAGCTCTTGGGACATTGATTGTCACCTCTCTGGCAGAGAAGGAGCCCGAGCTAGTGTGTGAGGCTGTGAGTTCCAACTAGATATAGTCAGGCTCACCTCCACATACAGCTTGGGCTCTGGTACCAGTCCTCTCGAGAGGGGTTGGACACCCTTCCACTCTGGAGTTGCCCAAGTTGAGAGGCGCTGAACAGGTGTGGGCATACTTATTGCCCCTCAGCTTGGCGCCTGTACATTGGGGGTTTACCCCGGTGGATGAGAGGGTAGGCTCCCTCCGCCTTAGGGGGGACGGGTCCTGACTGTTGTTTGTACCTATGCATCAAACGGCAGTGTAGTATACACACATTTTTTCGAGTCCTTGGAGGGTGTGCTGGAGAGCACTCCCCATGGGGACTGTCATTCTTCTGGGGGACTTCAATGCTCACGTGGGCAATGACAGTGAGACCTGGAAGGGCATGATTGGGAGGAACGCCCCCCCCCTCCTGATCTGAACCCGAGTGGTGTTCTTTTCGGGGAGTTCTGTTGGGGGGGTTGGGTTACCAAGCCCCCTGATACAGGCTGTTCGGTCCTTATTCCAGCAATGTCAGAGTTTGGTCCGCATGGCCGGCAGTAAGTCAGATTCGTTTCCAGTGAGGGTTGTGCTCCATCAAGGCTGCGCTTTGTCACCAATTCTGTTCATAACTTTTATGGACCACCTATAATAGGAGCCAATCAGGTTATGTCAAACACAATGACAGCTAATCAGTGTCCACTTCAGGGTGTGACATTGACCATTGTTTTTTTGCAACCCCAACAACTCAAGCACAAGCCCCATGCATCAAAATTGCTCTCATCATCATACAGAAACAGTAAAGTTAGAGATTAAAAATTAGATTGAGATTTTAAAAAATAACGCTTTAACTACTGATTTGTTTGTATTATTGTAATCTGCATTTAAATTTGTGCATTTAAATTGAGTACATACACTTTTTTTTTTATTTTTGTCAAGATGGCGTACATTTCGCCGGTGTGTTCGGCGACCCTCTTGACAATTCGGCTCATTTTACTGGTTTTGGTGATTGGTGCTTTATTCACAAACTCTCTGCGGGTGTATGGTCGCCAAACCTTGTTGGACTTGCAGTGCGCCCTTGGAAGTTCGGGTGCGTTTGAGCACAGCTGGAAGAGGACGTTGCCTGCTGAAATCGCGGCGGATCTCTTCCGCATCCACGTGCTCCCATTATGGCGGAAGCGGCGCCCCAGCAAACGCGGTGGCCAGCTGGCGAGGCTGAAAAGGGAGCTGGTACACACTTCGTCCCCTGCTCGCTCCCGGACGCACTGATGTACTCCACTGTGGCTCACTCGGGACCTGGTTGGCTCCTGCTTGATACCCGTTGTCGACTGCGCCAAGGAGTTTTGGCTGTGCCGCCGTCCATCACGAGGCGTGGATTGCCAACTTCTCAAGGAACTTCACAGAGCCCGCCAATCGGAGGTGACACGCGCACCTGCTGCTGCACCCATAAGGATAGCGTTGTTAAACACCCGGTCGTTGACCAACAAATCGTTTATACTGAGGGAGCTATTTCTTTCCAATGACTTGGATTTCCTCTGCCTGACGGAGACTTGGACTGGCGCCGGTGAGTGCAGTGCGATGCTTGAACCGCTACGAGAACTTTGGGTCGTGGTGCAGTGTATATTCGCCACATCGTTCAGCAGCTTTGAGGGCACTTTCTTTGAAGTTAACAGTGCCGTCCCTATGCTCTGCGCTGTCATCTACCGTCCTTCCAAATACAACAAGGAGTTTCTAAAAGACTTTTAGAATCTTCTTGCCGAGATCATGCTGCTATATGATCGCATCCTGTTCATGGGCGACTACAATATTCACGTGTGCTGTCCTGAAAAACCACTGGCAAAGGACTTCTTAAGACTCATTGACTCTTTCAATTTGTGCAGTGCATGTCTGGCTCCACTCACAAGCAAGGACATACTTAAGACCTTGTCCTTACTTTTGGTTTATCAGTCTCAAATTTGAAAGTTTGGACGATGTGCTTTCTGATCATATGACTGTGCTTTTTGATGTAATTTTTTTCCAGTGCTGTCAGAGCCACGGCTAGTGAGTGCAGGCGCCGGGTTTTTAACCCCCACACTGCTAGTCAGTTCTCTGATGCCTTTGATCGGCTTGGTGTTCCCTCTTCAAACACAGAGGAACTCAGCACTTGGTTCCATTCATCCTGCCGTAAAATTTTGGACTCCGTGGCTCCATTAAAAAATATGCAGCAAAAAATTAGACCAGAGGCATGGTTTAATGCGAGCACTCGTGCAGCTAAACAGGAATGCCGCAGAGTTTAACGCAAATGGAAAAGAGACAGGCTGCAGGTCTCTTATCAGAGAATGGTGAAGGAGTCCAAGAGAGACCACTTGTCATGTCTGATTCAGGCAAATCGCCAAAATCCACGTGCTCTATTTAAAACAATTGACTCTGAACTGAAGCCCCGTCAACCAATTTGCATGGACTCGTCCCCCAAAATGTGCGATAGATTCTTGCAGTTTTTCATTGACAAAGTTGCTACAGCTAAGGCTCTTGTTTCGAACACCACAGACCCCTCTGTCCACGTTCCTTGTTTAGCAGTGTTTGATTCCTTTGAGACGATTTCTTAAGCCATCTGGCTCCCCTTATGACTCTGTTCCTCCACACTTCTTTCAGGAGATTCTCCCGAGTATTGAAAATTCAGTTTTAGCCATTATCAACAGCAGCCTGTCTTCTGGTGTAGTCCCCCAACTTTTTAAACATGCTGCAGTGCAACCCCTACTTTAAAAAATGGCCAATTTTAGACCCATTTCCAAGCTGTATTTTATTTCTAAAATTCTGGAAAAAGTTGTGCACTCACAGTTTAGATCTTTCTTGGATGAACATAATGTCATGGAGGTTTTCCAGCCAGGCTTCAGGAAGATGCATAGCACAGAGTCAGCCTTGTTACGTGTTTTTAATTACATCCTCCTGGCAAATGGAGACTATGTATGTCTTGTTTTGTTGGATTTGACTGCAGCATTCGATACAGTAGACCACAGTATTCTTTTGACTCGTTTGCAACAGTAGTGGATGCGCTCTAGACTAGAGTGGTTTAGATCCTATTTGGTTGGCAGGACTTTTTCTCTTATCCTGGGTTCTTCTGAGTCCCGCTCTGCCCCTCTATCATATGGTGTTCCACAGGGTTCTATTTTGGGGCCCTTGCTGTTCTCATTGTATTTGCTGCCCCTGGGTTCCATCCTTCGAAAACATGGTATTCCCTTCCACTGCTATGCGGAGGACTGTCAAATCTATATCCCGCTGAGCAAAATAGACGCATTCTCGATAAGACCTCTTTTGTTCTGCCTAGAAGGCATCAAAGACTGGATATCACTGACTTTCTTAAAATTTAATGAAAAGAAAACATAAGTTATGATGTTAGGTCCCAGTGGCTCTTTTACATCCCACATTGTTGACCTGGGCCCCCTGGCTTCATATCTAAAGCCAACAGTCTTAAACTTGGGTTTTAAAATGAACAGTGATATTAAATTGGACCTGCAAATCAGCGCTGTTGTGAAGTCCAGCTTCTTTCACCTTAGACATCTGGCTAAGGTAAAGTCCCTCCTTTCCCATCAGCACTTAGAAACAGTCATCCATGCCTTTGTTACATCTCGGCTAGATTACTGTAATGCACTTTATTTTGGAATCAGCCAGTCCTCTCTCAAACGTTGGTCCAGTTGGTCCAAAGTGCTGCTGCCTGCCTCCTAATTGGATCTCGGAAGATGGATCACATAACACCAATTCAACCAAAATCATTAATTGTTGAAAACTACATTGGAAAAGGACCTTGTCAAAAAAAAATCGCAAATCAAATCAGTTATATGATGCAATGCCAATACGTCTAAAGAGCACTTCTCAAGATATTGTTGTAAGCTACTGTCAGGTTTATCAGATAGACATTTATGAAAACCACACAAAACAAGGAGAGGAAGACACTCTCTTTGAATTTTTTGCTTGCAAGGAGAACAGAGAAGAACTGTACAATACAATTCTTGAGTGCATTCTAAAACAGTCTCTGGCTCCTTTCTTTTTATTCTTTCTTTCCCCAGTTACATGGTCGTTCCAAATCGAAAGGATGGGGTGAGCAAAAGGGCAGTTGGAACGTGTTGTATGTGTATGCATGTTGGTGGAAAATTACTTGGTACATGTATGGTAAGACTTGAAGAAACCTTAGTAGATAAATCATTAATGTTGCAAGACATTTCAACAATCATTTTCATCTTAGCAGTCATCAGTGTGGCTCCATCTGGTCTTCTTGCAGTTAGTTGTGCAAAACCTCATTATAGCAGCAAACGTATATATTTACTATATTTACAATTATTCTTAAAGCTACATATTGCCGCTGTCCAGTGAAAAACACTTAAGTCCATTTTTCTTTTTTCTTATTTCTATGTGAATGATGTGTCTGTATTACCGACATCGCATTAACGTGAAATTGTTATTAATATTTATTAAATTTATTAATAACACACTAATTAATATAAACAGAAATAAATGCTACAATCGCTACTGCCAGTGAGGTTGGTTGGGTGTAAAAAATGGTGGGAGGGGTCAATGAGTACCAAGCACTTTGCCAAGCCTTTGAGAACAAAACCAACATTTTTATGTGGCCTCTGATAATAATAGGTATACAGTAATATAATATACTATAATATATGCTATATTATGCTATCACATATAATAATATGCTATATCATTTAATACACAATTATATTACTGTATAAAATGTCAAAACAGTAAGTTTATTTTTGAAATTGTAGTTGTCATATTAAGGTTATAATATTTTTACATTCTAGTAGTTAAATACAGCAAGGTAACCAAAATATTAAAAATATCTCTCAGAATGATGCAGCTTACTGTAGTTCCACAGCACTGTAAAATACAAATGCAGTAGTAAAGTTTATTCTAAATTAATACTGAAATGATAATTTACAATTTAAATGCATACTGTGTCAAAACATCTATTGTTTTACAACAAAGTAGATGTATTTTCATTATAATTACAGAAAAATATATACAGAAGTCAATATTTTTCATGTCGAGAAATGTATCTAATTGATTTTTGATTACTTAAAAGAAAAGAGTTAATTAGACATAATGTGGACCTTCTTGCCTATTCAGTTTTGATTTTTTTTGTCGTGATAAGATAGGAATCTAGTTCAATGAGACTTTCAAGCACTTAGCAATTCAACCAGCATTTCCAAACTTCTATGCAAAGGAGATTAATTAACTTCAAGGCTAATACAGATCTGAACCATAAACATCTTACAAATTACCTCGGGGAAAGTCATTACAACAGTGGAAAACAATAAATCTATCCTTGAATGTAATGAAGCTTACTGTCACTGGAGTTTGGTTCTTATTCTCATCTGTAGAATGACAATGGAATAAGAGGGGTTCATTGTTAAATTGTTAATCATAATGTGATACCACAGTCAGCAAATTTCCCCGTATGAGGAGGAAAAAATATGATGATGGTCTTGCCTGCCGATGAAAAAGGACATAAAAACAAATCATACAGTTTCTCCCACTAAAAACATTAAAACAATATAAATCATGTACCAGTTATCATTGTGATATGTCAATATATTTGTATTATTTGTTGAATGATAAATAATGCTCAGAATCTTCATTCTCCCAGTGTTGCCACAGTTACCTTGGAAAAGTAACTAAATTAGATTAGAAGTTACTTTATGAGTTACTTTGAGCAGACGGTGACAATTCTGCCTAACATAAAAATGAGACCTACTGTAGTTTTGCCAATAGAATTTGACTTAATTGTTTATATACAAATACACCCCCCCACACACACACCCGCACACACACACACATACATACATATATATATATATAAATATATATATATATATATGTATATATATATATATATATATATATATATATATATATATATATATTGGGCATGGGATCTCGCAGGATTAGAGCGGCACGAGATTTCTCGTCCCTGCACAGCACGAGATCTAATTACTTTTGGTGGAGTTTTCTCTTGTTGAACTCGAAGTGCAATGGAGTACACAGGAGAAATACAGGATGCTCCGATTACTTTCAAATCACCTGTGTGGCGACATTTTGGTTTTCCAGTTGAAGAAAAGGATGGTAAAATATCGGCAGATAAGACAAAGACAGTTTGTAAACACTGCAAAAAATGACACCATATACCGCAGCGAACACGCGCTGTGCAGTGCTGTCACAAAAAGTTTCAAATAGTTTCTTTTTTTCACAGAAGCTCAACAGCAGCAACACTTTTGACGTCCAAACAACAACAGCTGGAACTGCCCGCGCACAAACTAATAATGGACGTTATCACGTGCTGGAACAGCTCTTTTGACATGATGGCCCTCTATCTAGAACAGCGGGCTACCGTATCTGCAGCTCTGATGAGCCCAGAACTACGACAGAATTGCAGAAATTTTGACACTTTGGATTGCAGTGATATTCCTCTTGTTGAAAATCTAGTGAGAATCCTGGGTCCACTCAGAACTGCTACCACTGTTCTATGCGAAGAAAAATGCCCCACTTTGTCACTTATGTGCCATTAAAAAGTATGATTCAGAAGAGCATGACAACAACAGATGAGGACTCCACTACTGTGGCAGAGATGAAACGGGCCATATCAAAAAATATCTCAGAAAGATACAATGGGGATACAGATAATCTGTTGGAAAGCACTGCGCTAGATTCCCCGGTTTCATACTCTGCCACATCTTGATGCTGATCAGAGGAAAGAAGTGTTCCAGAGGAACAGGAAGGCAGAAAAGCTGAGGCAACAGGTATAACCTCTTGAAAATATTAGTTTTTGTGATTGTTGTTATAAATATAACATTTCTCTGATCTGCTAATGTAAAGTACTGTATTGTCATGTCATGTCATCTTCCAAACCGCTTATCCTATACAGGGTCGCGGGGAGTTGCTGGAGCCTATCCCAGCCGTCAATGGGCAAAGGCAGACTACACCCCGAACTGGTCGCCAGCCAGTCGCAGGGCACACATAGACACTGTCACTGAGCAGGAATCGATCCCACGCTGCCCGCACACAACTCAGGCATGTGTACCACTACACTATCAGTGGACGTTGTACTGTATTGTCATGTCATGTCATGTCATCTTCCAAACCGCTTATCCTATATAGGGTCGCGGGGAGTTGCTGGAGCCTATCCCAGCCGTCAATGGGCGAAGGCAGACTACACCCCGAACTGGTCGCCAGCCAGTCGCAGGGCACACATAGACACTGTCACTGAGCGGGAATCGATCCCACGCTGCCCGCACACAACTCAGGCGTGTGTACCACTACACTATCAGCGGACATGTACTGTATTGTGTGTTCGCAAATGACAGTAGCTTGCTGTGTTAGGTTTAAAGGGAGGGTGGGACGTGTGTGTGTTTCTTTATGTTATATATGATAAAAGTTGTTTCTCTTTTCGAAATCACCGATCAGATAAGAATGGAGGAGAAAGAAGAAGGCACACAAGAAATGCTTGGACCGGAGGACACTGCCCCTGCTCCTAAGAGGTCTGCTCTGGAGAATTTGCTTGGAGACTCTTTTGGTCAGGCTCAACAGGTGACCAGCAGATCGATTGAGAAAGAGGTGGAACTCTACAGACAATAAACCACTCTTCCCCTCATTTGCTGCCCACTGACATGGTGGGGACAAAACCATTCAAAATGTCCTTCACTTGCTGCTATTGCAAAAGTGTACCTTTCCATCCCTGCAACATCAGTGGCCAGTGAGCGTGTCTTTTCTACGGCAGGTAGTATAGTTACTGCCCAAAGAGCATAGTTGGATCCTGAGAATGTGGACATGCTTGTATTTCTGAAAAAGAACATGACCCTTAAAGTTTAGAGAATTGTTAGATGGTCCCAGTTTACTCGCAAACTGCACCATAGACGGCCTGATATGGTGTCCAGAAGTGAGGTTATAATTGTACTTATTGTTTGCATGAATGCTTACTTGATTTATTTCATGTTTGGCACTTTAAAAAGAAAATATTATTTTGTTAGACTATTCAGTGAGAGAAAAGATGTCAGCTGTAGCTGTTATTGAAGCAGCAATTGAAATTAGCACTTTAAAAAGAAAGTATTTTCATTTTGTTAAACTATTCAGTAAGAGGAAAGATCTCAGCTGTAGCTGTTATTGCAGCAGTATTTGAAAAGTGGGCAATTAACAAAAGTGACTCTCCTGTTTATGTTTACATTTGCACTTTAGAACTATATCATTAATTTTCTTTCTCAATAAAAAAAAAATTTAAAAACTGGAAAAAATACATTAGGCATTATTTTATATTCAGAAATTTGCGAAAATCTCGTCTCGTCTCGTTCTCGTGGACTCAATCTCGTGAGACATCTCGTCTCGTGGGACTTGTGTCTTGTCCCATCCCTAATATATATATATATATATATATATATATATATATATATATATATATACATATATATATGTATATATATATATATATATATATATACACACACACACACACATCCATCCATCCATCCATTAAGATAAGATAAGATAAGATAAGAATGCCTTTATTGATCCCACAGTGGGGAAATTTTCATTGTTACAGTAGCAAAGATATGGGTCACACAGGGGCGGCGGCATAATGTGGCCATTAATGTATAACATTGACGGCAAACATTTAGGATCAAACCTATGTAGATATACGCAGTAACATGTGTATATACACATGTATATACACACCAACCTACATCTACATAAAAAATATGAGGAACACTCATTTCGGCCTGTACATAGTACAGAGGAAAAAAAAATCTAAGTGACAGTGCTGCAGTGCTGTAGTGAAATGTAAGGAACAGCATTGGATAAAAATAAAACTAGACTAACAGTAGTGGGGAATGTTGAGTATTGCACGGTATTACAGTAGTGGGGAATATTGGGTATTGCACGATATGAGCTCAGGTGCAGGACTGCACAATTGCACTAATGTCTGCCAGTTTGTAGAGACTACACAATGTTCTTGTTAAAGAGTCTGACAGCAGCAGGCAAGAAGGAACGGCGGAATCTCTCCTTTGCACAGCGAGGGTGTAACAGTCTGTCACTGAAGGTGCTGTGGAGTGCTGTTAGGGTGCCCTGGAGGGGGTGGTCCGGGTTGCCCAGCATTGATGACAGCTTGGCCAACATCCTCCTGTCCCCCACCGAGTCCACAGAGTCCAGGGAGCAGCCCAGGACAGAGCAGAGCAGCCCTCTTGACCAGTTTGTTCAGCCGCTTCTTGTCCCGGGCCGAGACGCCGCCTGCCCAGATGACCACTCCCTGGAAGATGACCGATGCAACCACTGAGTCATAAAAGTTCCCGAGGAGTGTCCCCTGAACCCCAAAAGACCTCAGTCTCCTGAGTAGGAAGAGTCTGCTCAAACTCTTCCTATAGAGGGCGTCTGTGTTGTCGCACCAGTCCAGTTTATTGTTCAGATGAACACCCAGGTACTTGTAAGTTGAGACTCTCTCAACATCTGTTCCCCGGATATTCACTGGTGCAGGTGAAGAGTGCTGGCGCCTACCGAAATCCACCACCATTTCTTTGGATTTCCCTGCATTGATCAGGAGGCGGTTCTGCTGGCACCAGTCCACAAAACCCTGAGTAAGTTCTCTGTACTCCCGATCATCTCCGCCTGTGATGAGGCCAACAATCGCAGAGTCGTCAGAGAACTTCTGCAGGTGACAGGTAGGGGTGTTGTAGTTGAAGTCCGAGGTGTAGAGGGTGAACAGGAAGGGAGCCAAGACAGTTCCCTGTGGGGCCCCCGTGCTGCAGAGGAGCACGTCAGACACACAGTCCTGTGTCCTCACATACTGTGGCCGGTTTGTGAGGTAGTCCTGGATCCATGTGGTGAGGTGGTGCGCCACCCCCGCCCGCTCCAGCTTGTCTCCCAGTAGGGTGGGCTGGATGGTGTTGAAAGCACTGGAGAAATCAAAGAACATGATCCTCACAGTGCTCCCCGCCTTCTCCAGGTGGGAGAGTGAAGTGTGGAGGAGGTAGATGATGGCATCATCCACACTGATGCCAGGCTGATATGCAAACTGGAGTGGGTCCATTGAGGAGCTCACCAGGGGGCGCAGGTGGACAAGGACCAGTCTCTCCAGGGTCTTCATCAGGTGAGACGTCAGCGCCACTGGTCTGAAGCTGTTGAGCTCCTTCGGGTGGGGGGTCTTTGGCACCGGGACCAGGCAGGATGTTTTCGATAGCTGGGGGACCCTGCCCAGCTTCAGGCTCAGGTTGAACATGTGCTGGACAATTCCACACAGCTGGTCTGCGCAGGATTTGAGGAGCTGGGGGCTGATGCCATCTGGACCCGCTGCCTTCCTCGCCTTCATCTTCTTCAGCTGGTTCCTCACCTGAGATGTTGTGAAGGCCAAGGCTGGGCAGGAGGGAGTGGTGGCTATCTGGTGTAGCTGGGAGCTGGAGAATGTGGAGAAAAGAGGGGAAGGGGTGACACGCCCAGCAGGAGGAGTAGGTGGAGGCTGCAGCAGGAGAGACTGAGTGGAGGCAGGCATCTGATCGAACCTATTGAAAAAGAGATTCAGCTCATTTGCCCACTGCAGGTCCCCCCCAGTCCGGGTCTTGGGTTGTCCGTGGCCTGAGATGGTCTTCAAGCCCCTCCAGGCTCCCCTGGCGTTATTCTGCAGCAGCTGCTCCTCCATCCTCTTCCTGTAGGACCTTTTCCCCTCTCTGATCCTCCTCCTCAGCTGGCGCTGCACAGTCCTCCGCTCCTCTATGTTGTCTGACGCAAAAGCCCGCCTCTTCTCCTTCAGGAGAGCTTTTATGTCTGGTGTGATCCAGGGTTTGTTGTTGGAGTAACACCTTACTGTCCTGGTGGGTATGGTGTTCTCCATGCAGAAATTTATATAGTCTGTAACAGTGTCCGTTAGACTACTAATGTCTTCCCCGTGAGCATCGCTGAATACTTCCCACACAGTTGTGCTGAAGCAGTCCTTTAAGGCCTCCTCGGCCTCTCCAGACCATCTCTGAACCGTGCGGGTCACAACTGGCTGCCTGCGGACCAGAGGTTTGTACACAGACTGGAGAGCCACCAGGTTGTGATCAGCTTTGCCCAGCGGGGGGAGGGGCAGTGATGTGTATGCCTCCTTGGTGTTGGCATAGAAAAGGTCCAGTGTTTTATTGTCTCTGGTGTGGCAGGTGACATACTGTGTGAATGAAGGCAGAGAGGAGGAAGGGGAGGCATGATTGAAGTCACCAGAGATGAGTACCAGGGCATCTGGGTGCTGTGTTTGTAGCCTGCTCACTGCTGCAGTCAAGACATCACAGGCTGTGTCGCTGCTGGCAGCTGGTGGGACGTCACCGCGATCACATGACTAAACTCTCGCGGGATGTAGAATGGCCTCATGCCAACAGCTAGCAGCTCAATATCCCTGCTGCAAAGCTGCTCCTTAATCGTGATGTGCCCAGGATTACACCATCTATCGTTCACAAACACAGCCAGCCCTCCTCCTTTCCTCTTTCCACTCTCCAGCATCCTGTCCGCGCGTATGATTTGGAAGCCGTCCAATTCTACGACCGCGTTTGGCGTTAGCGTTGTTAGCCACGACTCCGTGAATAGCATCAGGCTAGCCTCCCGGAAGTCCCTCTCGTGCCGGGTAAGCGCCGCTAGCTCGTCCATCTTGTTGGGGAGCGATCTAACATTCCCCATGATAACAGACGGGAGGACGGGATGGTATCGTCCCCTCCTTTCCCGGCGTTTAACCCCCGCACGAGATCCCGGTCTCTTCCTCCTCAGCTCACGGGGGATATCGGGTCTCGCCCTGGAAGCCGGCGCATGGTTAGCACGGAGTGCTAACAGCTGATTCCGGCTGTAAACAATGGGGGCTCGGCTCCGAGCCAAGTCGCCGGACACGATCGCGCAAAAAATAGCCATCAGCAGCACCAAGAATACCGCAGTTTGGGTGTCCATTGCTACGCAAGTTACGACTATCAATTATACGAAAAAGGTATGAGGTAGAGTAAGAACAAAAACACACGAAAAGGCTCACCGATGAGCCGGAGCTACTGTAGCGGGCTGCCACTCGCGCGGCGCCGGAAACTAACCGATTATCGATACCGCTTATCCTCACAAGGGTCACGAGGCGTGCTGGAGCCTATCCCAGCTGTCTTCGGGCAGTAGGCGGGGGACACCCTGAATTGGTTGCCAGACAATCGCAGGGCACACAGAGACAAACATCCGCACTCACAATCACACCTAGGGGCAATCTAGAGAGTCCAATCAACTTACCGTGCATGTTTTTGGAATGTGGGAGGAAACCGGAGTACCCGGAGAAAACCCACGCAGGCACGGGGAGAACATGCAAACTCCACACAGGGAGGCCGGAGCGGGGATCGAACCCACAACCTCTGAACTGTGAGGCGGATATATATACATGTAGATATATTAGTGCTGTCAAGCGATTACAATTTTTTAATTAACCGCTAAATTTTCCAGAATTGATCGCGATTAATTATACAAAATACAAATACAATTTCTAATGAAGTTTGGAACTACTTAAGTAAAATCTTGGAATTAATGTGGGAAAAAAAATTAAGTATATTTTGATTCAAAAACGAATTCTTCTAATAGATTTTCTTGATCCTTGAATACGATTCTTTTCCTGTAAAATATAACTGTTGAACGACACACCAAAGACGTCCAACTAATGTGGTATTTGAATTTGGCTTTGCAAAGTGTGCAAATTATTTTGGATTTCTCCACTGAGCCGTTGAGCACCTTTTTAAAGTAAAACTACATAAAAGAAAAGTCTCTTCGCGACAGTGACTCTCCTCTAACTTTGGCTGCAAAGCGAGCAGAGGTCAGCTGCCACAGGATGCAAAGTGAGCAGAGGTCAGCTGCCACAGGAAGTAAATAAAACTGAGTTAACTGAGTTAATTTTTTTTAATGCATTATGGAATTTAATATATTATATATATATATATATATATATATGTTTGTATATATATATATATATATATATATATATATATATATATATATATATGTGTGTGTGTGTATATATATATATATATATATATATATATATGTGTATATATATATATATATATATATATATATGTGTATATATATATATATATATATATATATATATATATATATATATATTAAAAAACTAAGCCAAGAGGCAGGTGTTGTACTACCAGCTAATGCTGCTAGCCACCAATGCTGGAGATGTGTGTGATATCATACAATGACAGCGTAATTAACCAGCGGTTTGTTCGTGTCCTAAACTAGCGACTCAATATGATTTCGAGACAGTGTTGTGTTGGTGTTGGTAGCAAGCGTTAAAACTGCCAATACGTCGAAAACGAAAGTCAAGTTAGCCATTATGCCACAACGAGGGCCAACTTCAAAGTAAAAGCCACTAAGGCTATTGCATTGGCATTAATGACTCAATGTATTATTTGGGAAGCTTTATTTTGAAGTTAGCCTTTGTGGAGGCGGTGTGTTCATTGAGTATGTTTGCAAAACTCTCTTGTACATGCAACTTACGTGATCTTGATTCTTGAGGGTATTCAACTTCCTCTGCTGAATGCGGACTAATCACGTTGCCTTATTGTGAACGCGCACAGTTTTTCACCAACCATTCTGCGGATCGTGCCGATCCTGAACCAATGCTTGATCCTTACCAATCTAAGATGATTCGTTCCACTGCACCACTAGTATGTACAGGTACGCAAATGCGCGTCGTGACGCAAATGACGGTATGCATCAGTGACTTCTGTTGCGCATGCGTACTACCTGCGTACCAGTTATGTGCACCCCTGTATAAATATATATTTACAGTGGGTACGGAAAGTATTCAGACCCCTTGAAAATTTTCACTTTCTGTGTCATTGCAGCCATTTGCCGAAATCAAAAGAGTTCATTTTATTCCTCATTAATATTCACTCAGCACCCAATCTTGACAGGAAAAACTGAAATGTAGAATTTTTTTGCAAATTTATAAAAAACGAAAAACTGAAATATCATATGGCCATAAATATGCAGACCCTTGGAAAAAAAACCCAAAAAAACTTCATACTTAACTCGCATGCTGTCCATTTTTCTGATCCTCCTTGAGATGGTTTTGCTTTATTGGAGTCTAGCTTTGTGTAATTAAACTGATTGGACTTAATTAAGAAAGACACACAACTGTCTACATAAGACCTTACAGCTCACAGTGCATGTCAGAGCAAATGAGGATCATGAGGTCAAAGGAACTGTCCAAGGTGATCAGAGATAGAATTGTGGCAAGGCACAGATCTAGCCAAGGTTACAAAAGAATTTCTGCAGCACTCAAGGTTCCTCAGAGCACAGTGGCCTCCATAATCCTCAAATGGAAGACGTTTGGGAAGACCACGACTCTTCCTAGACCAGCCAAACTGAGAAATCGTGGGAGAAGAGCCTTGCTGAGAGACGTAAAGTAGAACCCATATCACTGTGGCTGAGCTCCAGAGATGGAGTAGGGAGATGAAAGAGCACTACTTTATATAAATATATATATATATATATTAATGCTGTCAAGCGATTAAAATTTTTTATCGTAGTTAATCACATTTTTCATAGTTAACTTGTAGTTAATCGCATATTTTCCATCCATCCATTATCGATACCGCTTATCCTCACAAGGGTCGCGGGGCGTGCTGGAGCCTATCCCAGCTGTCTTCGGGCAGTAGGCGGGGGATACCCCGAATTGGTTGCCAGCCAATCGCAGGGCACACAGAGACAAACATTCGCACTCACAATCACACCTAGGGGCAATTTAGAGAGTCCAATCAACTTACCATGCATGTTTTTGGAATGTGGGAGGAAACCGGAGTACCCGGAGAAAACCCACGCGGGCACGGGGAGAACATGCAAACTCCACACAGGGAGGCCCGAGCCGGGATCGACCCCACGACCTCTGAACTGTGAGGCGGACGTGCTAACCAGTCGACCACCTATCGCATATTTTATTTCTTGGAAAAAAATCCCTTGATTTTTCTGTCCCATTATTTCTTGAATTTTAATACCCTTAACATGAATAAGAGGATTGATTTTCTTATGCAAATACTTTATTAAAGCGAAGCCAACCCAAACATATTATTCTTTAAGAATATGCTCCACTAGTTGAAACTTGGCATTCTGATAAATATTGTGTTTGTGGAATAAGAGTTAATCCACCTGTTTTTAGTCATCACTGGGGGCGGCTATTTTGTCACGTCTTTCAACTGAAAATGATATCACAGTTGCTCAGGGCTCACGTAACGACCATTCACAGCTCACCTGTTTTCTGAAACTGAGCCATGATTGGTCGTTATTTGAGCCCTCAGCGACAGAAGTAATAAAATGGCCGACCCCTGTGATGGTAAAATATTGATGGATTTTACAACTTAACTCATATTCCACAAACACAATATTACCGTAATCAGAATGCCTTGTTTGAACTAGGGGGCCTGCATAGAACATATTCTTGAAAAAAAAAGTTTGGGTTGACTTTCCCTTCAATTGTAAAAATAAGCATTGGATTCAACTCACGCAAACAGCCCCTCAGCCCTTTTCAAACACACACATAAACTCACACACACGCACGCGTGCGTCTTTCAGCTGTTATTAAAAGCATGCAACTGAACACCAATTGATTGGCTAACCTTGTCTTGCTTTAGAGAGAAAATATACATGACAAACACATCGCTGCAATTTAAGGGCAAGCAAGGAAAGTCTATCTAATCTAAGCAGTCTATGTAACCATAGGATGTATCTGTATGTACAGTATTTATGTATATGCTGCAGCTACGTATGATCTAAGCTAAATATTAGCTGGATATGTGCATTTGTGTGTTGAACTTGTTGGTTCAGTGCTGCAATTAGACGTGCTTACTCTGACTTTGGGTCATGAGCCGCATCGCGTCATTCTATGGCTAGGCGTCGGATGAGCCGGCCGGGCCGGCCCGGCCAGGATGACCGACTCCGTGAAGGGTGACTGCTGCCACCGCGTTGTCTCAGCGGCCGCGCAGCTGCGGAGATCTGTGGGAATTGGCCCGCCGAGAGTCGCCGTTGCTGCCCATGCTTGCCGGCCGGGACGAAGCAAGCTGAGTAGCTGAGCGCGAGTGTGGGTGAGCTAACGTGCTATTGCTACGCATCTTAGGTGGTAGGAGCCCGAGGCTGCGCACCATGCGCGCACAGATTTTTTTTTTTTTTAATCGGTCGTACTTGGTTCGCAGCTCTTCCGCACGGCTAACTAGGTATCGAAACTTAGCACCGACATTCTAAAAATCTGAACGATTCCGGGTGAACCGGAATGATGGAACTGATTCCACTCGAATCCGAGGTTTCGGATGCCCAATCCTAAGGGGGACACAGCCGTGCATGTGTCTGCCGAGCAATTCATCCTCATCGTCAGTATTTTGAAGCAAATGTAACGCCTCCTCTACTCTAAAGCTTTTTTTTTCAAGCTACATGTATAGCTCATGGTGACCAGCAGCCTTTATCAATGCAGCCGCTGGTTGCTATGGAAACCTTAATCACGCAATCAAAAAAATTGACGGCATCAAAAGGGAGTTGGATTATCTTCGAAAATAACGCGCTAAATTGACAGCCCTAATATATATATATATATATATATATATATATATATATATATATATATATATATATATATATATATATATATATATATATATATATATATATACACACACACATTTGATCTATTGATATATTTTACAGACCTGATGAAAATCTTAAAACCAGTTGAAAAATTGCTAAAATTTGCATTTTGCACATTTGGATCTTAATGAGGTTTTAAGTAGAGATACAATATGCAAGAGCAAGAAGGGGGAGTGAGACAAAAAAAACATTTGGAACTTGTAATTTAAAGCAACTACATTCGACCTTAACAAAATATTTTCATAACTCTTCTGATGAAACATGAACTTACAACTGGTTGAATAGTACATTTGTCATGGCCTGAGGGGGCCTGTATCGCTTTTACTGGCACGAAGCAACTTTGAGGAGAGGCTGGTTATGCGCAGATGTTGCAGCAGGCATCCCTCATGACTGAGGACCCTCATCTGTGTGGTCACAGCTGGGTTTTTCAACAGGGAAACGCTGCAGTTCACAATGCTCGCTTGACAAAGGACTTCTACAGGGGAATAACATCACTCTTTTGGACCATCCTGCATGTTCCCCTGATTTAAATCCCATAGAGAACATTTGGGGCTAAAACGGGGTGGATTAACTTTTATTCCACAAACGCAGTATTTATTACTATGCCTTGTTTCAACTAGTGGGCCTGCATAGGCCAACATTTTTTTTACAACATTCTTGAAAAAAATATGTTTGGGTTGACCTCCGCTTTAAGATGAAATCTTTTCCCTTTACAGCACAGGTGTCAAACTCAAGGCCTGGGGGCCACATCCGGCCTTGCGACATCATTTTATGTAGTCTGCGAAGGCAAATCATATGTTGTTCTTGACATGTTTCTTTGAAATTGTCTTCACTGTGAACACAACATATGAGATATTGCAAGCATTTGTTACTTAGCCCTACTTTAAAATACAGTAGTAAAATTGTTGACCAAACTATTTACTGGCTTCTGTTTTCAAAACGGCGGCACGGTGGTCGACTGGTTAGCACGTCCGCCTCACAGTTCAGAGGTCGTGGGTTCGATCTCGGCTCCGGCCACCCTGTGTGGAGTTTGCATGTTCTCCCCGTGCCTGCGTGGGTTTCCTCCGGGTACTCCGGTTTCCTCCCACATTCCAAAAACATGCATGGTAAGTTGATTGGACTGTCTAAATTGCCCCTAGGTGTGATTGTGAGTGCGGATGTTTGTCTCTGTGTGCCCTGCAATTGGCTGGCAACCAATTCAGGGTGTCCCCCGCCTACTGCCCAAAGACAGCTGGGATAGGCTCCAGCACGCCCGTGACCCTTGTGAGGATAAGCGGTATGGATAATGAATGAATGAATGAATGTTTTCAAAACTAGTTATCCATCAATTTGTTGTGTGTATGTGATAATATAAGGTCATCATACATTTATATGGGGTCCTCCAAGGGACACCAAAACGATGATGTGGCCCACGAGCCAAGACAAAAAGGAGTTTGACACCCCTGCTTTACATTATTTCTTTTATGTCCCAAAATGTATTAGATATGTTTGTTTTGTGCCTCTTGGTTAGTAAAAGGGCATATTTTACCTCCTTTATTTTAATATTTGTTAAGTAATAGTTGTCTTGCAAGCACAAACTATGCATGTAACAGACTGTGGCGAATTTGGTGCAGTGATCATTGACTTGTGCCTCATGTTTCTCACTTCCGCAGCCTTGTGGCGACTCATTATTATTGTCTCTCCTGTAAAGAGGCATAATCAGGAGAACACTCGACATTGTGCCTAATGTGGCTCACTGCAATGGTCTAAATATAATTAGTGCGATTGTCAACCTTGAAGATGAACATTCTACTATACATTATGATTGCTTTGTTTAGCCACAAAGTAAGACATTTAATCGTTGAATAGTAACTTTAATCAGACTATTAAATTTGAAATAGATTACTAGTCACTCAAAATCATTGATTGCTCCGGTAACTAACTGACACTTTCCCAATTATTTTTGGGTAGGGGCAGCATAGTGGCCAAGGTAGGGCTGCTCGATTAAGCGATTTTGAACCGTAGCCAAATTTTCTGGATAAAATGATGTTAAAAACGTTGTTCAATTTTGTTATTTTTGGTGTATCTAAGCCACCGTAGTTTCCTCTGCATTTCCGCTTCCTCCCATGTGCGCGCAGTCCGAAACAATGACAACATCCATGGTTATACCGGCAAGTGAGTGTTTAGTTGATAAATCGGGCAAAAATAGATCTGCAGTGTAGCGTGTGCCCCGCATGTACAATGCAACCCGTGAGCAAGTAACTCAACGTCTGAAAGTCGTCCCTTTTTTTTCTCCTCTACAACGGACCTCTGGTCCAGCCGCATTATATGCATCCGCACTTAAGCTTGACAGTGCATTGTATTATTGAGTGACAGTTTTGCACTGATCATTGATTTATGTTTAAGTAAGACCAGGGAGAAAGGTGAAAGGCTAGTCACTAGCTGGTTGGCAAAATGACTTGCTAACAGACTGTTTGGTTTACAGACTTGACTTACCTTCTCTCGTGTTGATGATTTTGTTTCAGATGGTATATGCGCTTTCGTCTTTCATTATTGGTTTAATTAAGAACAAATCTGAAATCTATTGTGTAAGTAATGTAGTAATGTGCTGTTAATCCCAATGGATTGTTCTGTGTATTAAGTTAAATTGACTGGCATTTTGAGTTCAAAGAAAGAAAAATTAAGTTTGAATGAAGGATATTCAAAATACTTCATTTTTCATTATTTATTTATTTTACAAAGAAATTGTAATTGTAATCGTAAAATCGGGTTTGAGAGAAAATAATCGTTTTTTCTAATTAGGCTAAATCGAACAGCCCTATAGGCCAAGTGGTAAACACGTCTGCCTTACAGTTCTGAGGTTTGGGGGTTTAAATGTCTGCTTTGGCCTTCTCCCTCTTCTCATTCTCCAGGTTCGCTAGCTTCCTCTCTCATTCCAAAAACAGGCATACTAGGTTCACTGGGGACTCTATCCATAGGTGTGAATGTTAATGTGAATGGTTGTTTGTCTCTATGTGGAATGAGAATGTCTTGTGACCATGGTGCTTCCCTGCCTCTCGCCCTAAGTCCTCTAGGATAGGCTTACTCCATACTCCATACTCCACAACAGCAGGTGGTACTGTTGAATTAGTTTAAAGCAGCCATGACGGTAATTTTTTTCCCTCCAATCTTCATTCAAGTCCGCCAACAGGAGAACTTACGTTACCCATGGACACAGATGCCGATTAAGTTTCTTACAATGAGCAGCCAACAGGTGGCCCAACAGGTGGCTGCTCATTGTGAGAAACTTAATCAGTATCCGTGTCCATGGGCACCGTTGTGCTGGCCCTAGAGTGGCCTTAAAGAGATGGTGGGGCCAGGATGGCCATGTTTTCACTAACAAGTTCATTTTATATATTTTTTGATCAGTAAAATGAAAAGAGTTGTAATTTTCTATTTTATCAACTCATTTTGGAGAAATTGGGGAATAAGTGACTCCATGAATAACGCCTTCTTTTAATTAGGCCAATGGCCGCGCCCCCTACCGTTCCATCCTTGTTTGGCTGGAGTCACGGGAGGAACCGATTCCAAACTCTCCGTTAGAAATCATTGTACTTTCATTGCTTATAATGTCCAAAAACTGTGATCAATTGGCACCAAAATGTATGTGGACATCCCTACTGACCACCACTTCAACATATCAAAAGGATTAACCTCTCTGTGGCTGATTTATATGACAATGAGGAAATGCGGAAGTGAGCAGAGCTACATAGATTTATGCCGGGATGAGTGCTTCTTTGCTAAAAAAAATATATATAAATAAATAAATAAGTAAATAAATAAATAAACACTGCTTCTTTGCTGATCACGGTTAAGACGGGCGAGGCATTAAACACCAGTCAGGATATTTACAGAGACTGTAGTGGGAATGAGTAGACGTGCACATTTATTTGGATGAGCGATAGCCCCAATTTTTCGACCTACAACACGCCGTCCAATTTGGAACATAACAGCCAAAATGGTGCATTCCAATGCGGCCACACTCGGCTGTGGAGTCGGATGCGCACGTTCAAGACCGCCCCGGTGTTCGATGAGGTCTTACCTCACTCTGACGCCGCTTCACTCAAGCAGAAGCTGGCGGCTGTAAGCCGTGTCGGACAACGCACGCAACTGCTTGGGAGGCAACCCAACCACCGACCCATCAAAGATCCAATCTGCCTGCTGCTCGCTGCATGCCGCCGTCTCCCTCCTGAGAGTTGACACGAGTCAACTTTTAGTACAGATGTCTTTTTTACATTTATATTATATAAGTGCCAATGTTAAGCTCACCCAAGTGTCCCTTTAAACATCCTTCGCCACAGCTCCCCTTTATATTGTCCAACTGTCCTGTGTCAACCGTCAAGACCTTCAAGTTCCTGGGAATTACAGTCTCTCAGGACTTTAAGTGGGAGGCCAACTCAACTCCATCCTAAAAAAGGCCCAGCAGAGATGTACTTCCTGAGGCTGCTGAGGAAGCATGGTGTGCAACAGGAGCTGCCGAGAGTCAGGTCAAATTTATTTACATAGCCCTTAATCACAAAAAAGTCTCAAAGGGCTTCACATGCCCACAGTTGAAATAATAACATCATCCACTGGTCTTAACACCAGGATGGTAAGGAAAAACAAAAAAAAAAAAAAAAAAACATCTGGTGAAAAATGAAAAACCTTGAGAAGAGACCGCAGATGGGGGAATCCAAGACGACCCTTCGATACAGCAGTCACCGAATCAGTCCTGTTTTCCTCCATCACAGTCTCGTTTGGGATTAAAAAAAAGGATAAAGTCCGACTGCAATGGACAGGAATGCGGCGAAAAATCATCCGTACCCCCCAAGCAGTCTTGAGGACTTGCACAGTGCAAGAACCAAGACAAAGGCACGGAAATTTCTTCTGGAACCCCCACACCCAGGCCACCACCTCTTCCAGCTCTTCCTCTCAGGTAGGCGCTATCGAATGATGCGCTCCAAAACCAGCAAAAATTCAAACAGCTTCTTCCCTCTATCCATCAACTCCCTAAACAGTTGACTCAAATTCTTTAGTGGCACTTTGAAAAATGTTTGCCAATTTCACAGTTCTGTGGGACAGTAGTACTGCAGGGATCATTGTAGCTTCAGCTCTCTACATACTTGAACAACTGTCATTGATCAGTATTTCACAGCACTAGACCCTATAAGCGCTCAAGGACTTTCTGTATAATTGCACATCCAAAGTTGTATTACAATTACTGCAACTGGGCACTTAAAATGGTGCGAATATCATCTGCATCATCTGCACAACAGTCATAGTATTGTAAGTACCGCACCACTGATCATTTTATCTCCGCTCGATGACTCTTCACATTGTTGCACAACTGTCATTGGGTGGTACGACTGCAAAATGATACCCTTCCATTACGGAAAGACTTTCTATACTTACAGTATATGTTATGTCTTTTCTGAAAAGGGAGCAGGTGCACGCTTTGTCCCCTGCTCGCTTCATCCCCTGCTCGCTCCAGGACGCACGGACGTACTCCACCGCTGTGCCTCGCTCGGGACCCTGCTGCTGGCTGCCTGATACCCGTCGTCGGCTGCGCCAAGGTATTCTGGCTGTGCCGCCCCTACCATGCGCCATTGGATGCGGTCTGAATCGCCAAATTCTCAAGGAGCTTCCCAGGGCCTGCCAATCGGAGGTGACACGCACACCTGCTGCTGCTGATGCTCCCACAAGGATGGCTTGTTGAATGCCCGGTCGTTGACGAACAAATCGTTTATCCTGAGGGAGCTATTTCTTTCCAACAACTTGGATTTCCTCTGCCTGACGGAGACTTGGACTGGCGCCGGGGAGAGCAGTGCGATGCTTTAACTATTTCGGTCTGCATGCTCTTACTTGGATGCGCCGAGAACTTCAGGCCGAGGTGGAGGAACGGCGACTGTTTTTAAAAACAAATTTAAATGCAAACAGTGTATATTCGCCACAGCGTTCAGCAGCTTTGAGGGCACTTTCTTTGAAGTTGCCTGTGCCGCTGTCCCTGTGCTCTGCGCTGTCATATGCCGTCCTCCCAAATACAACAAGGAGTTTCTGAATGACTTTTCAAATCTTCTTGCCGAAATCATGCTGTGATATGATCGCATCCTGATCATGGGGAACTTTAATATTCACATGTGCTGTCCTGAAAAAACACTGCCAATGGATTTTTTACAACTCATTGATTCTTTCAATTTGGTGCAGTGTGTGTCTGGCTCCACTCACAAGCAAGGACATACTTTGGACCTTGTCCTTACTTTTGGTTTATCGGTCTCAAATTTCAAAGTTTTGGACAATGTGCTTTGTGATCATATGACTGTGCTCTTTGATGTAATGTTTTCCAGTGTTGTCAGAGCTAATGCTAGCGAGCGCAAGGCCCGGGCTTTCAACCACCTCACTGCTAGTCAGTTCTCCGATGCCTTTGATCAGCTTTGTGTTCCCTTCTTCAAACACAGAGGCGGTCAGCACTTGGTTCCATTCATCTTGCCTTAATATTTTGGACTCGCAGAGCTGAACACAGATGGAAAAAAGACAGGCTTCAGGTCTCTTACCAAATCTTAAATGACTGCTGCCGTCGTTACCAGAGAAAGGTGAAAGAGTCCAAGAGAGACCGCTTGTCACGTCTGATTCAGGCCAGTGTTGTTTTCGTCAACGATGACAATGATGAAAATATTTCATTAACCCCTCTTTTTTTCATTACGATAACGAGACAATGACGAGCTAAACGTGGCTCTTTGATGATGAAAACATGACATGACGTACATGAATTTTCGGTGACGAGGCAAGATTGTAGTTGTTAGTGTGTGGTCCGTCAGACGTTCGAAATGTATGACATCCCTTCATATTGTACACGTAATCTGTCTTTCAAAAAAATGCAATGCTGGTGCAACCTATCCTCGTTCGGGCACGCCCACCGCCGGGACAGCACGCGGGGCGCACGCGTCGCACACACCGGCACAACAAAACACTAACAGGTCTGCGATCATTCGTCTCAGCTCACGCACACTGACACGCTTTCTTTTGACGGGCGACCATGGCGACAGTGACAGCAAATGGGCTTGGTGGTCGGAAACGAAGGAAAGATATGGACATACCTTCTGTACAACCCAGCAGAAAGAACAACACCATGCATTGTAGACAGCGGCAATGTGTGGAGTTTGCATGTTCTCCCCGTGCCTGCGTGGGTTTTCTCCGGGCACTCCGGTTTCCTCCCACATTCCAAAAACATGCATGGTAAGTTGATTGGATACTCTAAAATTGCCCCTAGGTGTGATTGTGAGTGCGGATGTTTGTCTTTGTGTGCCCTGTGATTGGCTGGCAACCAGTTCAGGGTGTCCCCCGCCTACTGCCCAAAGACAGCTGGGATAGGCTCCAGCACGCCCTGCGACCCTTGTGAGGAGAAGCGGTACAGATAATGGATGGATGGATGGACAGTTCCATCAACCTCTGGTGGTTATCATGGATCAATAGATGATTAAGACCCACGCTAATCGCCAGATAAAGGGGAACATAACACATTTGTGTTCCTCCACAAATTGACCGGATTCACAATGTGCGCGTGCATTAGCATGTAAGTGCCTCGATGTTAGGTGTTTGGTTATTGTAGGTCATCTATTTCTTTGAGAATGCTGTTATTATATAAAAAAACGGAATATTGTGATTTTTTTTTAAATATCTTTTTTTACAATATCGTGAACTTTTATATCGTATCAAGTTTTCAATACACCAACTTCCCCACAATATTTATAATTATCCTATTGTGAGGTTCATATCGTGATATTATCGTATTGTAAAATTTGGATCGTGACATCCCTAAAATATATGTATATATATAATATAAGATGTCTATTATATTTACGCCATTAACTACTCATGATTTGTTCAAGTATATGTATATATATATATATATATATATATATATATATATATATATATATATATATACAGTGTACATATATAAATACAATGTATATATATATATATATACATTGTATTTATATATGTACACTGTATATATATATATATATATATATACACAGTGTACATATATATATATACAGTGTACATATATATATATATACAGTGTACATATATATATCATATATATATATATATATATATATATATATATATATATATATATATATATATATAAATATATTATACATAAATAGCCCGTCCAAGACCCTGACAACGGCTGTACTCCCTCCATTTTTACTGAACGACTTGTAAAATGTACAGTTGTTACAAAGATGCTATTTTGAATGGAGAGCCAATATGGTGTGTTTGAGAATTATTGTGAACATGTACAGTAGTTTAAAGAGACACTTGGATGACCTTAACATTGGCACTTATACAACAGGTTTGGACTAAAATGCCTCCCCCCAAAAGACTCTGTAGTGATTTAAGGGCTTTTTTTGTGTTTAGATTTACGACAAATGGTCCCGCCCCCTTTTGGAGCTCGGCTTGTTATTTTTTTGGTCTCAGCCGTCTACGTCACATGAGGGAGGCAAGCGTGGTAATATTTGTCGCTCGCTTTGTCAGTTCTGTTGTCCAAAGGCCCTGATAGACCAAATCGATGTCGGAGGTCGGTAAAGCGTCGTGGCATCTGAATGCGCCGTCTGTTTGGTGTAGTGGCCACCGTCGTAGTGTCGTAACCCGTCTGTAAGCGTCTTGAGGGCGTTTACGTATGTCGAATTTGGTCACTCTGATTGGCTGTTAGCTAGCAAATCAGCGCGCGGAGCACCAACGGGAAGTGACAAATGCCGAAAAACAGTGGGCACGCGTCCGCTGCCTTAATCTTCTTACAAGTACAAGAGCGAGGGTCGACAATATAAGTATTTCACAATACCGTGTCAAGAACGTGACGGTTTACTTCGTGTGGGAGTTCATCGTGAGCGAAGAATATAGCTGAATGCATTGTTTACGTTTTTAAAATCCGCCCCCGGCCAACAGCATTCCGGTTGGAGTTTTTTAACCATGAGAAATACCGCAGATGGTATGGAAGGGTATTACATCTTATGCATGTGCAGAAGGTACTTTAATGGTCAGTGTCAGTCGCTGTCTGTCGTTGCGGTGTATTCCTCCGGCGTGACGTGCTGACAGCCGGCTGGACGCCACAGGGGGTAAGCGTCTGTCACTGTTGGCCAGCGTCTTTTTGGTCTATCAGGGCCTTAAAATGGCGACCGATCGCCACCAAAATGTATATGTACATTACTACTCTTGTCCACTTCAACCTGTGAAAGTATAAAAGTGTTCTGCACAATAGTTTGGATCTATTGACATGAAAGGTGAGCTCATCATGATCACCTCCACAAAATCAAAAATACCGTGGCGATTGCTTCTCCACTTACACTAGCTGAAGCGGACGAGAGCATGAATGCGCACCTGAACCCCGCCTGGTTATATTTTGGACATTAAGCTACGCTAAACTTGTGTCAACTCTCAGGAGGCAGACGGCGGCTGGGAGCAAGCAGCAGGCAGCCTTCGGGCAAGCATTGATCTTCATCCCTCAACGCACGGCTAATAGCAACAACTAGCTTCAGGCCGTTAAAACAAAAGGCGTTAGCACAGCAACATTAGCACGTTACTGTCCATCCAGCCTGCGTCAATCTTCATGTCGCAGAGTTGCCTCCCAAGCAGTCACGTACCTTGTCCCAAGACCGCTTGCAGCCACCAGCTTGCAGCGTGATCGTGAGCTAAGACCTCATCGAGCTGTCTTGAATATGCGCATCATCGCGGAGCGGCATGTGCTTTCAGCCGAGTGTGGCCGCAATGAAACGCACCATTTCGTCTGTTATGTTCCAAATTGGATGGTCAAAAAACTGGGGCCATTCCTCATCCAAATAAATGTGTACATCTACTCATTCCCACTTTATTCCCTGTAAATATCCTGACTGGTGTTTAATGCCTCGCCCGTCCTAACTGTAATCAGCAAAGAAGCAGTGTTTTTTTTTTTTGTTTGTTTGTTTTTTAGCAAAGAAGCAGTGTGCCTCATAAATCTATGTAGCTCTGCTCACTTCCATATTTCCTCATTCTCATATAAATCAGCCACAGAGAGGTTAGTCCTTTTGATCTGTTGAAGGGGGCATTAGTAGGGATGTCAACATAAATTTTTGTGCCAATTGATCACCATTTTTGTATGTTATAAGATATGAAAATACAATGATTTCCAATGGAGTTTGTAATCGGTCCCTCCAGTGACTCCGACCGAACAAGGATAGAACAGTAGGTTAACGGTAGGTTAATTCTCCTCATTAACAAGAGGCGTTATTCATGGAGTCACTTATTTCCTAATTCCTCCCAAATTTATTGATAAAATAGAAAATGACAACTCTTCATTTTACCGATCAAAAAATATCCAAAATGAACTTGTTAGTGAAAACATGGCCCAACCACCCCTTTAAAGACCTAGTGTGAAGTAAACTTGGCCAACCAACCTTTTGACGGCTTAAGCTATTTTAAGGATACTTTCGTTAGTTTTTATGACGCAAGCAACCCACGCAGATTCATAATTAGACCCATAGCAACGCGCTTAACTAGGAAAACGCAAATGTTCAGCAATCTCCAGTAATATTCGGCGAGTGACGTTTTTAGAAGAGATCGAGTCACCAGTCATCCATTGTACTGCATTGTTTACTGTCACGTTTGCTGCTCTTTGCCATTCTTATCGCGTATTTCGGCAAAATGCCTCTGCGCTGTGTGGCGATGCATTGTTCACCTTCAGGCTAACAGTTGTTAAAGTGGCCAAAAGATAAGAATAGGGTACGCAAATGGACCAGTTTGTGTCATAGTTCAATTGGCTTCCACATTACTGGCTCCCGATTTTAGCTGTGGCCGTTCAGGGAATGCCACTCCAGAAATGTATTTTTCCCATCTGCAGATTCGTCACAAGCAACATCGAAACTGTTCGACTGCAAACCGGTTAAATTCTGCAATAAACACTAGAAACAAAACGTCTTGTTTACAACGCCCCACAGGCTGCAAGAAATTGTAAATGTAGTAAAAAATATAAAGGTAGAGAGCGGTATTTCAACCCGTGACACAAAGGGGGGAGGGGGCAGTCCATCAGAGGGAGCCAACACTGTACGCCAGGCTCTTCATCCTTATGTTGCGGCTCTGCGTGGCATGGGAAATTAAATTATAAGTGTCCGATTGAAGTGCATGTTATTTGTCGCAAAAACGTACATCATGTCTTCTAAGTAAGTTTTTGGCCACCCTCATATGTGGTCCTATATTGGAAACCTATCGGATTTTTTTTGCAATGCGACCGCAGTCTGAACCTCCAGGTCGCATACATCTGCCATTGATGTCAGGAGCCTAAAATGCACTCCGGCGGGCGAGATGGACTCTGCAATTGTTTTGAGTAACAGTATTGACTTTATATTTGACTTGAATTTATTTTCCACTTGAAACATTAAGCATAAAGTTGACATTTATGGTGATAGTAGTAATTCAGCCACGGCTCGATCGGCTCATTTTTTACGCAAGGTTATGACTTGACGTTAACTTTAGTGACGTCTCCATTAAATGAGATCGAAAAAGCTTGGCGTCATCATTTCCCCCAAATACTGTATTTCTACCTCTGACCGAATTGCTCCACTGTCAAAATGCGGCGACATTCTGCACCACATTTACTTCCGTAAACACAACGCCGTGAGTGACATAGACTGTCTCTTTTTCTGCAAATGCGGGTCACTTTAGGGGCGCAATTATGTTCACACACAGTAAAGAGACCGAGGTCACATTTAGAATGTAATATGAACACTTACACACAAAAAAAATATATTTTTCTTAAAAAGACGGCAGCTTACGATCTTGCGTAAACATGAAAATGACGTCCCAGCCAGCCCTGATTTGCAGACGCTGTATGTGCGCAAAGGTTCAGGAGAGTGCTCTTTTTTCCACTGTATTTTTGAACTCAGGCATTTTTGTTTGCAAGATGGATGATGTAAGTTAAGCTTTTTAATTCATTTGAAAGAGACCTTCAAATCTGCGCTTTTTTTTGTAAGAGTTCAAAACATTTATTTTCTGAAACATGGGTGGACCCCTGCTCTACGCCAAGAGCTGGCATAACTGTTGATGAATGAACATGCCACGTCCTCTTGGAAAACTGCCAATCAAGTCAATCTTACTATAGATTCAATTGCATTTTATGATTTATTAAATATACCATAGTTGTGCCTGCAAGTACTATCACAACATGACAAGGAATAACGCTAATTTGACGATGTGGGACACCAACACACTATGACGTGTGTTAACTAATCAATGCTAACGAAATAAACAGACCAAGTAATTTACCTCATCATATGCAATTTACAGCACGGCACAGCATCGAATTTCAAACAATAATGCTAGGATAGGGGTCGGCAACCCGCAGCTCCGGAGCTGCACGTGGCTCTTCCATCCTAATGTTACGGCTCTGCGTAGCTTGGGAAAATATATTATAATCAATCAATCACATTTTATTTATATAGCACTTTTCATACATAAAAATGCAACTCAAAGTGCTTTAAAACATTCAAACCAAAACATAGAATTATCTTCAATCAAAAGAAAAGATAAATTATTTAAAAGTTGTTGAAAGCCAAACTAAAAAGGTGTGTCTTGAGCTTCCTCTTAAAAATATCAACAGTCTCTGCAGACCTGACGTCCTCTGGCAGGCTATTACAAAGGTGAGGACCAAAACGGCTGAATGCAGCCTCGCCATGCATTTTGGTCCTCACCCTTGGAATAAATAAAAGGCCGGCGCCAGAGGACCTCAGGATCCGCGAGGGCTCGTATGATAAAAGCAAATCAGATAAATAAGATGGCCCAAGACCATTAACACATTTATAAATGAATAAAAGTACTTTAAAATCGATCCTGAAACACACAGGGAGCCAATGCAGCAATTTCAAAACTGGCGTAATGTGCTCCCGCCCTCTGGTTCTCGTCAGCACCCGAGCGGCTGAATTCTGCAGTAGTTGCAGTGGTGAAATGCTCTTTTTCGGGAGGCCAGAGAGCAGGGCATTACAGTAATCTAAACGACAGGAAATAAAAGCATGCATCAGCACTTCCGTGTTAGCCTGAGAGAGAAACGGGCGGACTCTGGCGATATTCTTAAGGTGATAAAAAACAATCTTGGTTACATTTTTAATATGAGGAATAAAACTGAGCTCAGAGTCAAAAATGACGCCAAGGTTCTTCACACAATGTGAGGGATTAAAAATGTGTAGTTTTGGTAAAAGCTTCTCTCTCTGACCTTCAGGACCGATAACTAAAACCTCAGTCTTGTCCTGATTGAGCTGTAGGAAATTATCTGCCATCCATGACTTGATATCTAAAATGCAATTTAAAAGGGTATCAATGGGTCCTGTATCATCAGGAGACACGGCAATATACAGCTGCGTGTCATCAGCATAGCTGTGAAAGCTGATGCCGTGTCCCCTGATGACATCCCCGAGGGGAAGCATATAAAGATTAAAAAGTAGGGGGCCTAAAATCGAACCTTGAGGAACCCCACATTTAATTTCATGGGTTTTGGAGGATATTCATACTTACAAAGAAATATCGGTCTGTGAGATAGGAATAAAACCAGTCAAAAACAGTACCAGAGATGCCCACTAGGTTTTTAAGTCTATTTAATAAAATTTGGTGATCTACTGTATCAAAAGCAGCGCTTAGATCCAGTAGCACCAAGACTGTGAGTTTTCTCACGTCTGCAGTGCACCTAATATCATTTAAAATCCTTAAAAGAGCAGTCTCCGTACTGGGGTTCATCCTAAAACCAGATTGATATTTCTCCAAAATATTATTTGTATTTAAAAAATGATTCAACTGGATGAAAAACAGTTTTTCTAAAATCTTACTGAAAAACGGTAAGTTGGATACAGGTCTGTAATTATTAAAAACGCTCGGGTCAGAATTGCTCTTCTTCAGAAGGGGCTTCACCACTGCCGTTTTAAAGGCAGCGGGGAAGACGCCTGTCTGAAGAGAGCAATTGACTATATTTAAAATTTGTTCTTCAAAAAATCCATAAAATGTCTTAAAAAGAAATGTGGGAATTGGATCCAAAAGGCAGGTTGTTGGGTTTACCTGGGAGAAAACTCGAACAAGTGTCCTTGCATCAACCAGGGCAAAACTTTCCAGTGTTTCCTCATGTAAATATGATTGTCCGGGTTTATTAAAACTTGTGTTTTGATGGGCTAAAAGACTGGATCTTATGTCATCGATTTTACTTCTGAAGTGGTCTGCAAAGTCCTCAAAGAGAGCATCTGTTGGTCTCTGTGGGGACTTATTAAAATCAGAACTAGTTAAAAGTTCAAAGGTGGAGAAGAGAACTCTGGGGTTGTTTTTATTGACTGTAATGAGGTTTGAGAAATAGGAAGATCTTGCCAGTTTGACTGTTTTATTGTAGGATTTCAGTTGTTCGCATAAAATTTCATAGTGTACCGTAAGTTTACTTTTTCTCCACCTCCTCTTTGCACTCCTGCATTTTCTCTTTGATATTTTTATAGCATTGTTTCGCCACGGGGGTACAGTCTTTGTTTTTGTTGTTTTAATTAAAAGTGGAGCTACTGAATCTAATGATGATTTAAGATGTAGGTTAAAATTGTCAACAATAAGATCACAGGGTGCAGGTAAAATGTCAGCAGGAGTGCTTTTTAAGATCTCGATAAAATTTGCAGCCACCTCAGAAGATAGGTAGCGTTTCTTCACTGTTCTAACCGGGACTGCTAGATGGTTAAAACTGGCGATGTTAAAATAGACACAGTAGTGGTCTGACACTGCCAAGTCAACAACAAAGGACACACCAGCAGACAAGCCATAGGTTATAACCAAATCCAGGGTGTGTCCTCTGTTGTAAGTTGGCTGCAAGACGTGCTGTTTAAAATCCAAGCAGTTTAAAAGGTTTGAAAAATCTCTGGATAGTGGGTCCGAGATGTTGTCCATGTGTATATTAAAATCGCCAGTTATTAATATCCTGTTATAACTGGAATATAAAATGGATAAGAATTCTGAAAATTCTGTAATAAAAGAAGTGGAATGATGGGGAGGTCTATAAACGGTAATGCAGAGAATAGGGGGACTGCTAAAAACAAAGGCATGGTGTTCAAACGATAAATAGCTGCTAAAAATGATCTCCTTTGATAAAAGAGTATTAATAAAAATTGATGCAGTCCCGCCTCCTCTTTTGCCATCCCTTGTAGAAAATAAAAAGTTAAAATTCGGTGGGCAAGCCTCGTTGAGAGCAACTGGAGCATCTGTACCAAGCCATGTCTCAGACAAAAGTATACCATGTAAATTATTGTCTAAAATCAGGTCGTTTATGATAAAAGTTTTGTTTAAAAGGGAGCGCACGTTCAGCACGGCCAGATTAATTCTTGTGCTGGACGTGCGCTCATGGTGGTATGAATGAGCAGTATTAACATATACTAGATTACCACTGTTAAAACCACGTTGTTTGTGTGTGCAAGGGAAGCGTCTGCCGGTGATGGTTTCAATGGGAAAGTTGTCCGATAGTGGTAATGATAATGAGGGCCTGCAGGGGGAGCTAGTGAGGGTGGTGGTGCTGTGAGCAGCTGGTATTGGCCTGTAAGTGATGGTAGTGACATTGTCATTGCAGCGTTTATGAGTAGAAGAAGAAATATGATTGGTAAACAAGAGTCAGCTGGGAGTGGAATTGGTTACGACATGGTGGATGTTAGCTGCTAAAATCTTGCTACCAAGAGAGTTCGGATGAACACCATCCGGCTGGTAAAAAGACAGGCGATTCCAGAATAGGTTAAAATTGTCAATAAAAGCAAAGTCAAGGTGGCCACAAGTGCGTAGGAGCCACGTGTTCAAGCTTAAAAGGCGACTGAAGCGCTCGACTCCGCGAGACAATGCCGGCAAAATGCCACTCACCCAGACCGACAGACCGCAGGTTCTTAACAAGGCAAAGAGGGCGTGAAAGTCTCTCTTCGTCTGCTCAGACTGTCGGCGTATTGTCTCGTTTGTCCCAACGTGAACGATGAGCCGGGTTATGGATGATGGCAGAGAGTCAAGAACACCCGGCAGGATGTTAACTATGTCCATGACTTTCGCTCCAGGAAAACAGCGGGTGACGGAGCCGGGATAGTGAGTACGTCTAATGGTGCTGTCGCCAATTATAACGGTGGTTGGTGGGTGACGTGAGGAGGGAACGCCAAGGGACTCACCGCCGGCGGGAGATTCACGACCCCACTGTCCAGGATGGCTCCGCCATAAGTGTCCGAATGAGGTGTATTGTAACGTCTTCCAAAGATACGATGTCAGACGTAGCTTAGTTATTTCCCTTTTTATTATTCCAACACAACTGCCTTTTATTATTCCAACTACGGTGCAACAACAGTTCTGTCGTAAGTACACACGGATCTCTTCGTTCTTCTCGCCGTCTGCTCATTCCTCTCTCACCCCTCCCATCCAGCAAAGTCGTGTGATGCATTCAGGAACCTCGGAAATAACACAATTTAGCAAAACACAAACATCACCATAATCCAGACAACCTAATTCGTTACAGTATGTTATTTGTCTCAAAAACGTGCATCATGTTTTCTTAGTAAATCAAAGTTTAACTTCTTTCTTCAGATCTTGTGCAATTTTGGTGATCAGCATTCACCTTCTTCAGAGACGTTTGACAGCCCATGACGACGTGCCAGCAAGAAGCTGGCGTGCTCTGAGCTCAGTGACACTAAAATTGCACAATATTGGAACAAAGTATTTTATTTGTGTTTTTTCGTTTAATTGTAGTTGTAAATTGTAACATTATTGGGACCCCGAAATATTAACATAAAATTATATAGTCACTGTCGGCCGAAAATCTCCAGTCCAAATGTCAAATTAATTTTTTATCATAAATCAATTCTAATGGTGGGTTACTGATGGTGTAGTGGTGCACACGCCTGAGTTGTGTGTGGGCAGCGTGGAATCGGTTCCCGCTCAGGAACGGTGTCTGTGTGTGTCCTGCGACTGGCTGGCGACCAAATCGGAGTGTAGTCCACCTTTCGCCCATTGTCGGCTGGGATAGGCTCAGCACCTCACCGTGACCGTGTCCAGGAAAAGCGGTTTGGAAGATGATACATGATTCTAATGGTCCGTCCTTACTTCGTCTGTAATTTTTATGCAATTCTAGCCAATTTAAAGTGATGAAAATAGCAAATACTCAAAGCGCAATTTCACGACCAGAGGTGTGTGGAACACAATGACGTTTTCTCTGTCTGCTGAATGCAGCCATCCATCCATCCATCCATTATCTCCCGCTTATCCGAAGTCGGGTCGCGGAGGCAGCAGCTTCAGCAGGGAAGCCCAGACTTCCCTCTCCCCAGCAACATCCTCCAGCTCTTCCGGAAGGATCCCAAGGCGTTCCCAGGCAAGCCGGGAGACATAGTCTCTCCAGCGTGTTCTGGGTCGTCCTCGGGGTCTCCTGCCGGTGGGACATGCCCGGAACACCTCACCAGGGAGGCGTCCAGGAGGCATCCTAATCAGATGCCCGAGCCACCTCAACTGGCTCCTCTCGACGCGGAGGAGCAGCGGCTCGACTCTGAGTCCCTCCCGGATGGCCGAACTTCTCACCCTATCTCTAAGGGAGAGCCCGGACACCCTGCGAAGGAAACCCATTTCGGCCGCTTGTATCCGAGATCTTGTTCTTTCGGTCATGACCCACAGCTCATGACCATAGGTGAGAGTAGGAACGTAGATCGACCGGTAAATTGAGAGCCTCGCCTTTCGGCTAAGCTCCTTCTTCACCACGACAGACCGATACAGGGTCCGCATCACAGTAGACGCTGCACCGATCCGCCTGTCGATCTCCCGTTCCATCTTACCCTCACGCGTGAACAAGACCCCAAGATACTTGAACTCCTCCACTTGGGGCAGAATCTCATCCCCGACCCGGAGAGGGCACGCCACCCTTTTCCGACTGAGGACCATGGTCTCAGATTTGGAGGTGCTGATCTTCATTCCGACCGTTTCACACTCGGCTGCGAACCGCCCCAGCGAGAGTTGGAGATCGCGGCTTGAAGAAGCCAACAGTACTACATCATCTGCAAAAAGCAGAGATGCAATACTGAGGCCACCAAACCGGACCCCCTCGACACCTCGGCTGCGCCTAGAAATTCTGTCCATAAAGGTTATGAACAGAATCGGTGACAAAGGGCAGCCTTGGCGGAGTCCAACCCCCACAGGAAACGAATCCGACTTACTGCCGGCAATTCGGACCAAACTCTGGCATCGGTGGTACAGGGACCGGACAGCCCTTATCAGGGGGCTCGGTACCCCGTACTCCCGAAGCACCCCCCACAGAACTCCCCGAGGGACACGGTCGAACGCCTTCTCCAAGTCCACAAAACACATGTAGACCGGTTGGGCAAACTCCCATGCACCCTCGAGGACCCTGCTGAGGGTGTAGAGCTGGTCCACTGTTCCACGGCCAGGACGAAAACCACATTGCTCCTCCTGAATCCGGGATTCGACCTTCCGACGGACCCTCCTCTCCAGCACCCCTGAATAGACCTTGCCGGGGAGGCTGAGGAGTGTGATCCCTCTGTAATTGGAGCACACCCTCCGGTCCCCCTTCTTAAAAAGGGGGACCACCACCCCGGTCTGCCAATCCAGAGGCACTGTCCCCGATGTCCACGCGATGTTGAAGAGACGTGTCAACCATGACAGCCCCTCAACATCCAGAGCCTTTATGAACTCCGGGCGGATCTCATCCACCCCCGGGGCTTTGCCACCGAGGAGCTTTTTGACTACCTCGGTGACTTCAGCCCCAGAGATAGGAGAGCCCACCTCAGAGTCTCCAGGCTCTGCTTCCTCAGTGGAAGGCGTGTCGGTGGAATTGAGGAGGTCTTCGAAGTACTCTCCCCACCGACCCACAACGTCCCGAGTTGAGGTCAGCAGCACCCCATCTCCACTATAAACAGTGTTAATGGTGCACTGCTTCCCCCTCCTGAGACGCCGGATGGTGGACCAGAATTTCCTCGAAGCCGTCCGGAAGTCATTTTCCATGGCCTCCCCGAACTCCTCCCACACCCGGGTTTTTGCCTCAGCAACCGCCAGAGCCGCATTCCGCTTGGCCAGCCGGTACCCGTCAGCTGCCTCCGGGGTCCCGCAGGCCAAAAAGGCCCGATAGGACTCCTTCTTCAGCTGGACAGCATCCCTTACCGCTGGTGTCCACCAGCGGGTTCGGGGATTGCCGCCACGACAGGCACCGACCACCTTGCGGCCGCAGCTCCGATCGGCCGCCTCAACAATGGAGGCACGAAACATGGTCCACTCGGACTCGATGTCCCCCGCCTCCCCCGGGACGTGGGAAAAGTTCTGCCGGAGGTGGGAGTTGAAACTCCTTCTGACAGGGGATTCTGCCAGACGTTCCCAGCAAACCCTCACAATACGTTTGGGTCTGCCAGGTCGGACCGGCATCTTCCCCCACCATTGGAGCCAACTCACCACCAGATGGTGATCAGTTGACAGCTCCGCCCCTCTCTTCACCCGAGTGTCCAAAACATGCGGCCGCAAGTCCGATGATACGACTACAAAGTCGATCATCGAACTGCGGCCTAGGGTATCCTGGTGCCAAGTGCACATATGGACACCCTTATGCTTGAACATGGTGTTCGTTATGGACAATCCGTGATGAGCACAGAAGTCCAGTAACCGAACACCGCTCGGGTTCAGATCGGGGGAGCCGTTCCTCCCAATCACACCTCTCCAGGTCTCACTGTCATTGCCCACGTGAGCATTGAAGTCCCCCAGCAGAACGATGGAGTCCCCAGGTGGAGCGCCCTCCAGCACACCCTCCAAGGACTCCAAAAAGGGTGGGTACTCTGCGCTGCCGTTTGGTGCATAAGCACAAACAACAGTCAGGACCCATCCCCCCACCCTCAGGCGGAGGGAGGCTACCCTCTCGTCCACCGGGGTAAACCCCAATGTACAGGCGCCAAGCCGGGGGGCAATAAGTATGCCCACACCTGCTCGGCGCCTCTCACCCTGGGCAACTCCAGAGTGGAAGAGTGTCCAACCCCTCTCGAGAGGACTGGGACCAGAACCCAAGCTGTGCGTGGAGGTGAGCCCGACTATATCTAATCGGAACCTCTCAGCCTCACACACCAGCTCAGGCTCCTTCCCTGCCAGAGAGGTGACATTCCATGTCCCAAGAGCTAGTTTTTGCTGCCGGGGATCGGACCGCCAAGGTCCCCGTCTTCCGCCGCCGCCCAGCTCACACGGCACCCGACCCCTTTGGCCCCTCCCACCAGTGGTGAGCCCATGGGAAGGGGGACCCACGTATCCTTTTCGGGCTGAGCCCGGCCGGGCCCCATGGGTGCAGGCCCGGCCACCAGGCGCTCGCCGTCGAGCCCCACCTCCAGGCCTGGCTCCAGAAGGGGGCCCCGGTGACCCGCGTCCGGGCGAGGGAAAACGTGGTCCGTTAATTTTTCTCATCATAAGGGGTCATTTTGAGCCGTGCTTAGTCTGGTCCCTCACCTAGGACCTGTTTGCCATGGGTGACCCTACCAGGGGCATAAAGCCCCAGACAACGTAGCTCCTAGGATCATTGGGGCGCGCAAACCCCTCCACCACGATAAGGTGACGGCTCACGGGGGGCTGAATGCAGCCTTTTTTTGTTTTTCTTAAGGTTCGCTGGATTACGTTGGCTTGTTTAGTATGGATCAATGAGATGCTTCATTGCGAAAGAACCCCGCCCCACAAATGTGTGTCG
This sequence comes from Filicampus tigris, assembly GCF_054856515.1. Taxonomy (NCBI): domain Eukaryota; kingdom Metazoa; phylum Chordata; class Actinopteri; order Syngnathiformes; family Syngnathidae; genus Filicampus; species Filicampus tigris. The sequence goes on along the minus strand of NC_141224.1, from coordinate 27,132,529 downwards.
TGATGCAAGTCTCCAAAGTACTCGGATGTTGCCGGCTTGGTTTTTATACTATTTTAATCAATTCAAGTGTCAAATTACTGATTTAATGTATTTTGTAGGTAGTAATATGTGGACGTGATTGTGCAATAATGTATTATACAATTTGAAAGACGTTTTTTGGAGATTAATGTCAACAAGTGTTTGCCGCTCCCAGGGCTTTCTTTTCCGTGGAAACCAGGTCAAAATGGCTCTTTGAGTGTGTAAGGTTGCCGACCCCTGTGCTAGGCTACAAACCGTAGCCATTCTTCCAATGTCAGTGGGTCTCTTCTCACTCCATCGCGCCGACTCGTGATGGAGATTCGCCGAAGAGACGGGCGATGAACGAGCGAGTCTTTTTCCCCCGCATCCTACGACTTTCTTCTTTTTTTTGAGACTACTCTAAAGTTTTTTTGGAAGCAGCGAATCGCTGATTCCATCAATCTCGGCCGCACAACAACTCGGACACTGGCGGGCTTCCTCAGCTTCCTCGGCTGCCCTTCAGCTGCTCAACTGCCTTCATCCACCGGACGACTACGCGCAACTATGTCTTCGTGCACCACTTGCACTCGTCTCATTGAAAGGCTTTCCCTGCTAGAGGGACGTGTCCGTCAGATAGAGCACAATAATGTGGTAACCATAGATGTGGCAGACACAACTGTTAATATGGGTTGTAATCAACCTGCTAGTCCGGTTAGCATTAGCCCTAAGCGGCCTGCTAATCGCGGTGAGCCTGATCAGACGCATAACAAATTCAGCCCGTTAGCTCGTCCCATTCCTCCTCGGTCAACTGGCTCCCGCACTTTAGTAATAGGTGACTCCATTACCCGTAACATTAAGCTAAAAAATCCAGCCACCGTAATGTGTATTCTTGAGGCCAGAGCACCCGACATTGAAGCTAATCTTAGGGAGCTGACTCACAAAAAGACTAGACACCAGCACAGGGCAAACAACACTAGGTACTCCGACATAGTGATACACGTCCGTTCCAATGATACTAGGATGAGGCAATCAGAGATCACAAAGAAGAACATAGCTAGGACTTGTGATCTCGCTAGAAAGATGAGTCTGCATCGAGTAATTGTCTCTGCCCCCTTGCCTGCGAGAGGCAATGATGAGAGGTTTAGCAGATTATTCTCGCTTAACCGGTGGTTGGCTATCTTTTGTAGTGAGCAGGGACTGCAGTTTGTAGATAATTGGCCTTCTTTCTGGGGCCGATCCGACCTGCTTAAGGTGGACGGCCTTCACCCTAACTGGGAAGGCGCCATCACTCTTTCTAGAAATATAGATTACTGTTTGAGCCTTCCATGACAGTTCACATCAGAGCAGGTCGGGTTACAGGCGATTAGATAAGAACGCGTATGAAGTCTGTAAGGCTAGAGTTAACTAGCGCTATGCTAGACTCTGACAACACACATAGTTTTTTATTTAGATTAGAGCCGTACACACCACATATTCCTGCATCACATAGCAATATTGTTTCTACTGAGGTGGTGCAATATGATAAAAATAGTACTCGAGGGCCAGTAAATAACTACCATATTCCAACAGTCGTACCCTCCCGCCTCGCTTATAGTTGTTCGAGGTACAATACAAGGCCCAGGGAACGCAATCTTATTAATATTATGATTAGGAATCCTATTATGGGCAATTATCCGGCTAAACCTGTTTTACTGAAACTCGGTTTGTTTAATACTAGATCACGCTCTTCGAAAGCCCTGTTAGTAAATGACCTCATAAGAGACCATAAACTTAACATGTTTGGGCTTTGCAAGACCTGGTTAAAACCTGATAATTTTTTACCGCTAAATGAGGCCCCGCCTCCAAACTTCGTTAGTTCACATGTTGCGCGCCCTCATAAGAAAGGTGGGGTTGTAGCCCTTATTTATGAATCTGATTTCAAACTTAGCACGCATTCTAGCGACGCCTTTAAAACATTTGAAGTGTTCATTATACGATCTACAGCCTCATTGCCGTTTTTTCTCGCAGTTATTTATTGTCCCCCCGGCTCGTACGCTGGATTTTAGATGAGTTCTCTGAGTTTTTGGCTGATTTGGTAACTCATGCAGATAATATAGTGATTATGGGTGACTTTAACATTCATATGAATCTCCCGTCTGAACCACTTACAGCAGCATTTCAGACAATAATTGATAGCTTTGATTTCACGCAAATAATTGACGAAGCGACGCATAAAAATGGTAATACTTTAGATTTGGTATTAACCCGAGGTTTAGCATGCTCAAATGTAATGGTGTTATTGTATTCTACTGTTGTCTGACCATTACTTTATAAAATTTGAAGTGTGGGCTCATTATCATCTTCCTGACCACAATCAAAGCTTTAGCAGCCAAAATATTAGTTCTTCGACCACTGCTGCGCTGTCTGAGCTACTGCCCCTGGCAACTGCTTCGTTTCCGAGCTATATTGGTTCGATTATTTTAATGCTGCTCTGTTAAATGCGCTTGACTCCGTTGCACCATTATGACATAAAACTCATGCAAAACGGCCTACTCTGTGGTTTACTGAGGAAACCCGCTCACTTAAACAATCATGTAGGAAGCTAGAGCGCAAATGGCGTGCGACTAAACTTGAGGTCTTCTATCAGGCATGGTGTGATAGCTTTCTTAAGTATAAAGAAGCACTCGCCTTAGCCAAAACTAATTGCTTTTCCAGATTAATTGTTCTAAATAAAAACAATCCTAAATATTTATTTGATAAAGTGGCAATGCTAACGCAACAGCTGCTGACCTCCAATAGCTCCTCTCATTCAGCCCATGACTTCATGCAAATCCTTACGCAGAAGATTGAGCGCATTCGGGACGAGATTAAGGACACCGCTCCTAAAACCCTGATGAATTCCTCGAATACTGATGCTATTAGGGGTATTATGGCTGATAACTGTCTGACAACCCTATCCCTTTTTAAAATAGTATCTCTTGAAAGCCTAACAAAATTAGTTGGTGTGGCAAAAGAGACAACTTACGTGCTCGACCCGCTTCCTGGTAAACTCATCAAAGAATTGTTTACAACCCTAGGACCCTCTGTCTTGAATATCATTAATTTATCACTCACCTCGGGCACTGTACCAGCAGCTTTTAAAACCGCTGTTATTCGACCTCTGCCTACCTTGATCCAGAGAACCTCAGTAATTATAGGCCGGTTTCAAATCTCCCGTTTATTGCGAAAATTCTCGAAAAAGTTGTAGCGCAACAGCTCAGGGACTATATGGCCGCTAATAATCGATTTGAAATTCTTCAGTCAGGATTTAAAGCCCATCATTCCACTGAGACGGCTCTTGCTAAAGTGACTAACGATCTTCTGTTAGCTATGGATTCCGACACCTCATCAATACTGTTCTTACTTGACCTTAGTGCTGCTTTTGACACCGTCAATCATAACAGACTATTAGAACACCTTGAAGGATGTGTTGGTATCTCAGGCTCAGCACTTTCTTGGTTTAATTCTTACCTCTTAGAAAGGACGCACTGTGTAATTCATGGCAATGCGACTTCTGAGTTTTGTAAAGTTACATGTGGAGTCCCGCAGGGATCCGTACTTGGACTCCTATCGTTTAGCATCTACATGCTTCCACTTGGTGATCTTATATGTAAATATAACATTAGTTTTCATTGTTGTGCTGACGATACCCAATTATATATGCCGCTCGAGATAACAAACCCGGCTTATTGCTGCAATTTAAAGGTGTGCCTTGCCGAGATTAAACAATGGATGTTTCTCAATTTTTGGGTTTTTAACTGCGATAAAACCGAGATGTTGATTATTGGCCCTGCTCGTCATCAGCACCTATTTATGTACACCACTCTGAGGCTCGATAAATTTACTATTACCCAAAGTGATTCAACAAAAAATCTTGGTGTTTTATTGGACTCTGTCTTTTCAAATGCACATTAAGAATATTACTAGAACCGCATTTTTCCATCTCCATAATATTACTAAAATTTGTCCAATTCTGTCGAATAGTTGTAGAAATTTTAATCCACGTTTGTTACGTCTCGCCTCGATTATTGTAACGTTTTGCTCTCTGGTCTTCCCATGTCTAGTATTAAAAGTCTGCAGTTAGTCCAAAATGCCGCAGCAAGACTCTTGACAAGGACGAGAAAGTTTGATAATATTACTCTGATATTAGCCAATTTGCATTGGCTCTCAGTCCACTTGAGATACGATTTCAAGGTTTTGCTACTTACCTACAAAATACTGCACGGCTTAGCACCTTCCTATCTCGTCGACTTAGTGATACCATATGTTCCGATCCAAAACCTTCGGTCACAAAATGCCGGCCTTTTAGTGATCCCGAGAGCCAAAAAGAAGTTCGCAGGCTCTAGAGCGTTTTCTATTCGGGCACCAATGCTTTGGAATGCCCTACCCACGGATATTAGAGGCACTACCTCAGTAGAAATGTTTAAAAAACGACTTAAGACTTATTTGTATGATTCTGCGTTTAGTTGAACTGTTTGTTTTGGCCTCTTTCCTGCCGCTTCTATTCTTTTTCTGCCCCCTTTTCCCAGGCTTGGGAATCAGGTGATGACGACCGAATTGGAGGTTGCTGTTTCGATCCAACAGCAACTGACTGCTACAAGATTGGAGGCTGACCACATCCTCGGAGGCGCTGTTATGGATATTTCTACATTGACGACCATTGGGCCCCTGCTCACTTCATCGATGTCATCTTCCTGCAGCACTTCATTTGATTAACTTTCACATCACTTTCTTTCACATCACTTTAACAAACACTGTATAGTACTATAATGTGTGTTCAATGTTGCCCACTCGGCATCCATTGCAGCCTGATCATCCTGGAAAGGGGATTCCCCCATGGTCCCTTCTCAAGGTTTCTCACTTTTCCCCAGATGTTTTTTTTTTAGTTTTTCCTTGCCCTCCTGGGGGTTAAGATCAGGGGATGTCGTGTATATGATCTGGTGCATATGTGAAGCCCTTTGAGACTTTCCTGTGATTAAGGGCTATATAAATAAATTTGACTTGACTTGACTTGACACTCCATGTTCGGTCGTTTGACACTCCATGTCCGGTCGTTTGGGCACAACATTTTCATCATGTTGATCATCTGGCTCGTACATGTACAGTCCAACATTCAACAACACCTCCTCTTCCGCTAGCTCCTCAAACACCTGGATCCCCTAAGTTCGAAATATCGCTTTCTGAGTCAGTTTCTGAGTGGCTTTGTAAACTTTTCCCATTGAGCGCTGTTCTTGTTGTTCATCTAATGACGTCACACTTCCGGTTTTGTCGCAGACGACCTCTCACTTCAGAAAAACTGTTACTTTGTCAAATATGTGAAATAAAAATGTTTTTTTTTATACTTTATTTTTTGTACAATGTTTAATTACTTCCTTAGACTTCATTTGGCATTTTATCAAGTTAATTCACACTAGGACTTTAAAGTGGAAGATGTGTATTTTTGATGTAATACAAGTTTTGTAAGTTGGGTTTTTTTTGTGTAAATTTCTACAAGGGAAAATGGATAAGTGAATTGGCAATATTGAATGATGTTATCAATGATAATAACCAGCGATTTAAAAATAATATAAAACTAAAAATAATTTGGTTATTTTTTTAAACAGGGACTGCACATTAATCACCATTTCTGTAAATGCGCTAGTTTTAGCTAAAAAGCTACTTTCCAACTGTTGTCCCTGTGCAAGGTGTCAAATGCGGCAGCAGAAAACAATATTTCAACATTAGTTAATAATAAAATAATAAAAACAGATACTAGTATCCAGAAAACACATTACATCACATAAACATTATAATAGGAGCAGGCAGGAAACACAAAACAGTACAAGCAAAAAAGTTAAATCACTGGTCATTATGTGTGCAAATTTGTTTCTAAACCATGATTTGAAAATATTTTTAAAACACATAATGTATAGGGGGAGGAATGGTGTTCCAAAAATGATTTGCTGAAAAAACTTTTCCTCAGAGAGAAACAAATTATTGGAGGTGGCAGATCTAGCCTACCTCCTGCTCACGTTTGAAGGGGAAGTCAACACAAACATTTTTTTTTTCAAGAATATGTTCTAGGCAAGTCCACTAGTTGAAACAGAGCATTATGATGATTGCCTTTGTGGAATAAGTGTTAATTCACTCGTTTTTAGCCATCTCTGGGGGCTGCCATTTTGTCTTCTGTCGACTGAAAAGGACATCACAACTGCTCACAATGACCAATCACGGCTCAGATTCAGAAAACAGATCAGCCGTGATTGGTCGTTGTGAGCAGTTGTGATGTCCTTTTGAAACTATCGTGTGACGAGTGTACTACGCAGTCAAAGTATAAAATTAGTGTTGAGAGTGTGAACAGCCCCAATCCTCCAGGTGGCGCCAAGCTAAGAACCTTCTGATTATGCTCGGGTCATTCTAGTAGTGTTTCTGCTTCCGGGGTGACATTGGCTGCCTGCTAAATTTTGCTTTGCCTTTTGCTTTGCCTTTTCAGACGTGTGTAACTACACGCACATTCGTTCACACACGTCAGCCGTGCACGTATGTGCAAAGGAATATGTGCGGTCATATTGCGAAATGCTTTCTACAAAACTGCACGTTTGTTGCATGCGTTCTAACAGATATGAATGTGTGCGTCCGTGAACGCATGTGCACGCGCATGCACGTTCACACGCACGTTCAGGCTTTGTGACCGTGTGTGTGTGTGTGTGTGTGTGCGTGCACGCGTGTGAGTGCGTGTTCATGATCAATTGGACAATTGTGACAAAGTGTTTTACTGAAGTAAGAGTACTTCTCAAATGCTCATGTGTTGATATGAATGTGTGCGTGCGTGTCTGTGCGTGCGTTCACGCACGCACACACAAACGTTCAGGCCTTTGTGGCCATGTGTGTGTGTGTGCGGGCACTTGCGTTTGAAAACGTGCAGTCGTAAACAAAATGCACTTGTTGACTGAATGGTTCAGGGAATTTTTAAGAAAAAGAAAGCCAAGAATAATTTTTAAATAATATCAACTACAACAACGCCAAAGAGACTGTTGACTACCTGGACTAGTTGTCAGAGTTTGTTGTTATTGTTATAGTGCTTGGTTCTGTAGTTGTTCGTTTGATTTACATGAATTCTGTTCTAAATTATTCAGTTGTGATTTTTTTTAACCTTTCATGGTTCAATTACCTTATACAACATTTCACTTTGATTTATAACATATATTTTTTTAAACATATTTAAAATATTCATAAATGACTTAGTTCTCATAACATAATACTGCTTTTATTGTCCATAGAGGGCATCAACAACAAATAAATAAATATATAACAACTATATGGGCATTTCTACTGAATTGGTTCGAATTCAGGGTTGGAAAATGTGTGAAATTTGTATTTTATTTCAGAAAAACCTTTATTGTATTCATGTTCCACCATATCTAAGAGGCACAAATATAGTAAAAGTACAGTCAATTTTCAAATAGTATTTTCTAGCTTTTCCCTAATATCTTGCCTCTCCCTAAAATGTGTCACTACCGAAGCACACAATTACAGAAGAATAAAAGCCGATTCATATTTTTTTCCATTCCCCCCTCTACAGAGTATTTTTTATAAATTAATATATATGGTTTTGACATCAAAACCAATCAAAATGAATTTTTAACAGAATTTAATATGACTTTTTCCGAAATAAATCAACATTTATCTGCTATTTTTCATTGTTTCATCAAAAGTCATCATTAATTAAAACAAACATACCCTTAAACAATCATTATCAAAAATTGTTGGTTGATAATTCAATACTTTTTATTTTTGTTAAAACATCAGTTTTTTTCGGTAGTGACTGCAACATTTCAATAGTGACCATATTGTTGCTGATGTTGCAGTAATACTTTGTTTGAGGGTAGCATTGTAATCACTTAACTAGTTATGCTATATTTTAACTTTTAACGTGTATTATAACTAATGAAACATAATTTTTTCCATTTTCTACTGCTTTGTGCTGTACTCAGGGTTGCGGGGGGTTGGAGTTGATCGCAGCTGACTTAGGGCAAAAGCAGGGTACACGTTGGACCGCTCACCTGTCCATCACAGGGCTCTTCATCATTGAAAAACTGTGGTTTTACCTTCCAAATGAAAATTTAATTGGAATGACAAACATTTTTGTAACATACATTTCCCTGTATGTATGTTCCCTCTCTCTCTGTTTTTTGAGAGACATCCGGTGGTCTTGTCTTTTCCTCCATGCTCTTCTGACTTTCCTTTGCTCTCTGCTGGATAATTCATTGGTAGACTTCAGCTTTCCTTCTTCCTTCCATCTCTTATTTCTTTCTCTTTTTTTCTTTATTAAATATTCTTTGGATTTCACTGGGTCATTCTAACCCTTCGCCTCTACTCTGTCTCTGCTAGGCTTTTTGGCATTTTGGTGTTTTTCCCTTCAAATTAAGATATAATCTGAAATAGAATATTGTTAAAATATGAAAGATCTATGTATGACATATGTCATGTCATCTTCCAAACCGCTTATCCTATACACGGTCGCGGGGAGTTGCTGGAGCCTATCGCAGCCGTCAATGGGCGAAGGCAGACTACACCCCGAATTGGTCGTCAGCCAGTCGCAGGGCACACACAGACACCGTCACTGAGCGGGAATCGATCCCACGCTGCCCGCACACAACTCAGGCGTGTGTACCACTACACTATCAGTGACCCATGTATGATGTATGTATCTATGTCATGTCATGTCATCTTTCAAACCGCTTATCCCATATAGGGTCACGGGGAGTTGCTGGAGCCTATCCCAGCCGTCAATGGGCGAAGGCAGACTACACCCCGAACTGGTCGCCAGCCAGTCGCAGGGCACACATAGACACTGTCACTGAGCGGGAATCGATCCCACGCTGCCCGCACACAACTCAGGCGTGTGTACCACTACACTATCAGGGACCATGTATCTATGTAATATATTATTTAAAACTTACTTTATTCAAAAATAAACATCACTACCGAAACCTTTATGTATGTTTCGGTAGTGACTGTTTCGGTTTTATTTTTCCCTTCAAATTTAGATAAAATATGGAATCGAATAGGTCCGCTGATAGTGTAGTGGTACACACGCCTGAGTTGTGTGCGGGCAGCGTGGGATCGATTCCCGCTCAGTGACAGTGTCTATGTGTTCCCTGCGACTGGCTGGCGACCAGTTCGGGGTGTAATCTGCCTTCGCCCATTGACGGCTGGGATAGGCTCCAGCAACTCCCCGCGACCCTGTATAGGATAAGCGGTTTAGAAGATGACATGACATGACATGGAATCGAATATAGTTAAAATCAGAAAGATCTATGTATTACATATCATCGCTGTCATGTGAAAAACACTTATCTCCATTTTTTTTTCATTTTCTTATTTTTACAAGAATGGTGTTTCCACATTACAAATATCGCATTAATGTGAAAATTAAAAAAGTTTCCAAAATTGGAGGATTTTCTGATCTTTCTCGTGCCACTGAACATTTTGAGTGGTTGAAAGTGAAAAAATATTCTGAAAGGGCTTAGTTATCACACTTCAAAGTGTTGTCCATTTTTTGGTCAAAATATAAAATTGCCATTGTCAAAAATAGGGACATTCCCCCTCAAAATTGTTGTTATGACTTTTTGACTCATTCAATGCTCTAATTATGTAATATGACGTATTCCAATTTGATTTTTTTTTTTTTAGATGTATACAGCATAGTTAGTTTTGCTATTAGCATACCACGGCGGCTGTGTCCATAGAGGCAATAAATAAATAAATAAATAAATAAAAACTATATATGTATGGATAGGTCTGGTGCCACTGAACATTTTGAGTGGTTGAAAGTGAAAAAATATTCAGAAAGGGCTTAGTTATCACACTTCAAAGTGTTGTCCATTTTTTGGTCGAAATACCGTTAGAGGGGTAAAAAAAAAAAAACTGAGGCAGAAGGGTTAAGGAGTTTGAGAGCGGAGGTGAGGCCATGCCCTGTAAAATTTTAAACACAAGAATAGCATCTTGGAAGCTGACAACATTTTCTCAATTTATCAGCTTGTATTTGTCCAGTATGCTGCAATGGTGGTGCCAAAAAGGTTTCATGTCGAGGACTTTTAGAGCCTGCTTATCGACAGAATAAATTGGTTTTAATATTGTCTTGCAGCCCCGCGACCAGCTGCACGCACAATTTGACAGATGCAGCATGATCATCGTGTGAAAAATTCCATCCATCCATCCATTATCGATACCGCTTATCCTCACAAGGGTCGCGGAGCGTGCTGGAGCCTATCCCAGCTGACTTCGGGCAGTAGGCGGGACACCCTGAATTGGTTGCCAGCCAATCGCAGGGCACACAGAGACAAACATCCGCACTCACAATCACATCTAGGGGCAATTTAGAGAGTTCAATCAACTTACCATGCATGTTTTTGGAATGTGGGAGGAAACCGGTGAACCCGGAGAAAACCCACGCAGGCACGGGGAGAACATGCAAACTCCACATAAGGAGGCCGGGGTCGGGATCGAACTCATGACCTCTGAACTGTGAGGCGAACGTGCTAACCAGTCGACCACCGTGCCGCCCGCATGAAAAATTATTACATTTAATTTAACTGTTTGATTAACTTTTTTTTTTTACATTCTTTTTAAATGTGAACTACGAATCTAAAATAATTCCCAGATATTTATATTCTGTTACCACATTGATCTTTTGCCCTGCAATGTACACATCAGATTCAACGTAGAACAGGCAAATCAACAGAATTATCTCATGATAATTTGAAAGTTAAAAGGAATATATAAATAAACATAATTAAGGTTAATGGACAACGAGCAACGAGTGTCGCTGATTTGTGTGCATTATTTTGCATGTTTCCAGACCAAGGGATTATCTATATATCTGCCAGCTGGGACCCGCTACGCACGCAGAGTGTCTTGCTGCCAGACAACATGTAGACCAGCTGATATATTTGAAAAAGAATATGTAAGCCATTGGCAAATGTGTTTTCTGTTACAGACAGTTGTTCTTTATACAGAACGATCACAGCAGCAGGTTAATTTCATGTGAAAATATTCAAGTTTAATACTTGTATTTTTTTTCCACGAAAGAGAATTTTTGAATACTGTTCATATATATATATATAAAGCACTTTATTGAAGGGGTTCTGATCAGCTCATCAGCAAGCTGTGAAGAAGTCTGAAAATTATCCTGATCATTTGAATCAAGTGTGTTGCAGGAGGGACACATCTAAAAAATGACAAGACAGCAGGTCTTGAGGTTGAAGTTTGGACACCCCTGGTTTACGTTGATGTCTTAATGCATAAAAAGAACCAGATTATTCAGATTATAAGGTAAACCAGTGTATAAAAAGAAAACTATCTTGTTCTGTTGCCCTTTGTTTATGCTACAATATTAAGAGAACTAGTATTTTTCGATAGCAATGTTGTTGTTTTTTACATTTTGGAATCAGTAAGGCGTATTTGGTCTTAAAATAAAATCCAATCACATGGCATTCTATTGTGTTTATTTGGAGTTACCTTTGAAGAGTATAGGTTTATTTACAGAAAAAGCCATTGTTACTGAGTCAATATATCGTATCCAAATTGCCTTAATATTATTGAATTGCATCATTATTAAAACAGCAATATATTTTTATTCATTATTATATTTGTGTTGAATTGTTGTTATTATTGTTATTGTTATTATTTATTATTTTAATTATTGTTTTCTTTCTTTTATTATTTTCCTTTAATCAACAGAGGGGAACTAACAATTTTGTCCACGTGTGTAAGTACTATTTTTCTCATCATTATGTGCAGTGTTAATGTTCAAACTGTCAACAATGTTAAATTCGCTTACAATAATAATTACCTATTAGTAAAAAAAAGCTCCTGTATTTGTATGTAGGTTTTATGCTGGTACTTGGTGTAAAACGTTTGAGAACCACTGCTTGTTACATTAAGCGTGGGGTTGAGAATCCAATTACAGGGAGGCAGGAAGTACTCAAAAAACAATTTCTCATAATAACAAAAACGCAAACAAGGTCCTTGAAATCATCAAAAGTAACAAACCAACACTGATCTGACAAGGACAGAAAGAAATCAGGAAACCTAAATACAAGCAACTGACAAAACAATAAGAAACCTGGACAAGACGAGTGGCTGAGGGAGCTGATTGTAAGATACAAGGGATGGGGATGACAAGCACAGGTGGACACACACAATAACCTAAGAAGACAGACACGGATAAAAAGGGACACAAAGAAAATGTGACAAAACTTAAATCTAATCAAAACCAAATCAACAAAAGACATATTATGACACTAGACTGTATCAAGCACAAATATTGTATATTTTTCTGTCATAGTATGTTGCTCATGCTCATAATACAATAGTAAATCAAAGACTACTTGAAATGAATCTGTTTGAAAACCTTGGGTGTACAGCAAGGCTTCCAAGTGGCTTCTCCAAGCATCTTGACCTAGCTGTGCTTGCCATTTGACACGTATAAAGGCTTCTTTCTGACACTGTGCCATCTTGCCAGCCTCCCACTCCCGCAGTGCTTATGCCAGGCAGGCTGGAGAGGAGGGTGACCTGGCAATGAGTGTGCTGTCCTGGGCCACCGCCACCTAGCTGACAGCAGAAGGTCTGTTGGTTGCAACCCATGGCAAGAACTCTGCCCATTGCTGCTTGTGATGTCAGCATATAGTGGCCCCTTAGAGGCGCGATCTGATAGGTGATCTGACACTTGGACTTCTTGGGGTCTCATCTTAACAGCCATCCTTTCTCATGTGTGGCAAGATATTTCAGAAAATTAAATATTTAAGGTTATACTCTATGTACTGTATGTTATGACATAAAAGACAATTTCACAGCAGCAAATACATAAAAAATCATTTCTATTCATCTATTTCAGTACCAAGCCTTAAGTTTAAACATTCATTTTTTGTGGGATGATGGTCCTCTGATGTTTTTTTTAGCCCTTGCCCCTTACACTTTAGTCTTTTGTATGACTAAATTTAAACAAATTAGAATTAAAAAAATGGACACTATGTGAAATCTGAGAGATATTCAAACACTGCATTTAGGATCTCATATGCGAGAAGACAAAGTCTCCGGTGAAAAAGCCTTTCCAGGTTTTGTATTTTTAGTGGAGTCCCATATTCTGTTCAAGGCAGGAGCAGAAACAGGACCGTCAGATTTGGTGCTCAGTGTGGGTGCTTGGTGAGTTGACATGTTCCAGCTATCCCATGGAGATATCCTCAACCCTTCTGCAAAGACTCAGTGTTTTCTAATTTGCATTTGCAAATGAGATCCTGTTTGCATGACTTAGTAAAACATACTAATTATTAGTGACGTCGGTTGACTGTTGTTGCACTAGTCTAGAAATACCGTAAGCAAATGTAATAAGAAATTGCAGGAGTGTAATATGCAAATATTTACCCTTACATGTGTGCTCTTGAGTTGTGTTGTAAGTAGTGCGGGACATTTGTGTTTTTTTCTTGTTCATGTTACAGGAAGAAGAGTTGGGGCTTGAAGGAAATGTGACGGGACAGCAAGCCTCCAAGAAATGGGAAAATCTAAAACAAAAATAAAATGTAGATTTCTAGCTCCAACCCTACAATGCTATAGCAAATGATTTTTGAAAATGTTATGATTGTCACAATTTTGCAATTATGTCTTTTTGAAGGAATTAAATGTCCAAAACAGGCTCAGGTACTGAAGGTGGTCAAAATACCGTGGGCACCTGGCAGTACTATGACAACATACACGAAGCGTTAGGTACCAGAGCATCAGTCTTGTGGCATCTTTTCTGGAGGGTCCCTCATTGAGCACGCTTAGTTATTATTTTATTTATATTCATACAGTACCTACAGGATGGTTGGGAATTTCTGTGACCTAATTACAATTTGTAACCACAACATGAACAGCACAAACAAAGTAACAAAGCACTTAACAAACAATACAATAAATTAAAAAAAAACATTAAAAGGCCGTGATACACATATTAATACATATAGATATAAATAAATAATATATAAAATATAAATAAAAATGTAAATAAATAAGCCAATAAATTAACATAAAACACTATATACAATTGACACCGGAGAGTCGAAAATTTGGGAGGTCATTCCAGATGGAAGGACCAGCAACAGAAAACGCTCGATCCCCTCTGAGGCGCCGCTTGGTCCGCAGCACCGCGAGCAGCGCCTGGTCCGCAGACCTGAGGCTGCGGGAAGGTGTGTAGGAGTGGAGGAGCTCAGAGAGGTACGCCGGGGCGATGCCATTTAGTGATTTAAAAACAAATAGGAGAATCTTAAATTGAACCCTGAAACGCACTGGGAGCCAGTGAAGGGAGGCCAGAATTGGTGTTATATGCTTGATCTTCCGAGCTCCAGTTAGTAGGCGGGCAGCAGCATTTTGGACCAACTGGAGACGTTTGAGGGAGGACTGGCTGACTCCAAAATAAAGTGCATTGCGGTAATCTAGCAGAGATGTAACAAAGGATGACTGTTTCAAAGTGCTGCTGGGAAAGGAGGGGCTTTACCTTACCTGTCTAAGGTGAAAGAAGCTCGACTTTACAACAGCGCTGATTTACTGGTCCAATTTAAGATCACTGTCCATTTTAAAACCCAAGTTTAAGACTGTTGGCTTCCGTAGAGCTGGGCACTTGACCCTTTTTTGCCCGTCCGGCCGCGACCCTCCACTCTTGACCTGGGCACACTTCTGGCCACGACCCCCCGGCCAAATTCATAAACATTGTTGGCCCCCGGCCTGTTCCGAGCCTGTTCCGAGCTCCGCCCCCCCCCCCAAAAACAAACGTGCACAAAAAACGTGCACGATGCCCCCGCGGGTGAGATGCTAACGGAAGAGGTTTATTTAAAGACAATTAGCTGCCTAACTTACTATTCAAACACGCTGCGGACACGCTTCAAACGCGTCACTTACTCATTATTTGGGTCCAACAGACGACAAGTCTGTAACCATTCAAGTAACTTATTTTCCACACGTCCCCTCCTTCACACTTCCCGGCCTTCAAAATAAAAGCATGCCAAACCACTACACAGCAGTTTTGGAACGGGGCGGGGGCCAACAGTGTTTATGAATATGGCCGGGGGGTCGCACCCGGAAGGGTACCCAGGTCAAGGGTGGAGGGTCGCGGTCGGACGGGCAAAAAAGGGTTAAGTGCCCAGCTCTGCTAGCTTCCTTGACTAGCAAAGCCTTAACAGTCAAATTGTCTTTTTATCACACTATCTTAATTACTTATTTAACAAAACATTAGTTAGAAATATTGGGGACAGAGTCAATTACGCTAAAGCGCCTGCAGGGGTAGACAAAACATCATAAATATAAGTCAGCACTAACAAGCCATGACAGTAATACTGTGTTAATCATTTCACACATAAGTCGCTACAGAGTATAAGTCGCACCCCTGGTCAAACTATGAAAAAAAAAAAAAAACGCAACTTATAGTCCGGAAAATACGGTATAGATGTTGCTGACCATTGTTCTTTGTTTGAATAGTGTCACTTAATGAAGTCTCTTCTTGTATTATTCCTGCTGATATCGAATTGGACGATATCGGTATCCGAGAGTACTCTAGAGCGCGACATCGGTATCGTATTGGAAGTGAAAAAAAGTTGTCTCGGGACACCCCTAAATGTAATACAGGAAGTCCTCAATTTATGAACGAGTTCCGTTCCTACACTGGCGATGTAATCAGAATTTCTGCGTATGTCGGATTTCACCGTTAAAGTCGAAATTTACTTCAAAATACTTGGTATAAAAAAAATGAAAATACACTCAAATGAAAATATAAGGTCGGGTCACTGATAGTGTAGTGGTACACACGCCTGAGTTGTGTGCGGGCAGCGTGGGATCGATTCCCGCTCAGTGACGGTGTCTGTGTGTGCCCTGCGACTGGCTGGCGACCAGTTCGGGGTGTAGTCTGCCTTCGCCCGTTGACGGCTGGGATAGGCTCCAGCAATTCCCCGCGACCCTGTATAGGATAAGCGGTTTGGAAGATGACATGACATGGAAATATAAGGTGCTGTACTTAGCATTACTGCTAAGAGGTGGATGGAGAAGAATGAGAGGAGGGTGAAAAAGGCAAAGATACTGCCGGCGTGCACGGACACGATCGAGACACTGCGCATGCACAACAAGCAAGGAATACTGTACTGGTCTTTGTAGTACAGAAAGTATTTGTATGCGGAAGTGCGGTATTTGGCGCGCAACCACAGCAAATACACAAGCAGAGGTAAATAAGCTCACAGATGCAGCACAAAAGCACACTTTTGTAGCGAGGAGGAAACCAGCTGCTTCATTCCTGTGGTGAGTGACATGAATATCAAGTGTTTTATTGGGTTAGGGTTAGGGTTAGGGTTTTATTGACAATTGAAAGTAACACACGGAAATGATGTCCATTTGAGTCACGTGTGGCTTATTCAAATGCCGGAGCAAATCTGTCCGCTCATTCATGTAAGCGGGATATTCAGAATGTTTCAGAAATCGGAATTTTGACCATAACCCGAGTATTGACTGCATGTGAACGTAGTCACTATGGTGCTAGGGACAAAAGAGAGGCACGTTCGTCGTAAAGTCGAAATGTCGTAGGTCGCGTACGTCGTAATTCGAGGACTGCCAGTAGTGAAAAAAAAGAAAATTATTCTCAAAATGGATTATCATTAAAGTTTGTTGTGTTAGTTTAATTCCCCACAGAGAAATGAACAACTTATATGTGAATAATGTGGTTGCAGTCTAAGATGAGTGGTATGCAGTATAAATATTTAGTCTTTTGCATATTACGACAAAAGAAATGGCTTCATTTTGGATAACTGAAGGTACATGTTCCCGCCAAGCTCTGTGAGTTTTAAATTTATCCATGATTTCTATGGAGTAAGATAGCTGTCAAAAAGGCATATGTGTGATTAACGATTCGTATCCGTAATATCAGAGCTGGGCAGTCCGTCCCTGGGCCAGACCGGTTGGACCCTCCGGCCCGGCCGCATGCCCATTTTTGGGGCAGGGGCTGGGGGCTGACAAATTTGAAAAAATGGCTGGACTAAGCATGGCCGGAAGTGGACTTTAGTCCGGCTCACTAATCGGCCCTCATGCGTTTTGACGTGGTTGCGAGGCGGCCAAATTTCATCTCAGCCTACTCAGTGAAAGGTTTTTTTTTAGGCTTCTTTCTACTCCCGCGTCGGCGCGAGCGACAACTGCCGCATTGATTCATGTGACCGACGCACTGTGCTGTTGGCGACAGGTCTGCAACACATGCCACGCACCCATCAGGAATTGTTGCTGCTCTGATCAGTCCATTATGTCACATGTTGCGATGACATACAGTTTCCCACATGGAGAGGAGGAGAGAGAGGATGCGGCACGCAGCTCGTTGCTGCTGCAAAAGCAAACTAGTTTGGCAATAAAATTAAATGCATAGTCTATTCATCTCAATTCAGGCAGGATATCCATTGTTGTCGCTGTCTTCTTGAAGCGACGCCCCCCGACTCAACTGTTTCAAAAGAACTTGTGTCCGGGAGTATATTAAGCTGTGCGCAGCACTCCAAGTATGGCGCTGGCACATCAAGGTGGAGTTCATGCACTTCTTCTGGCGTCTTTCCTACTTCCGAAAATACGCCGTAGCAAATCTGCTGTGTATAGTGGTTTGCTGGTATGCTTTTATTTTGAAGGATGTGAACAAAGGGAAGTGTGGAAAATAAATAACTTGTTGAATGCGACTTCTGGCCGTCTGTTGGACCCAAATAATTATACAATATGACAAAACCAACCCTGGGGCTCGCAATGGAAGTAAGCACACGCAGTTGGGTAAGTAGTAAAGTACTAGTGGCAAATTTTGAAGCGTGTCCACAGCGGGTTCCAATCGTAAATTAGCCAGATAATGATCCTTAAAAAGCGTCTGCCGTTAGCGTCTCTCCTGCGGCGGCGTCAATCACAGACACTTTTTTGGGGGGGGGGGCGGAACGGTGCGGGGGGGTGATCATTTTTATGAACTAAAGAATGCAATTCCTGGAGAAATTGCGTGTGAAGGCAAAGGAAGCTGTATGTAAACCTCAGAATGCGTTGGAATGAAGTTGAATAAAGTTGAATGAAGTTGAATGACCTTGAAAAACATCCGAAGGGAAACATCCCCAAATTCCCCGTTTTTCACCCAAAAAAAACCCATTCTTTTCCAACGGCATATTTAACATTTCCCATTTCCACCATTCCAATTTCGAATTCATAAGATTCAACTCATATTGGTAATGCTTTTCAACACACCCACAATTCCTACTTCCCAAAAATTCAACTTATTCACCCATAAAAAAAACACAAAATTCGACCATTCATTCCCATTGCCATTTTCAACAAATCACATTTACATCATTCCTATTTGAAATTCACATTCATCTCATTCAACTCATATTGGTCAAGATTTTCATTCATTCATTCATTATCCATATCGCTTATCCTCACAAGGGTCGCGAGGCGTGCTGGAGCCTATCCCAGCTGTCTTTGGGCAGTAGGCGGGGGACACCCTGAATTAGTTGCCAGCCAATCGCAGGGCACTCACAATCACACCTAGGGGCAATTTAGAGTGATCAATTAACTTACCGTGCATGTTTTTGGAATGTGGGAGGAAACCGGAGTACCCGGAGGAAACCCACGCAGGCACGGGGAGAACATGCAAACTCCACACTAAGAGGCCGGAGCCGGGATCGAACCCACGACCACTGAACTGTGAGGCGGACTAGCTAGCCAGTCGACCACCGTGACGCCCCAAGTTGTGCATATTTTAATCGAAAATATTAGTTTCAATGTAATTTATTTATTTTTCTTTTATAGTAGTAGCAACAAGATGGCTCATGTCATGCCTGAAGAGCAGTAGTAGTATTGATTCAATCAAGAAGACCAGGGTTACACTAATTCATTTTCTTTTCAACATACAGTATATCGTCTCTGTCCTGTGATAAACACTTATGTCCAATTTTTGAAAAATTCTTAATTTTCATTGTAATGCGATGTCTGAAACACTATTCACGTAAAAATAAGAAAATAGAAAAAAAAATGGGGATAAGTGTTTTTCACATGACAGCTATGATTGCAGCTAACAATATATATATATATATATATATATATATATATATATATATATATATATATATATATATATATATATATATATATATATATATATATTTTAATTTAGAGCCACATTTATCGATATCCTTTAGTTGAATAATTTATTTTTATTACAAGTCATCGAAGTTACCATTATCTCAAACACTATAATTTGCCTGATAAATATTTTTATGTAATTATATTTTCAGAAATGTCGACGGACATGTCCAGTATGATCCCTTTGGTGACGGTCGCAACTCTGACCCTGTATGCTGAGTCGTAGTGTAACTGTAAGTCACAGGTGACGGCTGAGATCCAGACAGAGTGGGCTGAAAAAACAGAGTTGGAGATGGAGGAACACTGATGACAATCTAGATCGACGATGAACACATGATGGACCGCCTGACTTAGGGGACGATGTCAATGACGACGTGGAGATTGAAACAGAGCCACGAGAAAATGACAACATAGAAATTCAAATACTTGACAAAATCATGAGTAGTATATTGCATAAATATAACAGACATCCATCCATTATCGATACCGCTTATCCACAAGGGTACCTGGAGAAAACCCACGCAGCCACGGGGAGAACATGCAAACTCCACACAGGGAGGCCGCAGCCGGGATCGAACCCACAACCTCTGAACTGTGAGGTGGACGTGCTAACCAGTCGACCGCCTATAACAGACATCATAGTATTAATTCACCAGGTCTATTATTTGTGGCATAAGATTTATTCAATATCCTTGGACACTGAAGAGGCAGTACTTTTTGTGTGTGAAATTGTATTTATGCACATCTGTTGAAATCTTGTTTCTGACACTACACATGAAGAATTTACACATTGTTTGATACATTTTCTAGGGATGTAACGATTATAATCAATTTAAACTGCCTAAAATATGCATTGATGTAAAAAATAAAAGAATCGATTCGCAACACCATGTTAACTATAGACGCTCTCAAATTATTTGGTGCTAATTTTTCTCAAAAATGCCTCATCTCCCGCTGGGGAAAACATTATTCGTGCCGAAGAAGGGTGAAATATGTTTACAAATACTGTATTTCTTTTAGTATTCATCGGTAGTTTCATAGTATTAGTGCAACTCAGCATAGTGTATTGTTTTTTGGTTCTATTTTAAAATGCACTAAACATTCAGCAATAAAATATTTACGGCCACAATTCAATTTCAATTACTGGTACTCCACTAAAAACAAGTCAGGTATGCTGGTACAACCTGCACAGTTTCGTACAAGTTGAATGTACTATCATCTTGTCTATATTCTTTTGTACAATACCTTAAAGTGTTCTAGCTGTAAGCTACCAATAGTCATATAAGAGCAGCTGCTTGCTGGAGCGATTATGCCGCAATTTACATATGATCCGATTAGTCAACTAATCGCAACTCCTGTTGGTGAATAGTCAACTAGCAAAATAATCATTTGTGATCGCCCTAATTGACACTTGAATCTGGGCAGGAGTAAATCGTTACATCCATAACATTTACAGTATTTCTATTAAAATAATTTCAGGAGAAAACATAATGGGGTATGCTGAACAGGTATGCTGATGATGATATTGCAGTGGACTAATAATAAAAGTAAATAGGATTCAAACCCTCACAATTTTGATTTGTACTCTCAAGAAAAGAAGTCAAACCCTCAAAATTTTAATTTGTACTCACAAATTATTACTATTACGGATATGAATCGTTAATCACGCATATGCCTTTATGGCAGCTATCTTACTCCATAGATTTCCTGCAATAATCAACAACCACAATCATTTATCAGTGCAGTCAGCACACATGCATAAGTGTGATCAGACTAGTTCTAATAGTTTTCCCAGGGGGTTGATTTGCCCTGTTTGATGTTAGGAAGTGTTTATTTCTGAGGTGGCAACCCACTTCTGTAATCCTCTCTCTGCCTTTTACATGCAAACGTCTCAAAACAAGCAAAAGCATCTGAGTCTGGTCTGGCCCTCCCTCTTGAGTGCATGGCACAACTCAAAGGTGTCTCATTATCACACTAATGCACTATGATTTGAACTCATTCGAGTTCCCTTTGAACTGGGGAAATGGAGGAACTACGACTTGAGGAGAGGACAGTGGAAAAGTTGACCATTTCCAAGATTGTCCTTGAATTCTTTTTACTTTTCTGCTAAAGCTTCTTTAAGTGCCTTGCCTATTGTCTAAACCGCCCCCGTCCGCCCTCCGCGGTAAACCCCCCAAAAATTGCTTGTGACCTTTGACCATTTTTAAAAAATCCACACAAGATAGTACGCAGTTTAATAGCAGACCTGTTCCTTAATATTTTCAATCTATTGAAGCGCTAATGCAGGGATCTCCAAGCCCCGGTTCTCGTGAACCCCTATCCAGCCTGTTTTTATGTAACCCTGTTCCAACACACCTGATTCAATAGATTGGGGTTGTAATCATGCTTGTGCAAAGCTTGCTGATGAGCTGATCATTTGTGTCAGGTGTGTTGGAACAGGGGTCTGTATAAAACAGGCTTGATAGGGGCTCAAGAGGATCAGACTTGGAGACACCTAGGCCAACCTAATATTGCCAATAAAGGTTTACAGATTTACAACAGACTTCTTGGAAGCCTAAACCACTTTTCACGGTGAACATAATGGCTTTTTCATGATTTGGTTCTGTCTTTAAGTGACAACTTTCCCATTTGCAATCACATTGAGCACATTATTCGACATTGTTTGAAACAGAATCTCCAATTAGGGACAACTGACTTTCTTTCCCCATGAGAGGATTCTGTTTGTCTTTTTTGTTTTGCAGTTTTGCTTATTTACAGTATGTCCGAGATGTATTGCATTTGACTGTACCATCAACATTCTACTATGAACAGTAAAGTATTTTTTTGCTGGGCAAATCATGCACAAAATGTGAACTGCATTCGGATTTTGTTACACATTACCAGGAGTTAGAGGTCTTTTTTTTAAAATAAAATAATTAAAATACCATGTTTTTGCATTTAATTACTTTTGTTTACACAACTTGTATCACTAAAACGACATTTTCAGTTTTTATTAATTCATAAATGTCAAAATCATTAACTGAATAAATGTAATCAACGAAAAAGGAAATGTTGGTATTACTGATACAAGTCCTATAAATGAGAGTAATTACATACTAAAACCCAGTGAAAGTCTCACTGAGGTTTCTGATAAGAATGGATAAGGAGTAGTTTTGCTCACAAGCCTCAATGTGAGGCTGAGGATCTTCTGCCCCTCCCCCCAGAGACTGGGGGGAACAGGCTGCTTACAAGGGAGCTGTGGCCACAAGGACAGAGCTGCTGATCCCGTCCAACACAACTTCATGTCATTTAGCATAAACTCTTCTATTTAACACCATTTATTCTCAGTTGCTGATGAGCTAACAGGACAAGTGGAAAATAGCTCCAGGTAAGCTTATTTATCTACTATTGTATTGATTTTTATCATTTCACAAATTGATCATACATATCATAACTTCAAAACATGTGAAATATAATAGGCGTTTTTATTTTTTTTATTCTTGCTTGTTTGTTTGTTTGTTTGTTTGTTTGTTTGTTTGTTTGTTTGTTTGTTTGTTTTAAAACTATCTTCAAAAATATTTGACAAGGTAGGTCGCTATAGATTCCCGCACGTACGGCTGTCTGATCTATGGAGCATCACAGGTTTCTTCGAACGGAAAAATAATTGCCTATTTCCCGTTTTCACATCAGACATCCCCTTGGGACCCAGAATCGCATCCGAAATTGAATGAATCAAAAATCATTAATTAAATGAATAATAAAACTGGGGATTAGCGGCAGCATATACGGGTAAAACAAGAAAACGTGTGGAATTGTTTGATCACATACACTCAAGCTCGTTGGACAAATGCCCGCCTACATAAACATGACTTTATAGATCGCGAGGATATTTGCTGAATGGAATTTGGTAATTACCGTCTTTGTCACAAATTATCTTGGGTGAGCGTCTTCAGTTTTCCACCAAAAATCTGAACAAAGTTTATGATTATATGAGGGACAAGGAGGCATTGCCTTGGCGAGTTAATACAAATTGAACGAAACTCATTGAGTCGCTGCATTATTTAAATAGTTTGACGACAGCTATCATGAATATTTCTCACATTTCATTTAGATTTAATTAGATTCTATTTTTTTCCCATTATGTGTCAAACTCGATAGATAGATAGATAGATAGATAGATAGATAGATAGATAGATAGATAGATAGATAGATAGATAGATAGATAGATAGATAGATAGATAGATAGATAGATAGATAGATAGATAGATAGATAGATAGATAATGAACAAACCGGGTAGGTATCAGTCGACGTTTGGTTTGGTCACGGCCTCACCTGATCTCTTTTAGGTCCAACTGCTGGCCGCAGGTGAATGAGCCCCCCGCAATAGTTCCATCTTGTATCCTGTGAGCTGATTAAACATGCTCGGTGCTGAGGGGAAGACTGACTTCTTTTCCTCCAAAGACTCGGCGGAAGAGAGGCGCAAGTCTCCACTTGCGGGAGGCAAAGAGCCGACCGCGGGCAGCCGGTACACGGAACACGGGTTCGACCCGGAGCGCTACTCCAGTCCGCCCACGGCGCCCAAATCCAGCACAGACTCAACTCCGCCTTGCTCCTTCATCCCCTACAGCCCCAGTGGGAGAGTCTACGCCCCGTCCAGCACAGCCAAATACCCGACATCGCTTCACTTGGGTTCCGTGGGATTCTCCCGAACCGCGGGTCCGCACAGTCACTTTAGCCCGGCCTACCAGATCGGGCCGAGTCCCAGCGGCCTCTACCCGCCGTATAGCGGCTCAGGCCCGGCTCTCAGTAGCGTCGCCATCCGTGCGAACGGGCCAGCCGCGAGGGCCCACGTCTATCTGTGCAACCGGCCTCTGTGGCTCAAATTCCACCGACACCAGACAGAGATGATCATCACCAAGCAGGGCAGGTCAGATGACACCACTGGCCGATTGCAATATATCTAAATAGATTGTGGTTTAGAAACCATTTCTTAACATTTGCAGAATCTATATTTTCTTTTGGTATACACATACAACATCATTAAAATGGCAGGTTTAAAACACCAATACTTTTTCTTGGATTATATATTAGAAATTTGTTTTTGCAGGCGAATGTTCCCGTTTCTGAGCTTTAACATTGCAGGTCTAAGCTTGACTGCGCACTACAACGTATATGTGGAGGTGGCACTGGCAGATCCAAACCACTGGAGATTTCAAGGTGGCAAGTGGGTCACCTGTGGGAAAGCAGACAATAGCAGCCAAGGTACTGCTCGCTGCCATGCCAGAAATAAGAGCCATATATGTGCTTTGAAGTCATCTTGGATCTGTTCATTTCATAGGGAACAAAGTGTACATCCACCCAGAATCTCCAAACACGGGGGCCCACTGGATGAGACAAGAAATCTCCTTCAGCAAACTAAAACTCACCAACAACAAAGGCACAAATCAAAGCATATCACAGGTAAATAAAAGGTCCATTCATTACCCCGAATAAGTTATTTACATATACAGATATTACCGTACATTCTACTACAAATATTATTATTATATTGTATATATGCTTTCATACTTTGAAATTTTCTTTGCAACTATAATAATTTCTGTCATTCTATAAAGCTATAAATCATGATGCAAAGTTAATATAGATAGCATTTGAAATATGTTGCAAGAATAATTATAGGTTTTTGTATTGCAACAAAGAAGGAAAATATTAAATAGTGTCACACGCCCACATAGGGTGTCCCCCCCAAAATTCTGCACACTTTAAATAATTGTAAGTTAAGCGTGTAACAAAATTCCTTTAATTTTCAAAAACTAAAATAATCTACAAACCATTTATTGTTTTGTCACCACCTGTTTTCTAACTGACATCCGGCAATGCGAAACAATGAAATCGCACGTATTGCGAAACAATTCTCTTGGTATTTGCATTTCAACTGTGTTTTCATACTTCCAGGAGCAATTTAGAATTAATTTTCTTTCTTCAAAGTTTAGTCTGTCTGCCATCATTAATTCCAAAGCGTTTAATTTGCAAGAAAAAAATGGATCAGATGCTAAAGTGTGTATACATTTTTATAGGACACTCTGTATCTACAGCATGTATGCGTGTACTATATGAATGTGTGTGTGTGTGTTGCAATATTAAAATGTAGAGTTATTCTTGCAACATATTCCAACTGCTGTCTATTTTTGTTTTGCGTCATGATTTATGGCATTATAGAATGAAGAAAATAATTAGTGACATTAAAATAAAAGATTATTCATCACTTGTATACATAATATATGTAAGTAATTTCGATGAGCTCTTGCACAACACAAAACTTTCAGATTTTACTGTTGCGTTTTAAAATTATGACAATGTACCATTTAAATATGCATGATTACTGTTTCCACAGTGCTTGTGTGAATTTTGCAAATAAGTACAAAAGCATTTTTTCCAGCAATACATGTGCATAATAAATCTTAAAAATCTTAACATTTTGAAATAAGCCAAAGGACAATGTTCTGTCCTAAAATAAGTGTGTGTTTGTTTGTGCGCGTGTGTGTATTTATTTATTTATGTATAAACTAAATTCTTGTCCTGCAATGTGCATGTCTGCAGATGATCATCCTGCAATCCTTACACAAGTATCAGCCCAGGCTGCACATCGTGGAGGTGACCAAGAGCAGTGTGGAGGACTTCACCACTGATCCAAAGACTCAGAGCTTCATATTTCCGGAGACTCAATTCATAGCAGTCACTGCTTACCAGAACACTGATGTAAGCAAGAAAAAGTAAAAAAAAAAAAAAAAAAAAGCATAGCCCAGTTTGTCTGTTGGGTGTGCTATGTTTAAAATTTCAATGTTGATGAGTGTCAGTAATACAGCATAATGTATTGTTTCCCACAAGAGAATGATTATACAGCACTTTAATTCCTCACATTCTGTCCTATTTTACCTGTAGATTACACAGCTGAAAATTGACCACAACCCTTTTGCCAAAGGATTCAGAGATAATTATGATTCGTGAGTATTGATTTGTATTTTCTGTTGCCAAACATGTCAAAAAATATCAAAGTGACACAAATTAACCAAAATTAATGTCAAGGAAGTTTTGTTGGTTTTATTCCTGATATATATATATATATATATATATATATATATATATATATATATATATATATATATATATATATATATATATCCATCCATCCATTATCTGTACCGCTTCTCCTCACAAGGGTCGCGGGGCGTGCTGGAGCCTATCCCAGCTGTCTTTGGGCAGTAGGCGGGGGACACCCTGAACTGGTTGCCAGCCAATCGCAGGGCACACAGAGACAAACATCCGCACTCACAATCACACCTAGGGGCAATTTAGAGTATCCAGTCAACTTACCATGCATGTTTTTGGAATGTGGGAGGAAACCGGAGTGCCCGGAGAAAACCCACGCAGGCACGGGGAGAACATGCAAACTCCACACAGGGAGGCCGGAGCCGGGATCGAACCCGCGACCTCTGAACTGTGAGGCGGACGTGTTAACCAGTCGACCACCGTGCCGCCCATATATATATATATATATATATATATATATATATATATATATGTATATATATATATATATATATATATATATATATATATATATATATATATATATGTATATATATATATATATATATATATATATATATATATATATATATATATATATATATATATATATATATATATATATATATATATATATTGTGAGTGCGGATGTTTGTCTCTGTGTGCCCTGCGATTGGCTGGCAACCAGTTCAGGGTGTCCCCCGCCTACTGCCCAAAGACAGCTGGGATAGGCTCCAGCACGCCCCGCGACCCTTGTGAGGAGAAGCGGTACAGATAATGGATGGATGGATGGATGGATATATATATATATATATATATATATATATATATATATATATATATATATATATATATATATATATATATATATATATATAATATATACATATATATATATATATATACATATATATATATATATATACATATATATATATATATATATATATATATATATATATATAATATATATATATATATATATATATATATATATATATGACACGCTTCAAATACGCCAGTAGTATTTACCCAACTGCGTGCTTCCTTGCGAGCCATTGGATTTGTCTTATTGTATAATTATTTGGGTCCAATAATTATAGAGAAGAGTCGTAGAAGAAGAAGTCGTAGTCAAGTTACTTATTTATTTTGCACACTTGCCCTCCTTCCCGGCCTTCAAAATTAAAGCATTCCAGCAAACCACCATACACTGCAGGTTTGCTATGGCGTATTTTCCGTAAGTAGTGAACGCCAGAAAAAGTGCATGAACTCCACCTTGATGTGCTAGCGTCTGAATATACTCGTGGACACAAATTGTTTTGAAGCAAGTCAGGGGGCGTCGCTTCAAAAGACAGCGACAACAATGCATATCGTGCCTACTACAACAATAAAGGGATGACTAGACCGATGCATTTAATTTTATTGCGAAAACGATCTGGGAAGCCTGGCGGCTAAGGGGGAACGTGGGTGGGTAGCTTGTTTACTTTGAGTGATGAGACTTTGCAGCAGCAGCAACGAGCTGCGTGGCTCATCCGTCTCCGTGTGGGAAACTGTATGTCATCGCAACATGTGAGACAGCAACGTGCGCTCAAGCGTGTTTGTATTTCCTCATTGTCACATCACGTAACCCGCGCCTCCCACCTGCAACTCGGGCATACCATTACAAGAGGGGGCGGAGGGGCAATACCATAATCCCTATAACAGCAGTTGTCGCTCGCGCGGACGCAGGAGTAGAAAGAAGCTAAAAAGAAGCCTTTCACAGAGTAGGCTGAGATGATTTTTTGGCCGCCTCGCGAGCATGTTCACACACATGAAGGCCGATTAGTGGACCGGACTAAAATCCACTTCCGGCCATGCTTAGTCCAGCCATTTTTTCAAATTTGTCAGCCCCCAGGCCCTGCCCCAAAAATGGGCATGCCGGCCGGGCCGGAGGGTCCGACGGTTCCGGGCCCAGGGACGGACTGCCCAGCTCTGTATATATTAGGGCTGTCAAAATTAAAGCATTAACTATGGAGATGAATTTAAATGAAACGCGCAGTAAAAAAAAAATAACTCATTTAACCCCATTTTATTTACTTCCTGTAGCAGCTGACCTCTGATCACTGTGCAGCCAAACTTAGAGAGTCACTGTCACAAAGACGGACTTTTACGTGGTTTTACTTTAAAAAAAGTTGCTTGACGGCTCTTTGGAGAAATCCAAAATAATTTGCACACTTTGCACAACCAAATTCAAATACCATATTAGCTGTATGCCTTTGGTGTATCGTTCAAGTGCTGTATTTACAGGAAAAGAATCGTATTCAAGGATCAAAGAAAGTTATTAGACACAGTCTTTCAATCGAAATATACTTTTTTTTTCCACTTTAATTCCAAGATTTTACTCAAGTAAATAACGGTTCCAAGTTTTGTAAAAAATTGTAGTAGAAAAATATGATTATGGAAAATTTTGCGATTAAAAAATGTAATCGATTGACAGCACTAATATATATATATATATATATATATATATATATATATATATATATATATATATATATATATATACAGAGAGCGAGAGAGAGAGAGAGAGAGAGGGCATGAGGGCATGATCAAAGCTAAATGGTATAGATTTTACAAGAGCCTGTTCTTTGTTTTTCAGGATGTACACAGCTCCAGACAACGACCGCCTCACCCCTTCCCCGACCGGCTCTCATTGTGCCCACCAGATTGTCCCCAGTGCCCGCTACAGCATGCAGCCCCTCTTACAGGACCAGTTTGTCAACAACTTTACACAAAAGCGTTTCTACAACAGTGAGCAAGCTGTGCCTCAAACCAGCAGCCTTATCTCGTCTCAGGCAGAAGATGGAGCCTCTCAGCGATGGTTTGTCACTGCCATGCAACATGGGACTAGCAGCAGCACCAGTCACAAGTTAGACCTGACACCATATGAGGGGGACTACTCCAGCTCCCTGCTACCTTATGGTATCAAGTCACTTTCCATGCAAACGTCCCATGGTCTCAGCTACTACCCAGATTCTCCTTTTAGCGACATGCCAAATGTGTGGGGCCCCAGAGCAGCATACCAGAGAAAGATGACTCCAAATCTGCCGTGGTCCCCGAGGCCCAGTCCCACCGCTGGTTTCCCAGAAGACTTCGATAAGGTGAATCCACAGTTAGAGGATGAGGTGACTGGTGGAGGCTTGATATCTTCATGGGTAGAGACACAGCCATCTTCTCTTTCTCTTGAGAAGACTGATTCCTATACGCCAGTCTGCAAGCGAAGGCGTTTGTCTCTTAATGGGCCAAGCACAGAGGATTCACCCATCGACATTAAGTGTGAAGACATAGTCTCTGTTGCCAATGGCTCCTATAGCAAGGAAGCACCTTCATCCAAAGGAATGGCAGCTTACTATTCCTTTTACACAAGTTATTGAGCATATTGTCGCATACTGTAGTCCTTATGTTACATGCACACACCTCATTTGTCTCTGCTGTGATACATTTTCTATTTATGCTGACAAATGAAAAATCACATACATATTATTTATTCATTCTAATTGAAAGTAAGAAGGCAGAGTTATGGCACAAAGTGAACTGTACTTTTCCTACATTATTTGACCACCCCATGAAGTGACTTACATGTATGACTTTGGGCAATAGATTGTTTTTAAGCATTTTAAATTCAATGTATTTAACCAAGTTTTTTAAGTTGAATCCTATATACATTAAAGAATTTGCCTTTTCATTGAGGAATCCTGTTTACAGATTATTTACTGAAGGCCAGTATAAAACTAGTGCACTGTCAAATGTGAGAAACGTTTGCTGCTTACACCAAATCTTGATTGCAATGTTAAATACTTCACATTAAAACGCCTCTATGTCCTCAATGGAATTTTGAATTTTTTCCAAACAAACTTGCATGTATTTCATACAAATATTTGGTTGAAGTGCCAATAAATATTTTAATCTGCAACACGCTTTACTAACCTCAGTTTATGCGTTTTAACGCTCGTAATCTTGTGGTGCCCTTGAGCACAGCACTCACTCTGACATCTCACCTTGCAAGTCTGCATGGGTGATCTGGTAATGTGTTGTTTATATATGGGCCATTCTACTGAATTGGTTCAAATTCAGAGTTGGAAAATGTGTGAAATTTGTATTTTATTTCAGAAAAACTTTTTATTGTATTCATGTTGCACCATATCTAAGGGGCACAAATATAGTAAAAGTACAGTCAATTTTCCAATAGTATTTTCTAGCTTTTCCCAAATATCTTGCCTGTCCCTAAAATGTGTCACTACCGAAACACACAATTACAGAAGAATAAAAATAATTCTACAAGCCGGTTCATCTTTTTTTCCATTCCCCCCTTTACAGAGTATTTTTATAAATTAATATACATGGTTTTGACATCAAAATCAATGTAAATGAATTTTTAACAGAATTTAATATTAGTTTTTCCAAAATAAATCAAAATTGATATGCTGTTTTTCATTGTAAAAAAGTAGAAAGTTGATCCTATTGACTTCAAAAGTAATCATTAATTAAACATACACAACAAACATACAGTTACACAATCATTATCAAAAATTCTTGGTTGATAATTCAATACTTTACAGTTTTTTTGGTAGTGACTGCAAAATTTCAGATGTGACCATATTGTTGTTGCTGTTGCAGTAATACTTTGTGTGAGGGTAGCATTGTAATCACTTAACTAGTTTTGCTATATTTTAACTTTTAATGTGTATTATAACTAATGAAACATTATTTTTTCCATTTTCTAGTGCTTTGTGCTGTACTCAGGGTTGCGGGGGGTTGGATTTGATCGCAGCTGACTTAAGGCAAATGCAGGGTACACGCTGGACCGATCACCTGTCCATCACAGCCTCTTCATCATTGAAAAACTGTGGTTTCACCTTCCAAATGAAAATTGAATTGGAATGACAGACATTTTGTAACATACATTTCCCTGCGTGTATGTTCCCTCTCTCTCTGTTTTTTGAGAGACATCTGGTGGTCTTGTCTTTTGCTCCATGCTCTTCTGACTTTCTGTGCTGGATACTTCATTGGTAGACTTCAGCTTTCCTTCTTCCTTCCATCTCTTATTTCTTTCTCTTTCCTTTATTAAATATTCTTTGGATTTCACTGGGTCATTCTAACCCTTCGCCTGAAATCTGTCTCTGCTAGGCTTTTTGGCATATTGTGTTTTTCACTTCAAATTAAGTTAAAATATTAAATTGAATGTTGTTAAGAATATTGTTAAAATCAGAAAGATCTATGTATTATATTATTTAAAACTTACTTTATTCATAAAGGAACATCATATTGTCACTACCGAAACCATTATCCCACTACCGAAACGTTTTGGTAGTGACCGTTTCGGTAGTGACCGTTTCGGTAGTGACGTTTTCTGATAGTTGTTGACAATACTCAACAATTCTAGGCACAACGTGGCTACCACAGACAGTTTTGAGCATGTGTACAGAGATAGAAAACAGTACATTTAGCATTAAAATCAAAAGTGCTAATTTTATTGCCGAAATGAGGTCCTTAAAACCACATGCTGATTTTCAGACTTTGGAGGGCACATAACTTAATAATGCTGTCAACTAATTACTCGCCGGGTGGCCAATGATGAACATGAAGGTAATGTCTCTTACTGGTGAAATTTCTGGAGATGTGGCTAAAACCAAGCTCTGCCTTCAGACAAATACTCTTTGCGTTTCGGTAGTGACATGAAAAGCTGGGACAGGTTTTTTTACATAAAAACTTCTAATTTGACAAAAAATCTACAAATTCAAAGTAACTCTTTCACAATACATTTAAAAGCAACCAAAATGTTCTATTAAAGTAAAGTATTTTGTAAATTGGCAAAAATCTTCTACATTTTTTTTCATGAATTGAAATTCAGGAGTTAGAGATTGGGACCGCCACCTACCAATAGAAAGTGACAAAGAAAAGATGACTTTTTATACATTCAGTTCAATAGTATCTCAATTAATGCCATCATGTGTTATCTTCCAAACCGCTTATCCTGTACAGGGTCGCGGGGAGGTGCTGGAGCCTATCCCAGCTGACAATGGGCGAAAGGCGAACTACACCCACTGAGCGGGAACCGATCCCACGCTGCCTGCACACAACTCAGGCCTGTGTACCACTACTCAATTAATGCCTTGTGGTAAAATAGATCATAACAAGATATGACTAAATATGCAAGGTCTGAACACTTCATTGTTTTTTAAAGTTTGATTTTCATTGTGGGACTTCAATTGCAACCATTTCGGTAGAATGGCTCATATACAAAACTAATATATAGCATTATGCTCCCAACTTTCCTTATCTCTATTATCCCTTTCGAAATCCTGCACAATGGTTCAAGGGGATTAATAAATTGTCTGTTCTTATGGAGAGATTAAAACAACAACAAAATAGAAGTAACCTGAAAAGAACATTTGTCCCTAGGAAGAAGGGTGGATTAGGGATACCAGATGTGTTTGCACATTATTTAGCATATAATGGTGTATACCCGCTATTCTGGGTTTATAAGAAAGATTAAGTGGATTTGGATGACTAGACCAGGAAATCATATCTGAGGATTGCAAAAATGTTTCCTTACCTTCTTTTTGTTATCACCCTAAATCTGATAAGTATAAACCAAAACATATTCTCGTGTAAAATAGCTAGAGCAATACATAGTCAATTTAAAAAGAATTGTTTAACCCTTCTGCCTCAGTTTTTTTTTTTTACCCCTCTCGCGGTATTTTGACCAAAAATGGACAACACTTTGAAGTGTGATAACTAAGTAATTTCTGAATATGTTTTCACTTTCAACCACTCAAAATGTTCAGTGGCACCAGACCTATCCATACATATATAGTTTTTATTTATTTTTCATGCCCTCTATGGACACTAACAGCTGTGGTATGCTAATAACAAAACTAACTATGCTAATAACAAAACTAACTATGCTGTATTTATCTAAAAAAAAAAAAAATCTAATTGAAATACGTCATATGACATCATTAGAGCATTGAATAGGTCAAAAAGTCATAACAGATTTTTTTTGCATGCCCATTGTTTTGACAAGGGCAATTTCCCAATTGTTCTTCCCCTCGTGGTGACAATTGGAAATATGATAACTAGGTCATTTCTGAATATTTTTTTACTTTCAACCACTCAAAATGTTCAGGGGGATCAGACCAATGCTTATACGTATACATATACATATACATATACATATACATATACATATATAGTTGTTATATATTTATTTATGTATTGATGATGCCCTCTATGAACAATAAAAGCAGCTATGAGAACTAAGTCATTTATGAATATTTTAAATATTTTTTTAAATATATATTATAAATCAAAGTGAAATGTTGTATAAGGTAATTGAACCACAAAAGGTTAAAACAAATCACAACTGAAGAATTTAGAACAGAATTCATGTAAATCAAACGAACAACTACAGAATTAAGCACTATAACAATTACAACAAACTCTGACAACTAGTCCAGGTGGTCAACAGTCTCTTTGCTGTGGTTGTAGTTGACATAATTTAAAAATTATTCTTGGCTTTCTTTTTCTTCAAAATTCCCTGAACCATTCAGTCAACAAGTGCGTTTTGTTGAACGTTTTCAAACGCAAGTGCACGCGCACGCACACACATGGTCACAAAGGCCTGAACGTTTGTGTGCGCATGCGAATGAACGTGTGCGCACGCGCGTTTTGTGGGTTGGTGTAAGCAGACACGTACACAGCCTGAAAGTCTTGGGTGTGCGTGCGTGTGAACGTCCGTGCATGTTCACGTGCACGCACGCACACGCACACATTCATATCCACACGAACATTTGATAAGTACTCTTACTTCACTAAAACACTATTTGTCATAATTGTACCATTCATCTCACACACACACACACACACGCACGCACAAACATGCACGCACACGCACACGTACGTTTCTTATCAATCACAATGCAGCTTTTTATGCATGGAGCGCCACTCCCACAGCGCATACACCAGTGAAAGCAATGAGATGCCATTTGCATACAGCATTTTCATTTTGCAAATATGAGCGCACATATTCACTTGCACACGAGCGCACGGCTGAGGCGCGTGTACGTGAGTGTATATTCCTGTATGTGCACGCACACACACAACTGTCTTTTCTCAAATAGAGGTGACCTGGAAAAAATCGACTCATGCAAACGTCTCAAAGCAAAATCATTAGTTGTGCTCTCGCGCCACCTGGTGGATTAGGGCTGTTAAAACTCTAAACTCCAATTTTAGATTTTCACGGTTTAGTAGATCCGTCACACAATGTTTTCATCGGGTAGTCATTGAAAATGCACGAAAACACATCAGGTTTACAGTGCATCCAAAATCATGCTTCATAATGGGAGTCAATGGGACAAAAAATGGCAAAATACGTCCTGCGTAGTTAAAAAAAAGGAAACCAGCTAACTCATGTAGGACTCATTTAAAAAATGACAGCATGGTGCCATTTTGAA
Organism: Filicampus tigris; assembly: GCF_054856515.1. NCBI lineage: Eukaryota > Metazoa > Chordata > Actinopteri > Syngnathiformes > Syngnathidae > Filicampus > Filicampus tigris. The sequence continues at coordinate 27,097,804 of NC_141224.1, read as the reverse complement.
CTTCGGCATGTTCTGACCATCGGGTGAAAGTACAGCTCCCCAGTGTTATTTTTTTTTAATCCTTTTACATTTTTATTGATGTAAAATTCTTTGATCTGAAATGCCGCAGGAGGGTTAATCCTTACCCTCTTGTCTTTGATGGGAAAATGTATTATTCATGGCTGGCGGGAAAACAATCAACATTGATACATGGATGGCGGGGGGAATCTGGAATGGATTATATAGTCAACTAGAGAATGCAAGTTCTGGAGAAATTCTGTGTGAAGGTGAAGGAAGCTGAAAAGAAACTGCGGAATGCGTAGGAATGAAGTTGAATGAAGGGGAATAAAGTTGAATGATACTGAATAAAGTTGAATGATACTGAATGAAGTTGAATACAGTGGAATGAAGTTGAACAAAGTTGAATAAAGTGGAATAAAATTGAATGATACTGAAAAAAATTGAATGATACTGAATAAAGTTTAATAAAGTGGGATGAAGTTGTATGAACTCTATGAAAAATTGTGGAATATTTTGGAATGAGGGGGAATCAATCCAACGCTGCCTGCACACAACTCAGCGTGTGTACCACTATACCGTCACTGACCTAACTGGAAGGCTGTAAAACTGAAATGTTGAATTTGGAAGTGGGACTGAATGGCGAATTTAATGTTTTTCTTATGGTTGAATAATTTGAATTTTTGGGAAGTATGAATTGCAGGTGAGTTGAAAAGCTTAACCAATGTAAGGTGAAATAAGTGGAATAAAGTTGAATGAAGTGGAACGTAGTTGAATGAAGTTGAATGATCTTGATGATGTACAATGGCCTGGACTGAGGACATAATAAACAGAAGGGGAGGAAGAAAAGAGGAAGTAAGGAAGCACTTCACTTCCGGGTCACTTGGGTCACTTCCGGGTCACTTAGGAAACGTCCGGGTCACTTTTAGGTCATTTGGGTCACTTCCAGTTCATTTGGGTCACTTCCAATCAATTTTCGGGTCATTTGGGTCGCTTCCGGTTCATTTATGGGTCAGTTGGGTCACTTCCGGTCCGTTTCCGGGTCATTTGGGTCACTTCTGGTGCATTTCCGGTTTATTTGGGTCACTTCCGGTCCATTTACGGGTCACTCCCGGTCCATTAACGGGTCATTTGAGTCACTTACGGTCCATTTCTGGGTCGTTTGGGCCACTTCCGGTCCATTTCCGGGTGATTTGGGTCACTCACGGTCAATTTCCGGGTGATTTGGGTCGCTTCAGGTCCATTTCCGGGTAATTAGGGACACTTCCAGTGCATTTCCGGGTCATTCGGGTCATTTCCGGTTCATTTCCGGGTCATTTGGGCCACTTCCAGTCCATTTCTGGGTCATTTGGGTCACTTCCGGTCCATTACTGGGTCTTTTGGGTCACTTCTGGTTCATTTCCAGGTCATTTGGGTCTCTTCCGGTCCATTTCCGGGTGATTTGGGTCACTTCCTATTGATTTTGGGTCTTCCCCCAAGATGGCCGCCACATTGGGGAGACCTCGAGGTGAGTATCCCCAATCTACCTAATGTCCCTGCCCACGATGGCCGCTGCACTGGGGAGACCTCGGAGTGAGTATCCCCATTCTAGCTAATGTCGCTGCCCAAGATGGCCGCCGCACTGGGGAGACCTCGAGGTGAGTGTCCCCAGCCTAGCTAATCTCCCTATCCAAGATGGCCGCCGCACTGGGGAGACCTCTGGGTGTGTATCCCCAGTCTAGCTAATGTCCCTGCCCAAGATGGCCGCCGCACTGGGGAGACCTCGGGGTGAGTATCCCCAGTCTAGTTAATGTGCCTGCCCAAGATGGCCGCCGCACTGGGGAGACCTCGGAGTGAGTATCCTCATTCTAGCTAATGTCCCTGCCCATTTTTGAATGTGAGCTGAATGAGTTGAATGACTTGAATGTGTGGAAATTGGAATGGTGTAAATGTGAAAACTTGAATTTGCCAATGGAAATTAATGGTGAATAGTTCAATTTTTGTCGTTTTTTTAAGGGTGATTGAGTTGAGTGTGTGGGAAATAGGAATTTTGGGTGTGTTGAAAAACTTGACCAATATGAGTTGAATGAGTTGAATCTTGTGAATTTGAAATTGGAATGGTGGAAATGGAAAATGAAAAAAAAGGAATCCATGCTGCGTGAATTTTTGGAATATATTGAAGTTGGCCTTCGCCTTCACACAATAATAGAGATGGGGGACTCGAGTTATATGACTTGACTCGAGTTGCTATTTTTAGGACTTGCGACTTGCTTGCCAAAAACACTGGAATGACTTGACTTGACTTAGACCTGGGCCTCATGATTCAACAAGTCATCCTGTTCATTCACGCCAGTAGGCGGGGGACACCCTGAATTGGCTGCCAGCCAATCGCAGGGCACACAAAGACAAACATCCGCACTCACAATCACACCTAGGGGCAATTTAGAAAGTCCAATCAACTTACCATGCATGTTTTCGGAATGTGGGAGGAAACCGGAGTACCCAAAGAAAACCCACGCAGGCACGGGGAGAACATGCAAGCTCCACACAGGGAGACCGGAGCCGGGATCGAACCCATGACCTCTGAACTGTGAGGCGGACATGGATGGTCCCTCAGCTTCCTTTGACAGCTCCTCACCTCTCGCTGGTACCGCAGCCAAGTCACCGAAACCGCTCACATTGTCCTCCTGTCCCATGGTCCGCGGCTCCTCCTCTTCCGCATCATAACGAAACCGCAGATGATCATGGTGCCTGCGGACCTGTCTTCCTGTCTGCAGATCCACCACGAATGACACTGGACCTGACTGGTGGTGAATAACGCCTGGCAACCAGGGCAAACCCCTGGCAAAGTTTTTCACATACACACAGTGTGCTTAAACAGCCTCTCTTTTGCATGTCTATCATGTCTCTCTCTCTCTGCTCCTCCTGTGACTGGGTAACTCTCGCTCCAATGTCTGGGTGGAGTACATCAAGATGTGACTTCGGTCTTCTCCCATTAACATCTCCGCTGGGGGCACTCCTGTAGTCGTGTGAGGAGTGATTCTGTACTGGAACAAGAACCGATGCAGCTTGACTTCCAGTGAAGGTCCTGTCATGTTTAGCAGTCCCTCCTCAATGGTGCCCACAGCCCGTTCCACTAAACCATTTGAGGCCCGATGGTATGGGGCTGTGACATGACAAATTCCATTTTTCTCCATAAATTCTTGGAACATCTCCCTTGTGAAAGTAGTTCTGTTATCGGTCACCACCGTGTCTGGCAATCCTTGAGTGGCAAAGATTGGTCTGAGCTTCTCTATGGTGGTTGAGGTCGTTATGCTCGACTTTGCCACTTTGAATGAGAATCCACGGGCACCAAGAACATGTGACCCATGAAAGGGCCAGCAAAATCAAGGTGGAGTCTGGACCAGGGACAGCCTGGCCACTCCCATGGGTGAAGGGGAGCCGATGCTGGCATCTTTTGATTTATTTGACACGGAGAGCACACTTTTACCCTTTTTTCTAAGGCTTTGTCCATCCCCGGCCACCACACAAATGACCTGCCGAGTCCCTTCATCCTTGACGCGCCCGGGTGGGCCTCATGCAGCTCATTCATCACTTGTGCTCGCCCGGGCGGAGGGACAATTACTCTGCTCCCCCACAGCAAACAGCCATCATGTACACTTAGCTCCCGCTGCCACTTTACATAGGGCTTGAGCTCCTCCTCCTCAACTGTTGCTGGTCAGCTCTGCATCACCCACTTCCTAACCTGTGCCAACACAGGGTCTCTTGCTGTCCACATTTTGATGTGTTTTGCTATCACAGGAGAGTTAGACAGTCGGTCCATCAAAAATACAGTCTCTGGGGGCAGGTCCGTCAGTCTTGGTGTATATGGAAGAGGGAGACGGCTGAATGCATCTGCATTGCTATTTTCACTTCCTGCCTTGTAGACAATGCGATACTGATATGCTGAAAGGGTCAATGCCCAGCGCTGCACATGTGCCGATGCCATGGGTGGGATGCCCTTAGTTTCCCCAAACAGACCCATCAGTGGTTTGTGGACTGTAAAAATAATAAAAGGGCGTCCATACAGGAACTGGTGGAATCGTTTCACGGCATGTGCACTAGCAGATGTGAAGAGTGTAATAGCTCTTTAACTTTCTGAAAAGCTGTCTCCTGGGCTCTCTGCCACTTCCATGAGCAGTCTTTATGCAGCAGCTGGTAGAGGGGAGCAAGCACCGTAGAGAGGTCCAGCAAAAACCGCCCGTAGTAGTTTACTAAGCCCAAAAACGACCTGAGCTCTGTCACGTTCTTCGGCTTCGGGGCTTCCTTAATTGCCCTCACCTTCTCTTCTACTGGCGAAATCCCCTGAGCCGAAATCTGGTGGCCCAGATAAGAGACACTGGGAGATTGAAACACACACTTACTGCGTTTCAACCGCAGCCCGGCATGTGCCATTCTTTTCAACACCTGGTCCAAATTTTCTAGGTGCTCCTCCTCCGTCCTGCCTGTGATGAGGATGTCGTCCAAGTAAACAGCTACGTGGGGAATGTTCTGTAGCAGATTTTCCATGGTGCGCTGAAAAATGGCTGGGCTAGATGCAACGCCAAACACCAAGCGGTTGTATCGGAATGTGTGTTAATGGTCACATACTGTTTGGAGTTCTCCTCGAGCTCCAACTGTTGGTGTATGCCTGGCTCATATCTAGCTTGGAAAACGTCTTGCCCCCTGCCAGTGTAGCAAACAGATCCTCCACTCGCGGAAGAGGATAGGTGTCGAGCTGTGTGGCCTGATTCACTGTTTGCTTGCAATCCCACCAGATCCATACAGCTCCGTCTTCCCTTAGCACCGGTACAGTTGGAGCTGCCCAGTATGAGAATTTAATAAGCTCAATGACACCTAGTCGCTGCAGTCTCTCCAATTCTGCCTCCACTTTTGCCTTTATGGCCTATGGCACAGACCGAGGCTTGAAAAAGCGCGGCTGCACTTTCGGATCAATAAAAAGGTTCACTTTGGTGCCTCGGAGGGTACCCAACTCCTCATTGAATATCCATCCATCCATTATCTATACCGCTTATCCTCACAAGGGTCGCGGGCGCGCTGGAGCCTATCCCAGCTGTCTTCGGGCAGTAGGCGGGGGACACCCTGAATTGGTTGCCAGCCAATCGCATCCTCTTTGAATACCTTGGGGTATTTGATAAGATGTTAGGAATCACCAATTCCTGATTTCCTCCCAATTCAATCGCACTTTCAGTAGGATGTCTCATCCAGGCAAGCTAGGGCCGCTCCCCTTGACCTCAAGGAGTCTCACTGCTGCCTGTTGCCCCTGATACTCTGCCTTCACTTCAATGGCTCCCACCAGTGGAATGCACTCTCCTGTGTATGTTTTTAGTCTAATCTTAGTCGTCTTAAGTACAGGTGCTTCTCCAGAGTGGAACAATTTTCTGTAGGTGTCTTGACTTATCACTGAAGCCGAGGCCCCCGTGACCACCTCCATCTTCAACTCTTTCCCATTCATCAACAGAGTGGCCTGAATGGGGGCTGCCCTTGGCTCGTCAAACGCGTTTTCGGAACACGGCTCCTCGGATTCCTCATCACTCACGTCTAGGTTAAACAAGTTGTAGGAACACCGCTCCTCGGGTTCCTCATCCTCACTCTGTAGGTGATGTGTGCTCATCTTGGGCTTTGGCTTCCCTTCCCCCGCCTTCAGTTTATCTTTAGCCCTCTGCACTTCCTAGCTATGTGCCCCTTTTTATGACAGGAATGGCACACCGCCTCTTTAAATTTAGTCATTTGCCAAATCTGTCCCCCCACATCTGTAACATGACTTGCTCGGTCTCTCCTCCGACACGTTTTGAATGGCAGCTGGCAGTTCATTAGCCTTTTGAATGTCTTTGGCATTGCTTTCGTCTGTTTCCATAGCCTCAGACAATTCAAGCACCCTTTTAAAAGTCAGTGTGGGCTCACCCAACAAACGGTGTTTTGTCATCATTAATTCCGCACACCAACCTGTCCGGCAGCATGTCATCCAACGTCTCTCCAAACTTGCAGTATTCCGACAACTGCCGCAGCTCCGCCACAAATAATGCCACTGAGACTCATGGCTTGCGAGAATGCATGTGGAATGTAAAACGCTGAACAATCACAGACAGCTTCGGATTGAGGTGCTCCTGCACCAGCGTCACCAACTCCCCGAACTTCAGGTCCCCCAGCTTTTGTGGTGTGGCTAGGCTCTTTATCAACCTGTACGTCTTCGCCCCACAAACGCTGAGAAGAATGGACCTCTGTTTTGCCTCGTCGTCAATGTCATTCGCCAGAAAAAAATGTTCAAGCCTCTCGACGTACTCAATCCAGTCGCCGCTCCTGTCATCGAACTCCGTCAGTGAACCCACCGTCGCCATGCCAACAGATCGTTATAAACTAACATTACTCTCAAACTTCTTCAACCTAATGTATCCAGTTCAATCCTCGTCGCCAGTTTTGTAACCCGGCTGGTGTAAGCACGCTGACTCAGAATTGCACTTCGTAACGTTAGAGTATATTCAGAACGTCTGCACTTTCATAATGAGAGCTGCTACAGTCCACCAATGCAGTAGTATACCAAATTGGGGGGGGGGGGGGGCGGGGGGGGCTTTCCTGCCCAAAACCCGGACCGGGAGGAAAACAAACCTGAACAATCGTTCCTACTTCCTAACCTACTTGTAGTCACTCTACAACACTCATCCAATCTTATCTTAAGACAACAGTGTCGAACTTTGGTTTTTAATTGGACCGGCAAATCAGTGCTGTTGTTAAATACAGCTTCTTACATTTTAGGCAGCTGGCTAAGGTAAAGCCCTTCCTTCCTCAACAAAAATAGTACAACTTTGCTACATCTCAGCTAGATCTGAAACAGGCTTTATTTTGGAGTTAGCTATTCCTCCTCAAGCATGTCCATATATGCGTCAGTATAATTAATTTGTGTTTTAATTGTCTTTGTTGATGTATTATTATTATTTCATATGTAAAGTGATTTGTTACAGCTGCAGTTGTTGTGAAATGCGCTAAATAAATAAAGTTGTATTGTATTGTATTTAATGCTAAATGATGTTAAACTATTGTTTCGAAAAATTTAATTTTTCTTGGTTATTGTCATTGGCATTTATCAAATAAAGACATTTAAATATACACATTTTGAATGGGGATGGACTTCCGCCACCGAAGAATGACGTTCCGCACGAAGGAGACGTCACAGCAAGTAAAGGAATTAGATTGGACATCCTCTTGGAAAGCCGTGGTGGTGGGCGGGCTTACCATACCAGCCCCCTGGCGCAGGAGCGAGGCGAAATGAGTTGAATTGTACGGGAGAACGAAGAAAGACTTCGAAGAAGCAAAATAACTTTAGAAGTGATGTAAGTATGACTTTTTTGTATTGTCATTGTTGTTGAGTATTGAGTTAAAGTAATGGTAGTGTGAACTGTTGACAATGCATAGGTCACCGTCGGGCGTACGTCGATCAAATGTGTCTGTAGGGTCCGTGTCTCTTTTGATCATTAGATATTATGTTTGGAAGCAGATATGAAAAATGGAAACACAACACGTTATTTGATTTTCATTTTAGAATACAAACACCAGGATTGAAATACAGCTTAATATTCAATTTTGTTGTCTGGAACGAGAAAGGAAAAGTCTAAAAACGGTTTGGTTTTCAATTTTTAATTCTAAAACGAAAACACTGGCAGCATTTCTCATACTGGTCCGTGTACTTACGTTCATTCTATTTCCGATTTAGGCACGCAAATCTGAAAACATAAAACGGGGTGTTTTTAGTTTTTCAACAAGAGCTGGTTTAAAAAATAAAATACGATCCATTTTGCATAAAAATATAGCTATTAAATTGGTTTATGTATCGTTTTCTTGTTTTTATTTTTTTGTATTCCCAGATAAACGCGAAGAATCCAAAATATGTTAATCCAAAATGCGAAATTGCAGGGATATTTTAAAATTTCGATTACAAAGTGACCAAAGGTCCTTTATCCGGAAGCAGTACTTTTGCCTGTCTTCAACGGCAGCGCTAACAGAAGTAGATTCGGTTTGGCACGAATTTGAAGTCTGGGCAACATAGTTGTTATGGTAGAACAGGTAGGGACTAAATATGCGCTAACCCTGAGCGCCCTCTTGTGGCCCAGAGGAGTTACTGTTTTGACTTTGTAAAATAAACGATTGCAAGCCCTTCAATTCGGAGCCGTCTCGGTCTCGTCTATTTAGTGGAGCCCGCACTTAGAGCTACCAATACAATGGTGTCCCTCGGACCCTAAGCATACTTAATAATTGAAATGGTCGCGCTAAGTAGATGAGCATAGAAAAGCATTTAACTACTACACCTCAAATGTTCCTTATATAGATCATTTGAGAGAAGTTGGAGCCAATTCAAGGATGAATATAGTGCTAAACTGACACAAATATAGACTATAGATGTATGTATAGTTTACTTACAAAATGTATCTGGATTCAGATCATTCTATTTCGTGCAACCACTTGAAGAATTAAAATTGAGTAACTGATGCACAGCATTTTTTTCAGTGTACTTTGGAGTGGGGAGTGAGGTTTACATTGGTGTTTTTGTGGTACAAACTTGTAGGCGCGGGTATATATTGGGTTGTATATGAACAAGAACAGCAAATGATATATCAGAACACATTACTCAAGTATTTAATGGATTTTGAGTTACACTCCCTCAAAAATTCCATTTTGCAATGCTGTACTACTGTTAAGAGCTCATTTACTGTCAGTATATCTATTTTGAAGGTTTCATGAACAGGCCAGTTGTGCACATTTAATTGAAAATTTTAGTTTCAATGTCATTTATTATTTTTCTTTAATAGTAGTAGCCACAAGATGGCTCATGTCATGCCTCAAAAACAGTAGTTGTATTAATTCGATCAAAAAGACAAGGGTAACTAATTCATTTTCTTTCCAACATACAGTATATGCAGCTAACAATATACTGTATGTATATTTTAATTCAGAGCCACATTTATTGACGTTATTATTTAGTTGAATAATTTATTTTGATTACATATTGTCTAAATTACCATCATCTCAAACAGTATACTTTGCATGATAAATATTTTTTTGTAATTATATTTTCAGAAATGTACACAGTCATGTCCAGGGTGATCTCTTCGGTGACGGTCGCAACTCTGACCCTGCACGCTGAGTCGTAGTGTAACTGTAAGTCACTGTTGACGGCTGAGATACAGACGGAGTGGGCTGAAAAAACAGCAGAGTTGGAGATGGAGACAAACGCTGATAAGCCAGATAGACGATGAACACATGCCCTCACATGGACCGCCTGACTTGGGGGACTGTCAATGAGGATCTGGAGATCGAAACAGAACCACGAGAAAATGACAACATAGAAATTAAAACACTTGACAAAATCATGAGTACTATAAATTGCATAAATACACAACACATCATAGTATAATAGACATCATAGTATTAATTCACCAGGTACTGTATATTATTTGTAGGCATAACATTTATTATTCAGTATCAGTGGATGCTATGAACAGGCAATACATTTTGTGTGTGAAATTGTATTTATGCACATCAGTTGAAATCTTATTCCTGACACCACTCATGAAGAATTTACACATTGTTTGATAAATTTTCTAAGGATGTAACGATTCATCTAAAATCAATTTAAACTGCTTAAAATATGCATCGATGTAAAAAGTAAAAGAATCAGTTCGCAACACCATGTTAACTATAGTCGCTCTTAGGTTTCTGCTCTAAACAAACTGCATACGCACATTGTGTAAATTACTTGACTCTAGAGCTGCCAAGATTAGTTGACTAACACGACGACAGAAATCAAAAGTGTCGACACATCGTTTATATGATTATTGGCGCTAATCTTTTTCTCGAAAATGCCTCATCTCCCGCTGGAGAAAAAAGGATTGGTGCCCAAGAAGAGTGAAATATGTTTACAGGTACGGTATTTCTTTTAGTATATATGGGTAGTTTCATAGTATTAGTGCAACTCAGCATAGTGTTTAGTTTTTGGTTCCATTTTAAAACGCACTAAACATTCAGCAAAAAACATAAGGCCACAATATCACCTTCAATTTCAATTACTGGTACTCCACTAAAAACAAGTCAGAAATGCTAGGTCAAGATGCACAGTTTATTACAAGTTGAATGTGCTATAATCTTGTCTTTATTCTTTTGTACGTACCATAAATAATTCTAGCTGTAAGCTACCGATAGTCATATAAGAGCAGATGCTTGCTGGTGCGATTATGCCGCAATTTACATATGATCTGATTAGTTGACTAATCTCAGCTACTGTTGGTGAAGAGTTGACTAGCAAAAGAATTGTTTGTGACAGCCCTACTTGACACGCTAGCACCAAACATCCTAGCATATTGTGCTTGTGGATGGCTGCAGCACCACATTAGCGCACACAGACCTGCATGTTAGCAATTTTTAAAAAAATGAATCTGGGCTGGTGTAAATCGTTACATTCCTAACATTTACAGTAGATCTATTAAAATAATTTCAGGAGAAAACGTATTAGGGTATGCTGAACAGATATGCTGATGATGATATTGGAGTGGACTTTGGGGGCGGTTTACAAATTGCTGCAGCTGGGCTGATTTGCTCAGAATGAAGAAACTACAAAAGAAAAAGAGAATCGTTAACAGGATTCAGATGGCTTTATTTCATGCAACCACTTGTCAAAATAAAATTTTGTGAATTCAATGTTTGTTTGTTTTTTTCAGTGTATTGACAAACTATAATATGATGCCTATCATCGCTGTCCTGTGAAAAACACTTATGTCAATTAAAAAAAAAAATCTTATTTCTATGTGAATGGTGTTTCCGCCTTACGGACATCACATAAATGTGAAAATATGTATTTTTTTCCCCAAAATTGGACAAGTGTTTTTCACAGGACAGCGACAACATTACACACACAGTGACATTTCATATGTTTTCTAGGAATACACTATAATCAAATTTTGCTCCATGGGGCTGATTCATAATTTGCTCTTTTTATGCATACATGCATACATGTTATATAGTGACTCAACTGTCATACAGCTAGGTGCCAATAGGTGCTAGTGGTTTGGATATGCAAGAGTTACCGAGGAGACGAAGGGTGAACTGCCAGTCAGTCCTGTTGTAATGTTAAGTCACCTGCATTAAAGCCAACTCCGATGAAGCTGACGTGCGTGCATGTATTTATTAATATCTCAAGATATTACTCTACCAACTCGTAAAAATTTACACAACACACACTATCTCATAAGTGTCTACAAGCATAGTATACTGTACTTATGAATATGTAATATTTGTACCAAAAAAAAAACATGTAAGGACAACAAGACTTTTTGAGTCCGGTAAAGTTAGCACTAGATTGGCACATTCGGAGTTGTCGGTCCAATAACGTAATAACGCAACATTATTAAAACACAAACAATGCTTCTCTCTAACCACAGTGATGTAACGCAGCATTATTAAAATACAAACAATGCTTCTCTCCAACCACAGTGATGTAGCCAACGAGCTACAAGCTGATATGAGTTGATTTTGAGCACAACTGATTGTCATCGAAGCGAGGAATATGCTGTTGTTTCCTATGAAGGGCTAACGCGGAGGCAGTGCCCAGGGACCGTCAACAAATAGCAATCGCCGACAAGAAAACGAACTATTTCAAATATAAAACGTCATTATTCATTGTCGTGTTTCTTCTTTAATTACACACATAAAAGATCATCAGCTGATTACAGTACAACCCTCATTTTGTGTAACCCTCACCCCACCCCAAAGAACAGATTTTAAAGGAAGAGTTTGTATCAATACTCAATAACTTCATGAGTGTTAATCATTTGGTCTCAAAAGTCACGTCACACATCGATGGGGACTTCCTGCTTATACTACAACTCATATTATGAAAATAAAAATTTCTGCATTTTTTAGAAAAATGGATTGTTAAATACTATTTAATAACTTCATGATAGTATGGAATTAGACCTCCAAAATTAAATCACATATTGATGGGGACTACCTGCTTATCCTAAAACTTTTCTTTTGTGAAAATAGTATTTCATGTAATTTTCAGAATTTTTTTAAATTTTTGGGTGTTATTACTGCTCAATAACTTCATGGGTGTACATAATTAGACCCCCCCAAATCACATCACACATTGATGGAAACTACCTGCTTCTATTACAACTCTCATATTATGAAATTACAATTTCATGTAATTGAATTGAAAAGTAAGTTAATTTGGACTCTCTAAATTGCCCATAGGTGTGATTGTGATTGTGAAGATTTCAACTGATGTGAATAAATACAATTTCACACACAAAAAGTACTGCCTCTTCATAGTGTCCAATGATATTGAATAAATCTTATGCCTACAAATAATAGACCTGGTGAATTAATACTATGATGTCTGTTATAGGCGGTCGACTGGTTAGCACGTCCACCTCACAGTTCAGAGGTTGTGGGGTCGATCCCGGCTCCGGCCTCCCTGTGTGGAGTTTGCATGTTCTCCCTGTGGCTGCGTGGGTTTTCTCCAGGTTCTCCAGGATGTTTGGTGCTAGCGTGTCAAGTAGGGCTGTCACAAACGATTATTTTGCTAGTCAACTATTCACCAACAGTAGCTGAGATTAGTCGACGAATCGGATCATATGTAAATTGTGGCATAATCGAACCAGCAAGCATCTGCTCTTATATGACTATCGGTAGCTTACAGCTAGAATTATTTATGGTATGTACAAAAGAATAAAGACAAGATTATAGCGCATTCAACTTGTAATAAACTGTGCATCTTGTACTAGCATTTCTGACTTGTTTTTAGTGGAGTACCAGTAATTGAAATTGAAGGTGATATTGTGGCCTTATGTTTTTTATTGAATGTTGGGTACGTTTTAAAATGGAACCAAAAACTATACACTATGCTGAGTTGCACTAATACTATGAAACTACCTATAAATACTAAAAGAAATACCGTACCTGTAAACATATTTCACTCTTCTTGGGCACCAATCCTTTTTTCTCCACCGGGAGATGAGGCATTTTCGAGAAAAAAATTAGCGCCAATAATCATATAAACGATGTGTCGACACTTTTGATCTCTGACGTTTTCGTGTTAGTCAACTAATGTTGGCAGCTCTAGAGTCAAGTAATTTACACAATGCGCGTATGCAGTTTGTTTAGAGCAGAAACATGAGAGCGACTATAGTTAACATGGCGTTGCCAACGGATTCTTTTACTTTTTACATCGATGCATATTTTAAGCAGTTTAAATTGATTTTAGATTAATCGTTACATCCTTAGAAAATGTATCAAACAATGTGTAAATTCTTCATGAGTGGTGTCAGAAATAAGATTTCAACTGATGTGCATAAATACAATTTCACACTTAAAAAGTATTGCCTTTTCATAGCATCCACTGATATTGAATAATAAATGTTATGCCTACAAATAATATACAGTACCTGGTGAATTAATACTATGATGTCTATTATACTATGATGTGTTGTGTATTTATGCAATTTATAGTACTCATGATTTTGTCAAGTGTTTTAATTTCTATGTTGTCATTTTCTCGTGGTTCTGTTTCGATCTCCAGATCTTCATTGACAGTCCCTCAAGTCAGGCGGTCCATGTGAGGGCATGTGTTCATCGTCTATCTGGCTTATCAGCGTTTGTCTCCATCTCCAACTCTGCTGTTTTTTCAGCCCACTCCGTCTGTATCCCAGCCGTCAACAGTGACTTACAGTTACACTACGACTCAGCATGCAGGGTCAGAGTTGCGACCGTCCCCGAAGAGATCACCCTGGACATGACTGTGTACATTTCTGAAAATATAATTACAAAAAAATATTTATCATGCAAAGTATACTGTTTGAAATGATGGTAATTTAGACAATATGTAATCAAAATAAATTATTAAACTAAATGATAACATCAATAAATGTGGCTCTGAATTAAAATATACATACAGTATATTGTTAGCTGCATATACTGTATGTTGGAAAGAAAATGAATTAGTTACCCTTGTCTTTTTGATCGAATTAATACAACTACTGTTCTCGAGGCATGACATGAGCCATCTTGTGGCTACTACTATTAAAGGAAACTAATAAATGACATTGAAACTAAAATTTTCAATTAAAATGTGCACAACTGGCTTGTCTATGAAACCTTCAAAATAGATATACTGACAGTAAATGAGCTCTTAACAGTAGTACCTCACTCCCCACTCCAAAGCACACTGAATCCAGATACATTTTGTAAGTAAACCATACATCTACTTAAAAATGTATCTGGCTCCAGATTATTCTATTTTGTGCAACCACCTGACGAAATATAATTGAGTAAATTCAACCATAATGTTTTCGGTGTATAACAATCGGACTCAGTGACATGTCTACAAACTACACTGGAAAAAATTATACCGTTTTGACAGCTATCTTACTTCACAGTCTTCAGGCACTACGCTGTCGCCATCTCCTGATCACTAGGAGAAATGCTTTCGGCGACAACTTCCGGTAATCTTAAACCAATATATGAGCCGTATTTCGATTTGTGTCTCATGATATATTCTATTTGCGTTTTAGAATTAAAAATTGAACATCAAACTGTTTTTAGATATTTTATTACTCGTTCCAGACAACAAACTAGAAAATCAAGCTGTATTTCAATTTTGATATTAAAACTAAAATCAAATAACGAGTCGTTTTCCAATTTTTAATATCTTGTTTCAAACCTAACATCCAATGACCTAAAGAGACACGGACCCTGTGGGCAGGTTCGTGTACCTTACGTTCATTCTATTTCTGATTTAGGCACGCAAATCTGAAAACAAAAAACGGGGTGTTTTTCAAAAATTGGAGATGGTTTAAAAAATGAAATACGAGCCATTTTGCATAAAAATGTAGCTATTAAATTGAAATTATGTATGGTTTTTCTGTTGTTATTTTTTGTATTCACAGATAAACGCGAAGAATCCAAAATATGTTCATCCAAAATGCGAAATTGCAGGGATATTTTAAAATCTCGATTACAAAGTGACCAAAGGTCCTTTATCCGGAAGCAGTACTTTAGCCTGTCTTCAACGGCAGCGCTAACAGAAGTAGATTCGGTTTGGCACGAATTTGAAGTCTGGGCGACATAGTTGTTATGGTAGAACAGGTAGGGACTAAATATGCGCTAACCCTGAGCGCCCTCTTGTGGCCCAGGGGAGTTACTGTTTTGACTTTGCAAAATAAACGATTGCAAGCCCTTCAATTCGGAGCCGTCTCGGTCTCGTCTATTTAGTGGAGCCCGCACTTAGAGCTACCAACACAATGGTGTCCCTCGGACCCTAAGGATACTTAATAAGAGAAATGGTCGCGCTAAATTCTCGCATGCGAACATTTCTACCATTTTATGACAATTGGGGTGCAGCTCAGCGAGAAAAAGTTGGCTTGACGTTCGATATTCACGAGTTAGGGACAGTCTACAAATGTTATTGTTGTGTCATAAATGGACAAAAATATTCACCAAAGATCAGTTAATTAACATTTTGTAGTTCTGATTTCTGTAGTAGACTAGCATAGGGAGGCATTTAACTATTACACCTCAAATGTTCCTTATATAGATCATTTGGGAGAAGTTGGAGCCAATTCAAGGATGAATATAGTGCTAAACTGTCACAAATATTCACCCAAAATCAAGTGAAACACTTTTTCTCATTCTGATTGCTGTATTAGGTGGCAAAGCAAAGCTTCTAACTACTACACCTCGAATTGTATTTTATATAGGTCATTTTGGAGTTTTGTCAATTTTTGATACCATCGCGCATAAAATTTGTGGTCGGTCTCTAACTCTAACTGAATACTGTATCGAACGTCAGAATGTCAAGGCAACTTTTTCTCGCTCTGAAAGCGAAGTTAGTGGCTACTATACTACTTCCTGTGCTTCCTGCAGCGCGAATAAACTCCTGAAAAGCGTAAAAATTGAAAATTTAATATTGAAACTGGAAATACGGAAATTCGAGCCCTTTCCAGAAAACTCCACATATTTTGTAGTTTGTTTTTAAAAGGGGCGTTAAAACGACTATCCTATTTTTGTTTCAAAAATGAAAATTGAAAATACAACCCTAAATTTGTTTTTTTATTTGCGTTACACAATTAAAAATAGAATGAACGTAAGGTACACGGACCCATACTGGTCTGTGTACCTTACGTTCATTCTATTTATCCATCCATCCATTATCTGTACCGCTTATCCTCACAAGGGTCGCGGGGCGTGCTGGAGCCTATCCCAGCTGTCTTTGGGCAGTAGGCAGGGGACACCCTGAATTGGTTGCCAGCCAATCGCAGGGCACACAGAGACAAACATCCGCACTCACAATCACACCTAGGGGCAATTTAGAGTATCCAATCAACTTACCATGCATGTTGTTGGAATGTGGGAGGAAACCGGAGTACCCGGAGAAAACCCACGCAGGCACGGGGAGAACATGCAAACTCCACACAGGGAGGCTGGAGCCGGGATCGAACCCACGACCTCTTAACTGTGAGGCGGACGTGCTAACCAGTTGTCCACCGTGCCGCCCATTCTATTTATATAAAGTTAATATTGAGTCTATAATAAATTTGATAACATTATTTTTCATGTACAATTAACACCTTTAAAAGTGCATCTTGCCACTTGTTGTCGACTGTAAATGACATCACATGTACTAAGGGCTCAGGTAATGACCAATCACTGCTCAACTTTTGAACGTTTCATGAGCCGTGATTCATTTTCAGTCAGGGCAGTCCAGCTCTAGAAGTGAGCTCCGTTCACTTGATTATACTTTATTTTCAGGAATACATTTTTTTCATTTCTTTGTTTCTTTGGGTTTGCAGCTGCTTTCAAAAAGTGGGATGACAAGGCCACAGAACACAAAATTTCTCATACCATGGCTGACCAACTCAAAGGTTGAGTTTGGTTTTGCTGGGTGGGACATGTTGTGTTAAATTATAGCAAATAATGTGCTGAAAACCAGGTAAAGTCAACAATGTGTATGTCCAATCATGGGCAGAGCCATGGGTGGGCCTGGATGTGCACAGGCCCACTCAGATTGACAGACTGCCCACCCAGTGGGATTCATGTTATTGAATGATTTTTGAAGTGGAGTTACGTTGTGTTTTTTATTCTATTGAATATTAAAAATGGCATAATTGTGGTTGTCTACAGAATATCCGAACTTCATATTATTCAGTTTGTCATTTTATTTGAATATACGATGTGTCAGGACAGGAGGATTGTGCTCAGTGAGAGAAATATTCAGGCCTACCCTGATTTTTCCAGGCCCACCCATTAGCCACGTTCTGGCTCCGCCCCTGTGTCCAATGTATTATTTATTCCATAAAATTGCTCTTCTCGAATAATAGCTTTGGGCTCACAGGCTAACGGCTATGGCTTGCAATCTAATGGCACGTTTCACTGTTAGCTAATTAGCTAAGTATGTGGCTAATGTAGCTCTGTTTTCACAGTTTAGTAATGTGTAACTATAGTTTCGTCATCTGTACCCACAATTTAGCACGTCAATAAAAATGTATGTATTGTATGGATACTGTTAATAGCTTTAGGTAAATTGGTTGCTCTGTTTTTATTGATTAATTAAAGTAGTCTCACAGAACACATAAAAACTAGGACATTGTAGTGTTTAATGCAAATAAAAAAAATATGTCTTGTACAATGTAGGCATATTACAGAGGGCTATTTTGTTATACTGCGAGTTAGTTTAAACTGAAATGTAGTGACACAAGTGAGGTCTATCATCTTTTAATTTTATTGAGTGTCGTTGTCCTTATGTGGCAATGTGGGTTTAAGAAAAAAAGGGGGACAACTCCACCTGGGGACTTGCTCATCTTCATCACATCACGATGGGCTTGTGTTGCAGCTAAATACTATCTTGGATAAACAATTCTAAATAATTCAATCCACTCACAATACTCCCAGTTGGTAAGTGGATGTGCACAGGAAATTAGCCAGCTAATGATCTTTACATAATGGACGGAAGTGCTTTAAAATTACGAAGACGGATGGGATCGGGGGGCGATAATTTTCATGAATAAGGACGGAGGGATGAGGCCAGAAGGGTACCCAGGTCCCGGACGGAGGACGGACCGGCAAAAAAGGGTCAAGTGCCCAGCTCTGGAAAATACTGTTTCTTTATTACAAATTTAATAAAATGGAAAAAAACTAAATTAGAAGAGTGGTATGAGACCTGCCACAAAAGAACACAGCCAGGACTCTGGGCCCTATTGTGGCAACGGTAACAAAAAAAAAAAAGGGAGGATCCAAAACTACACAGCACCAGTGGAATACACACCAAAATAAGTGAACAAAAGGACCACACCAGGGAACCGCTGCCACACCCAGGCCCTCAGAACCTGTCAATCAACCAAAAAAAAAACATAATGAAAGCAATTGAGACACACAACAATAAAACAAACTCGTTGCCGAGTGTCACCAGGTGACTCGGCCGTAGCCTGACCCATAATTGACGCATTGATTGGCAACAATTAATCCCAACCAGATGCAGGTGCGCAGCCTGGGCCAAAGGGACTGTGATTGGAGGACAGGGTACACGAGTTGTCCTCTTAAACCCCTCTCTGTCAGACAGTGCAGAGAGACACAGGTGCAACACGTCGTGTGAGAGGGCTGAAGTGACGGCTGGGCTGGGCTGGGCTGGGCTGGACTGGACTGGACTGGACTGGACTGGACTGGACTGGACTGGACTGGACTGGACTGCACTGCACTGCACTGTCCATGGGGCAGGGTGATTTTTGGACTGAGAACCAAACACTCAACGAGTGACGGAGTTCTTGCCGACCTGCTGGTTCGAGCCCCCCACTCCCGAGCTGCTGCCCATCCGCCATTCCCTGATGTGCTTGCCTGCCTTGTCTGGACGTGGACTGCGGGTTGTCCCTCACTGAACTCTTTTTTTTATTCTCTTGCTTTTAAATGCATGTTGTGGTGTGATGAGTTTTAATGCGACGTTACTGTGAGGTCATAACCGCAGGCTCTGGACCGAGGTGGCACTGGACAGGGATGGCAGCTGGATTGATCGGGAACCTAAAGTAACGCGATATCCATTGAGTGAGGGGGGGGAAAGTGGCCTTCAAGAGCCCGGCAAGAGACTCCCACGGCGCCCAACAGTGCCTGCTATTCAAGAGACTGGTGTTACTAGACGCTTTCAGGTTGGGCTAGAATAAATAAAATAAGCAGATTGCTGATCCTCTGTACTCCATTGACGTGCGTCATTCGTTGGGGCAAATGGGTACACGGCGGTTGGCCTGGCACCCGCAACCGGTCACAAGAGTGCCCGGTGGCCGGGCCTGCACCCTTCGGGGCCAGCCGGGCTCAGCCCGAAAAGGAAACGTGGGTCCCCCTTCCCATGAGCTCACCACCTGTGGGAGGGGCCAAAGGGGTCAGTGCTGGACATCTCGGGATGGAGACAAAAAAGAAATAAAGCTAACAAAATAATGATGCATATAAAGCAATTCAAAGGAGCTGGTACAGCTGTCAGAAAGGTGCGGGGGCACGCTGCACGGGCCAGCTTGGGCAATGCTTTGCCTGATTGCAGCGTATAGGGCCCAGCTGTCGCAAGTCAGATTGCCGTCAGGTACAACCTGAAATAAAAAACAGATAACTGTCACCGGTCTCCACAAGTTAAAAAATGTCTTATAAGAGCCAAGACGGCAGGGTGGCCCAGAACCAGTGGAGAGTGACACCAACACTGAAAAGTAAACAAATTTAATTAATCAAAATGTTGAAAACAAAATGAACAATACAACATTAAAAAGTCCTACCGGAGGGAATGGTAACGAGCTCAGTGAGCGACTTGAAAAAACATGCAACCCGGCTCCACAATTGATGGCTGGGGGAAAACTATTATTTCCCTCCCCAACCAATTACCTAAGGTAGGCAGCCAGTGCCTTACCCGCTGGAAGCGCCCCGCGCCCACACAGTCACCACGAAGCAGTCCCGCTCCAAGTCACACCACACTGCACTAACGGAGCGGAACTGGATTAAATGCAGCGCACATGTGTAAAACTAGGCTGAGTTGACCAAACATGCATACCTTAAATGACGACGCTGCACTCTCACACAGACCCCAATCCGCGCACTTCACCTGTGTGCCGGCTCTGTGAAGGAGAAAGGGGTCAAAGACACCCTCTGCTTATAAATGAGTGGGAGGGCGGAGGGCGCACACGACGTACGGTTGAGGTTAGTATTTGGGTTTCAGTCAGTTGGTAGTTTGTCATTTTCAATGTGAAATTAGGGAAGAGGAACTTCCCTTGTAGCCCTGTCTATCCATCCATCCATCCATCCATCCATCCATCCATCCAACCATCCATCCATCCATCCAACCATCTATCCATCGAAAAGCATTCAAAAGGTTGGGATCGCTCACAGAAAATAGCTTTTCTATAAAAAGAAAAGGATACATTTTTAATTTTGATAATTGGCGTCTGTGCTCCTGTTTTATTAGTCTCTGTCGCACTCTAGTGTTCGATTCGTATAATCACAGCTATCGCACGCAAGTCACTGCTGTTCCCTTTATGCGGATGATGGCGCAATATGGAATAAGGGAAAGAATGTGAATTTTTACTGTTAAGACAATCAAATGGTAAAGGGATCTATTAAGAACATTCAAAAGTGGTATTTCATGTTTTATGTGGTTTTCATAAATGACAGCCGTTGGTTTCACACAACGTCTTTATTAACACTTCCAAACCGGATAGCGATCCAACAACTTAGACCGAGACCTTCAATTCCACGCATGCGCACATACCACCCTTGAACTCGTATGGTATTTTGTAAGTGACATAATGCGTATGAACAATACGCCTAGTTCTACATTCTCTCTCTCTTAATTTTCTACATGCATAACACAACTAAAACACCAAATTTTAAACAAAACTGGTGTAACTACATATTGCCAAGGCACCTTGGTGAGGGCACAAATTCCTGCCTGTACTAATGACATCGTACTGTATACACATAAAGTAAAAAAAAAAATATTTGAGGTTTAATAATTTCAAATGAACAAACATACCTTTACAGAAATAATGTAACAAATGTGATTCAGCCTTTTTTCTTTTTTTTTTTCAACGAGACAACAGAACAGAACAGCCCGACGTACACCTTATAACAGTCAAACAGAATGTCTGTGAGGCAGTCTTATGACTACGCAGCAACTACTGCTGGTACTTATGGTTGGGCCTGCAGATGCGTCCAGCCCATGTGACATACATACCCCCAGAGTGCTGCAGGGAGGGTGTCGGAATCCCGGGTGTCGCCTCACCATCGTCAGCGTCCGCCCGGCCCTCGGTTGGAGACGCAGGACCCTCACCTTGTGGCAAGTCACTCGCTGGTGGGATGACAGCTGCCTGGTCACCGTCACACGTCTCAGGTGTCGACTGTGGAGGTACTTCCTGGACAGGTAACAGATGCCTCCGATTTCTCCTGTAGTCGCGCCCATCCGATTCGACGACATAGGATCTCGGCTCCTTGCAGATCCGCCACACCGTCGCCAGGCGATCATGACCACGCTGCGTCTGCATCCGCACCACTTCACCCTCAGTGAGCGTGCGAAGGGCTTTGCTTGTTTTGTCGTAGCACGACTTCTGATACTGCCGCTTCCTGAGGAGTTGAGCCTTAACAGTGTCATTATCTTTGACAGAGGGAGTCAGCAGTACCTTGCTGCTCGGGAGAGTCGTGCGTGTCTGTCTGGACATCAGCCTCTCAGATGGCGAGCGTTGCATCTCATGCGACATTCCGTATGTTGAGAATGTTCAAGATCGAACATCTGTTCGATCACGCCTGGACCTCTCTAACAACCTCTTTGCCCTGCTGACAGCCTTTTCAGCAAGTCAATTAGACTGTGGAAATTCCTATTGTCCGAAAGCAGAAGGTGTGGGCTGCCGTGGACAGAGAAATGTCGTCTCGGAAGCCCTACACTAAACTGAAGAGGAAGTCAGCCATTTTGAATTTTCTTCCACATTTTGCCTCATTTTCGGCCATTTATAGAGGTCATATTTGATCTTAATTGCTTTTAATCTGATGTACACCATTTTAAAAAAATTACAATTCCAATGTGCGAGCATCACAACGTGCCAGTATCCCAACGTTGCCAGGGCTGCGAGGGCCCTTTATTGCTGCTGGCAGCGTTGTTTTTGGCAGGCATTTTAGATTTAGTCTTAGAATGCTTATTATATAAATGCTTATTACTCACATTTTAGTCATTCCTATTTGTGATAATTTTAGTCTAGTTATAGTCGGTGAAAACTCAAAAAAGTTTTAGTCTTATTTTTTGTCAGTTTTAGTTCAAAATCATCCTCAGTATGACAGTGTGGATGATTTGACACTCCAATTCCATCACTGCAGCTCAGAATAACATGAGACACCCGTTGTAACAGTCAGTTATTGTGGTACAGTGGCGCCTCTTTGTTTTATTATGTCAGATAGTCACTTCTTTTCCCCTGAACTTCAGTGCACCTTTTGTCATGGACTCGGTCGGGTAGCTCTTAAGTAACGCGCGTTATGCTGGGGAAGTATTGTTTTGTTACAAATTAAACAAGAGCTTGTGGAACATCAAGAAGTCTTTGCTCCTTCGGCAATCCAACGACAATCGTCCATGACTAAGTATTCCCTCAGCTCACCACCACTCGTTACACCGTGTGATGAGAAATATTACACACATTTCATCTCATCATCCAACTAAATAGCAGAAAATGCTCCATAGCCTACTTATGTCATAATACTTACATGTGCCTTAATCTACTAAATTTAAGACTTAATTTAACCATTTGCGCCATGTGTTCTGTGGAAAACTTTAAGCTTACAATGAAATGTATCACCAGCCGATTGAGTAACAGAATGCAAGCACTATGTATACAGGACTAGTTGCGGCTTACCTGCGAAAAAATATCAGCGTGTTGCACCTTCAGATGCTGCTTGAGATTTGTAGTATTCTTTCCACCTAGTTTGTGGCCATATTTACGAACTGTCTACAATGCATTGTGTTGTTCTTTCTGCTGTGTTGTACAGAAAGTATGTCCATATCTTTTCTTCATTTCCAACCGCCAAGCCCCTTTGGTGTCACTGCCACCATGGTCCATCAATGGAAAGCGTGTCAGTGTGTGTGACTAATGACTGTAGACGTGTTTTGTTGTGCCGGTGTGTGCATGCTCCCTGCGTGCCGGCCAGGTGGCAGGTGTGACCAAACAAGGATAGGTTGCAGCAGCATTGCTGGTATTTTCTGACAGAATACATGAACAATAGGAAGGGATGTCATGCAGGGATGTCTCGTCTCATCAATGAAAACTCATATACATCACATTATATTTTGCTCATCAAAGAGCCACGTTTAGCTCATCATCATCCCATTATCGTCATGAAAAGAGGCGTTAACGAAATAATTTCATCATCGACGTTGACAAAAACAACACTGGCTGCTTGCAGCTCTAGTTGTATATAAAGCCGTCTTATCACAGTAAAACACCTAAATTAATACAGTATGTGTGCCTAAGGCTATGAGTGAGGTCATGTTACATATAAAAATCACCAGGTGTTGAAAACCAAACTACACTGACAAATAGGTTTATTTCAGTAGTTGTATTAAGTTCATTTTGTCTTCCTTGTTATCTATATTTTGGTTGGTTCATATATAACAGACAATCGAGATTTTAGGTCGTTTAATTACCTGGACATGTTTCGGCGTGGACTTCCGCCTTCATCAGAGTCACACATCAGAGTGGCTCTGATGAAGGCACATCACACATCAGAGTGACTCTGATGAAGGCGGAAGTACACACCGAAACATGTCCAGGTAATTAAACGACCTAAAATCTTGATTGTCTGTTATATATGAACCAATGATTGTCTGTTATATATGAACCAAACAAAATATAGGTTTATTTCAGGTCCTTAATTCACAAAGTCTGGCTCTGCAGCAGTGGTTAAGTAAACAACATTATAATCAAAGCCTGAAGACATTGGCTCTCAAACACCCAAAAAGTGTCTCTACATCAGTACATCACAACCTATTTTTAGATGAGCACAAACATAGATGATAGAGTTGTATTAACAATCTCTTGATTAAATGAATGTGACAATGAGCTTTGATGGTTAAATATAAAAGAAGTAAATTAGTTCCCGCAGTTACTGTGATACAGATAATCTAAGTGTTAATTACCATGCCATAAATTTAATGTTATTGAACTGCTGACTTCAGTGATTCATTGTTACCAAAAAATGTTGGTTTGAAGGCATATAACTGCCTTACACACATACATATTACTTTTGAAGATGCATTTTTTTTAATTTAGTGCAAGAGCAATGTAGTTTTCCTTAGAATAAGAGAAATAATGATTTTTCATGTTCTGTTTAAAAGAATTGCCACTATTAGTAATCTTTCTATGTTGCAATTTTTTTTCAAGGTATGCAGATTTCCAGTACAGACAGAGACATAGACAGCGGAGGCGAGGTGACATGGTCAGTCACCGTAGCAACACAACTGACCCTGATGATCCAAGTGAGAGCATTTTAGGTAATGAATGATTGGGCTTTAAATTAGGTGTATTTTTTTTCTTTATGTCAGGGATTCTGTTTTATTAAGACCCAAGCCACAACCACTGCAATGTCCCTATTGTTTTTGCATATTTTTAGGGCCCAAGCAGCGAATGCTCTGAGGTCCCTATAGTTTTTGTAGAAATTTGTCCCAATTGTTTTGTTGTAGGAATTATTTATTATTGTTATTATTATTATTTCTCAAAAAAATAATATGCAACAGAAAGAGGTGGGGTGGTCCTGGCACAGTCAAGCTGGTTAGGCACATCATCAACTCAGGTACCCTTGGCCCTTCTACATGCAGCCCGGACAGCGAATGGGGTCTCCCAGGAAACACTGTCAAAATCAAAACTCGAAAAAAGAAGAA
This sequence comes from Filicampus tigris, assembly GCF_054856515.1. NCBI lineage: Eukaryota > Metazoa > Chordata > Actinopteri > Syngnathiformes > Syngnathidae > Filicampus > Filicampus tigris. The sequence continues at coordinate 27,072,867 of NC_141224.1, read as the reverse complement.
AAAAAAATCCAGGGCGGGGAGGTGGGTTATGGTGGTGGATTAGGCAGGGGGATTGACGTGTGGATCGTGCAGGGGAAATCAATGCAGAGTGGTGAATTTGGCAACAATATTTCCCAGTTACAGGGTTACACCTCCGTCAGCCAAAGGCTTAACTCTGGTCAAGAAATCTTGCAAAACAAGTTCCTGAGGGTGGCTCAGAATGTCAGTGATTGCCTCATTTACATGCCTTTTCACATGTTCCACATGGGGATGATAGCTTTAACCGTTAAAGCTAGCTTTAAAGGCATGCAAATGAGGAACAGAAACGAAGGAACAGTTCAACAGGAATCAGCCACAAGCTCCTACCTCTCCAGAATAATGTTCAGGTGATGGAATGTTGGGTTCTTTGGGAAAAGATACTGCAGTAGTCGGTGAGTGGATCCCTCCTTGATTAGAGGTGTGGGACTGGGCTGGAGTAGGTGACGAAGCCCGTGGAGTAGGTGATGAAACCTGTGGAGCACTCCGTGTCAACTGGACGGCCATTGAGTTGATAGTGGTGGAAAGGTTCTGAATAGAGTCCATAATCTTTCTCAGGAGGTGATCCTGCTGAGCAGTACTCCCTGTACCCACACGGCTTGGTGGCTTGTGTCATCTAAGTCTGCTGGGTGTTTGACAGGTCAGAACCTACTGTCATGTGTCGAGCAGGAATTGGACCCAAAAGCAAACAGAAGACAAAAGTGGCGAAATAAATGCCTTTATATGCAAACATTTTAAATAAAAAAGAGCAGCACATGGAAGGCTAAACGTTCTGACAACGTGTAAGTGAGTCACTCAAGCTTGCATACAGAAAAAACAGGCCCAACCCTTTGTGACCAAATATAGGACAAAGCAACTAGCAACATCAAGGAGCCAAAGACCCAAACCCAGTCACAGCCATAACAAAATAGTTGCAGTCGATGCAAGCTTATGAGCTGGGAAATGTGTTGACTCAAGGTCATGATAAATTTTATTATCCCCAAGGGGCAATTCCTTCTACAGCCATCAGTCAACATTAAAAAACATCAATGATCCATTCACACACAAACCAAATGCAAAGTATATAGTGTTATGTCATACTATTATTGCAATGGAATAATATGAGAGGGCAATGGAAACTGGTATGAATGAGTTCTTAATCTGTTTGTCCTGCACCTGGGCATTCAGTATGTGCTCTGATGGCAACAGTTTATATTCAGCAGACAAAGGATGACGGCAGTCTGTTATGATGGAATGGGCCTTTGCTGCTACTCTTGCTGGATAAAGAGTAAAGTCCCTGGAAACTCAGGCCTCCAATCTTACTGCACACCTTAACAATGTGCTGCAAGCACATTTTTGTTTTCACAAGTAAGGGATCCAAACCAGAAGATAAAAGAAAATGTAATAAGTGACTCAACAAACCAAGAATAAAACATTTTCATGAAAACATAATCAACATTAAAACCTCTGAGCTTCCTAGAAAAGTACATTCGCTGATGGGCCTTAACCGAATCAACAGAGCTGGGCACTTGACCCTTTTTTGCCGGTCCGTCCTCCGTCCTTCTTCCTGGGTACCCTTCTGGCCTCTTCCTCTGTCCTTATTCATAAAAAATATTGCCCCCGGAACCCATCCATTCTCGGCACTCATAAACATTATTTAAAGATCATTAGCTGGCTAATTTCCAGTGCACATCCACTTACTGGCTGGGAGTATCAAGAGTGGACTGAATTGATTATAATTCAGGAAAATATTGCCTCTTGTTACGAAAGAAATTGCAGGATACGAAAGGTAAAAGTATGGGCTGCTAATCGCAGCTTCAGAGTTTCCTGTATGCACCATACCGTATTTTCCAGACTATAAGTCACCGTTTTTTTTCATAGTTTGGCCAGGGGTGCGATTTATACTCTGGAGCGACTTATGTGTGAAATTATTAACACATAGTTGCAGTAGAACATGATTATTACTGTCATGGCATGTTAGTGCTGACTTGTATTTATGATGTTTTGTCTCCCTCTGCAGGCGCTTTACCGTAATTGAATCAGTCCCCAATATTTCTAACTTGACTTCTTATTGGCAGATTTAATCACGCCACCTCCAGTTCATAGTTCAAGTAGTCTGCTAAGCGACATCTTGACGTGTTTACAGCCATTTTACAGCTTGGTCAAGCTTCAGAGGGAGGCAAAACATCATAAATAGAAGTCAACACTAACAAGCCATGACAATTATCTCTATATTAATTGCACATGTTATTGTAACCCACATAAAGAAACATAAGATAAATCCTAAGAGCTATTAAAATGCATGAATAATTTAAATGGTTAAAATCTAATATTTTGTTAAATAAGTGTAAAATAGTATGACAAAAAGACAATTTGACTGTCTATCAATCCATCTATACAAAATAGTGTACTGTTTCTTTAAATGCGCCATGTTTGCCTGTGGTCTTGCATCATCAGCCAGCCACGCGCACACACTCACACACACACGCCCACACGCACCCCCACACACACACGCACGGGGCGGAGGAGGAGGAAAGAACAGGAGATAAAAAAAGGAAGAAAATTACGACAGAATACAAAAATACTTTTGGAGACTTGGAAACATTCCACATAGTCGGCGATAAATAAAAGACTTATTTAATCAATCTACGACCGTTTTGGTGAGTTTAAAGTGTTTGTTGTAATGCTACATATATGGATGTTAGCTACAGAAATGATGTGTACTAAGCGCACAATTTTATTAATTTGATTTATTTGGACACATTTATTTACGTTACGGGACAGAGACAACTTGGATTCCGAGAGGGGGTGGAGCAACTTATCCTCCAGTGCGACTTATATATTTTTTCTTCTTTATAATGCATTTTATGGCTGGTGCGACTTGTGCTCTGGAGCGACGTATAGTCCGGAAAATACGGTACTCATAGCTGCTCTGCCATTGGCTATTACCTAGCATCTTCCTGGCGTCCCATTGGCTAAGAGGGACCTCTTCCATATGTCTCTATGTGTGTAGATAGACAGGTAAATAGATACGTAGATAGATGCAGTGTCCTCGTCATTCGCCCCTCGGCCATGAGGTGTTCCGTGAATTAGAAACGAGGAAAAGAAAAAAAGGGATGCGTTTGGTTGATCTCGCCAAAGAATATGACCGTAATGTATCGACAGTCGCCACGTTATTAAATCAGTTCTTTATAAAATGATAGGTAAAAACCACTTCTGAGAGAGAACATGAACCAAAGAGGGCAAACAGCGTTGAGGACAGCAATTAAAAGATAAACGACCATCATTTTTATTTTTTATTCTTTATTTTTTTACATTATGCACAACTCTCATGTATTGTGCAATAATCTAATTGTAACATGTATTTGTTACATGTTTTGATGCATTTTTATGCTTTATAAAACATTTATGTCTGAATATTGGGGGGCTTGGAACGGATTAGGGCATTTACATGGAAAACACGTCTCTACTTACAAAATTTTCTACTTAAGAAATTTCTTCCAGAACCAATTAATTTTGTAAGTAGAGGTACCACTGTATATGTAGCTGATCCAGAGTACACAGGCTACATTGTACGGGTTATAGTTACCGGTTGACTGTCAAAACTCTCCATCAAACATGATCATCACACATAACATTTTAGATTGGACAATGTAGAAGGAATATGCTGGTTGGGATCACTGTCAATTTTCATCTTATGCAGGAAAAGCAACAAATTGTCGGTTCCATCATCGCATGATCCATTTACGAAATACATTGTCAGGTGCTACCTTGCCATTCCTTAGAGCAGTGGTTCTCAACCTTTTTCAACGATGTAGACTTTGTGAAATATTTTCTCAGCCAAGTACCCCTTAACCAGCACAAAGCATGTTTGGGTGGAAAAAAAGACTTAAAACAGAGTGCTGTGCCTTCAGTGTCTTATTTATTAAACTTTGGAACCCCATTTGGAGTTTCATCACAACAAAAAAAAAGACAAAAAATAATTAACTGAATTATAAGTATTGGTGGCGGCACGGTGGTCGACTGGTTAGCACGTCCGCCTCACAGTTCAGAGGTCGTGGGTTCGATCCCGGCTCCGGCCTCCCTGTGTGGAGTTTGCATGTTCTCCCGTGCCTGCGTGGGTTTCCTCCGGGTACTCCGGTTTCCTCCCACATTCCAAAAACATGCATGGTAAGTTGATTGGACTCTCTAAATTGCCCCTAGGTGTGATTGTGAGTGCGGATGTTTGTCTCTGTGTGCCCTGCGATTGGCTGGCGACCAATTCAGGGTGTCCCCCGCCTACTGCCCAAAGACAGCTGGGATAGGCTCCAGCACGCCCCGCGACCCTTGTGAGGAGAAGCGGTACAGATAATGGATGGATGGATATAAGTATTGGTGCACATACAGATAAGATAAGATAAGATTAGAAGGCTTTATTGATCCCACAGTGGGGAAATTTTCAGTGTTACGGCGGCATAATGTAGCCATTAATGTATAACATTAACGGCAAACATTCAGGATCAAACCTATGTAAATATACGCAGTAACGTGTATATACACATGTATATACACACCAACATACATCTACATAAAAAGTATGAGGAACACTCATTTTAGCCTGTACATAGTACAGAGGAAAAAATACTCTAAGTAAGTGCTGCAGTGCTGTAGTGAAATGTAAGGAACAGCATTGGATAAAAATAAAACTAGGCTAACAGTAGTGGGGAATGTTGAGTATTGCATGGTATTACAGTAGTGGGGAATGTTGGGTATTGCACGATATGAGCTCAGGTGCAGGACTGCACAATTGCACTAATGTCCGCCAGTTTGTAGAGACTACACAATGTTCTTGTTAAAGAGTCTGACAGCAGCAGGCAAGAAGGAACGGCGGAATCTCTCCTTTGCACAGCGAGGGTGTAACAATCTGTCACTGAAGGAGCTGTGGAGTGCTGTTAGGGTGCCCTGGAGGGGGTGGTCCGGGTTGTCCAGCATTGATGACGGCTTGGCCAACATCCTCCTGTCCCCCACCGAGTCCACATAGTCCAGGGAGCAGCCCAGGACAGAGCCGGCCCTCCTGACCAGTTTGTCCAGCCGCTTCGTGTCCCGGACGAGACGCTGCCTGCCCAGGTGAACACTCCCTGGAAGAGTCTGCTCTGACTCTTCCTATAGAGGGCGTCTGTGTTGTCGCTCCAGTCCAGTTTATTGTTCAGATGAACACCCAGGTACTTGTAAATTGAGACTCTCTCAACATCTGTTCCCTGGATATTCACTGGTGCAGGTGAAGAGTGCTGGCGCCTACCGAAATCCACCACCATTTCTTTGGATTTCCCCGCATTGATCAGGAGGCGGTTCTGCTGGCACGAGTCCACATAACCGATCATCTCCGCCTGTGATGAGGCCGACAATCGCAGAGCCGTCATAGAACTTCTGCAGGTGACAGGTAGGGGTGTTGTAGTTGAAGTCCGGGTGAACAGAAAGGGAGCCAAGACAGTTCCCTGTGGGGCCCCCGTGCTACAGAGGAGCACGTCAGACACACAGTCCTGTGTCCTCACATACTGTCGCCGGTTTGTGAGGTAGTCCTGGATCCATGTGGTGAGGTGGTGGGCCACCCCCGCCCGCTCCAGCTTGTCTCCCAATAGGGTGGGCTGGATGGTGTTGAAAGCATTGGAGAAATCAAAGAACATGATCCTCACAGTGCTCCCCGCCTTCTCTAGGTGGGAGAGTGAAGTGTGGAGGAGGTAGATGATGGCATCATCCACACTGATGCCAGGCTGGTATGCGAACTGGAGTGGGTCCATTGAGGAGCTCACCAGGGGGCGCAGGTGGACAAGGACCAGTCTCTTCAGGGTCTTCATCAGGTGAGACGTGAGCGCCACTGGTCTGAAGCTGTTGAGCTCCTTCGGGTGGGGGGTCTTTGGCACCGGGACCAGGCAGGATGTTTTCCATACCTGGGGGACCCTGCCCAGCTTCAGGCTCAGGTTGAACATGTGCTGGACAATTCCACACAGCTGGTCTGCGCAGGATTTGAGGAGCTGGGGGCTGATGCCATCTGGACCCGCTGCCTTCCTCGCCTTCACATTCTTCAGCTGGTTCTTCACCTGAGATGTTGTGAAGGCCAAGGCTGGGCAGGAGGGAGTGGTGTGGTGTCTGGTGTAGCTGGGAGCTGGAGACTGTGGAGAAAAGGGGGAAGGGGGTGACACACCCAGCAGGAGGAGTAGGTGGAGGCTGCAGCAGGAGAGACTGAGTGGGGGCAGGCATCTGATCGAACCTATTGAAAAAGAGGTTCAGCTCATTTGCCCACTGCAGGTCCCCCCCAGTCCGGGTCTTGGGTTGTCCGTGGCCTGAGATGGTCTTCAGGCCCCTCCAGACTCCCCTGGCATTACCCTGCAGCAGCTGCTCCTCCATCCTCTTCCTGTAGGACCTTTTCCCCTCTCTGATCCTCCTCCTCAGCTGGCGCTGCACAGTCTTCCGCTCCTCTATGTTGCCTGACGCAAAAGCCCTCCTCTTCTCCTTCAGGAGAGCTTTTATGTCTGGTGTGATCCAGGGTTTGTTGTTGGAGAAACACCTTACTGTCCTGGTGGGTATGGTGTTCTCCATGCAGAAATTTATATAGTCTGTGATGGTGTCTGTTAGACTACTAATGTCTTCCCCGTGAGCATCACTGAATACTTCCCACACAGTTGTGCTGAAGCAGTGCTTTAAGGCCTCCTCGGCCTCTCCAGACCATCTCCGAACTGTGCAGGTCACAGCTGGTTGCCTGCGGACCAGAGGTTTGTACACAGACTGGAGAGTCACCAGATATTTATCATGGTACAGATCTGTGTCAGGGTCTGCCAGGTTATGCTTTATAAAACATTTATGTCTGAATATTGGGGGGCTTGGAACGGATTAGGGCATTTACATGGAAAACACGTCTCTACTTACAAATTTTTCTACTTAAGAAATTTCTTCCAGAACCAATTAATTTCGTAAATAGAGGTACCACTGTATTGCAAAATAACGCAAGGTTATTTTAAGAGGAAACAAAAACTTCCACATCCGGGTCGTTTAAATGTATACGCTGGTAGAGATTTTTATGGTCTAAAGATGTCCCACATGAGGACATACTTCGCAAGCAAAGGGGTGAGGTACTAAATGTGAACAGTTAGTTAAAAAAACTATTCCGGATTACACACACAAGACAGGCTGGTCATGTTTCTGTCAGTGAAGTGAAATGGCTGACTCGGAGCGACAAACCGTTCCGGCCCCGGGACGTACTGCCCAGTTCTGCGAATCAATATGAGAATAGAATCGTTCACCAGCAAAAATGTGGTCCTGTAATAGAGATGGGATAATCAAACAAACAAAAAATAAAACTGATTAACTGACAAACAAAAGATAAAAAACAACTGAGTAGGGGAGCATGAAAATATAAGTAAAATTCAATAAACGTGTGAAATGTTACCAAAAAGTTCCCAAATTGACTTAAATCCAAAGTGAATTACTTATTATAGGAAGGAAGGCCACACTCACAGTTACTCTAGCAAAAGTTGTTTGGAGTGCAATAACTTTTAAATTTGGCTGTCAGGTCGTAATTGCCATAGATTTCCATGCGATGGTGGTGTTGCGGCACAGTAAAAAATGTATAGGCTGAGTAGATATTTCAAATGTGTTTAATTACACCAACAACTCCACAAATTAGATCCATAATGCATTTTAATAGCAGGTGGTTAATTTTTTTGATTACTTTAATCCCAACGATGACGTATGATAACGCGTGTCGTGGGTTAAAGATGCTTATTAAATTGCTATTAACAGAGCTGGGTACTTGACCCTTTTTTGCCGGTCCGTCCTCCGTCCTCCGTCCGCGACCTGGTACCCTTCCAGCCTCGTCCCTCCATTCTTGGAAAAAAAGACTTGGACTACAGTCAAACGAACAGCAACTTGACGTGACAAAGGACAATGAACCGACAAGAACTGAAAGAAAGCAGTAAACTAAAATATAAATTGGCAAGACAACAAGGAACACATGGACCATACACGAAGGGTAAGAGGGAGCTGATTGGCTAGCGCAAGGGACCGGGATGATGCGCACAGATTGACCCAATAACCAAACAAAACAGACATAGACAAAGAAACACAAGGAAAAACATGAAAGTAATGTCAAAAACCAAAATCAACAAGGGCAGACCCTGACACAGGTCTGTACCATGATAAATATCTGTATGTGCACCAATACTTATCCATCCATCCATTATCTGTACCGCTTCTCCTCACAAGGGTCGCGGGGCGTGCTGGAGCCTATCCCAGCTGTCTTTGGGCAGTAGGCGGGGGACACCCTGAACTGGTTGCCAGCCAATCGCAGGGCACACAGAGACAAACATCCGCACTCACAATCACACCTAGGGGCAATTTAGAGTATCCAATCAACTTACCATGCATGTTTTTGGAATGTGGGAGGAAACCGGAGTGCCCGGAGAAAACCCACGCAGGCACGGGGAGAACATGCAAACTCCACACAGGGAGGCCGGAGCCGGGATCGAACCCACAACCTCTGAACTGTGAGGCGGACGTGCTAACCAGTCGACCACCGTGCCGCCCTACCAATACTTATAATTAAGTTAATTATTTCTTGTCTTTTTTTTGTTGTGATAAAACTCCAAATGGTGTTCCAAAGTTTAATAAATAAAAAAACTCTGTTTTAAGTCTTTTTTTCCACCCAAAAATGCTTCGTGCTGGTTAAGGGGTACTTGGCTGAAAAAATATTTCACAAAGGCTACATCGTTGAAAAAGGTTGGGAACCACTGCTCTAAGAAATGGCAAGGTAGCACCTGACAATATATTTCGTAAATGGATCATGCGATGATGAAACCGACAATTTGTTGCTTTTCCTGCATAAGATGAAAATTGACAGTGATCCCAACCAGCATATTCATTCTACATTGTCCAATCTAAAATGTTATGTGTTATGTTCATGTTTGATGGAGAGTTTTGACAGTCAACCAGTAACTATAACCCGTACAATGTAGCCTGTGTACTCTGGATCAGCTACATATACAGTGGTACCTCTACTTACGAAATTAATTGGTTCTGGAAGAAATTTCTTAAGTAGAAAATTTTGTAAGTAGAGACGTGTTTTCCATGTAAATGCCCTAATCCGTTCCAAGCCCCCCAATATTTAGACATAGGTGTTTTTTAAAGCATAAAAATGCATCAAAACATGTAACAAATACATGTTACAATTAGATTATTGCATAATAAATGAGAGTTGTGCATAATGTAAAAAAACAAAGAATAAAAAATAAAAATGATGGTCGTTTATCTTTTAATTGCTGTCCTCAACGCTTTTTGCCCTCTTTGGTTATTGTTCTCTCTCAGAAGTGGTTTTTACCTATCATTTTGTAAAGAACTGATTTAATAACGTGGCGACTGTCGATACATTACGGTCATATTCTTTGGCGAGATCAACCAAACGCAGCCCTTTTTCATACTTTTCTATTATCTGTTGCTTTGTTTGTATGGACAAAAAAAAACGATTTTCTCCTTTTTTTCTTTTCCTCGTTTCTAATTCACGTAAAACTATCGGAACACCTCATGGCCCGAGGGGCGAATGACGAGGACGCTGCATAGACATATCTATCACATATATATCTATCTACCTGTCTATCTACACACAGACACATACGGTAGAAGTCCCTCTTACCCAATGGGATGCCAGGAAGATGCTAGGTAATAATAGCCAATGGCAAAGGAGCTATGAGTATGTTGCGTTCAGGAAACTCTGGAGCTGCGAGTAGCAGCCCATACTGTATTTTTACCTTTCGTATCCTGAAATTTCGTAACAAGAGGCAATATTTTCCTGTTGAGGCGTTTCGTAACTTGAACATTTCGCATGAAGAGACGTTTGTAAGTAGAGGTACCACTGTACCGAAGAATCAGAATTTTCAACCAACTTCCAGCGGTTCTCATTGAAGCACTTTATGATTTTACAAGAGCACTGACCCAAGCTGCTCCAGGAAGTTGGTGTCAAAGGCCATCTGTTTTTATCACAACCTACCATTTCTTTTTCCTTGATGCTGACAAATCACAACATTGCAGGGAACACACACTGTCATCTACAACCAGTTTACTCATATCTAGTTGTGCGTTTCATGTTTGGTCCAGAGAAATAAGCAGAGGTCAGTTTTTTACTAAATTTTGCTGGTCGGCTTTTGTCATCTGTCATTTTCAAGTGAAACAGAATTGTAATCGTCAGCTGATCAGAAAATATAGAATCAGAAAATATTGGTCAGCTATTTTGCTGTGAAATATTCACACAACCCTTTATTATTATTATTATTATTATTATTATGTGAAAGCAAGTGGAATTCTCAATCTAGTCACTGTTTGGCTATTCAAGCATATTTCTATTGTGGGGGAGGTTTTAGGACATCATGGGGTAAGTTGAGCCACTTTTCCTTTTCAGGATCACCACAGGGAGGTTGTTGGCAAACTAATACATAAATATACACTTTATTTCAGGATGTTGTACCTGCGTACAAACAAGCAGATGCAATGCGAGCATTGTAGTTGTAAATGGTAAATGGGCTGTCACTTGTATAGCGCTTTTCTACCTTGGGTGGCACAACTTACTACATGCCCTGCTGTTAGACTCTGCACTCAAAACCATATGCTTTTGCTGCTTTTGAACTTTTTCCATACCTTTTTTATATAGTTTGGTATTTTTTATTTTAGTTAATAAATCCAGGTGGTGAATACGAAATCTGACCAAATGCCTTATTTACAGAACTGGGCAATTGACCCTTTTTTGCCGGTCCAGCCTTGACCCTCCGCCCTTGACCTGAGTACCCTTCCTGCCTCGACCCTCCTCCCTTATTCATAAAAATTATCGCCCCCGGCCCCGTTTTGAAAAAAAATAAAAAATAAAAAAAAGAAGGCATCTGTGCATGACGCCGCTGCGTGAGAGATGTCGGCAAATGTTTATTTAAAGATCATTAGCTGGCTAATTTACTATTCAAACCCGCTGTGGACACGCTTCAAGCATGCATCAAACACGCTTCAAACGCGCCGCTAGTAGATACCCAACTGCGTGTACTTACTTCCATTGCGAACCCTGGAGGGAACGGACGCTGTCACTACACAGGGTCTGCACGCAGGGGAGTGTCATTTGTTTTGTCAGGCTTAGTCTTCTAAGCAAAAGCACCCCATCCCCGATGTGGGCAAATGAAGCAGCTGCGGCATTCTGGTTTCAAATTTCCCACGGTCAAACACCAGCGCGCCTTTTTCTTCGTCTCATTCTTCTTCTCCCTTCCATACAAACCGGGGGAGGGAGATTTATTATTTTTCTAACATGCTACATTATTGTGTTGTGGTACATATTTATTTTTATTCAGCTAAGTATTTGTTCCTTTTGCGGTTGGTTTTGCCGTCTTGTATAATTATGTGGGTCCAACAGACGGCAAGAAGTCGCATTCCAGTAAGTTATTTATTTTCCACACTTCCCCTCTACTCTTATTCCCGACCTTCAAAATAAAACCATACCAGCCAACCATTACACAGCAGGTTTGCTACAGCGTATTTCTGGAGCGAAGAAGAAAGAGAGAGATAGAGGTGGATTAGAGCGAGGTTGTTCAACTTCAATGAAGACATCCGTGAACGTGTCACTGCTGCAGCGCTACGCGCAGTTTGAATTTATACGTGCGGGCACAACCCACAAGTGTTGTTTTGAATATGCCGGCACCTCGGCAACTACAGGCTCCCATGCCAGCTCCTCTGCACCCGGTGCCTCAGCAGTGCCATGCCCTCTTCCCGGCACCTTGGCAACTACAGGCTCTGATGCCGGCTCCTCCGCAGTGCCAAGCCCTCTTCCCAGCACCTCGGCAACTACAGGCTCTCATGCCGGCTCCTCTGCAGTGCCAAGCCCTCTTCCCGGCACCTCGGTAACTACAGGCTCCCATGCTGATTCCTCTGCAGAGCCAGGCCCTCTTCCCGGCACCTAGACAACTACAGGCTCTCATGCCGGTTCCTCTGCAGTGCCGGGTCCTCTTTCCGGCACCTCGGCAACTACAGGCTTCCATGCCAGCTCCTCTGCACCCGGTGCCTCAGCAGTGCCATGCCCTCTTCCCGGCACCTTTGCAACTACAGGCTCTCATGCCGGCTCCTCTGCAGTGCCAAGCCCTTATCCCGGCACCTCAGTAACTACAGGTTCCCATGCCGGTTCCTATGCAGTGCCAGGTCCTCTTCCCGGCACCTCGGCAACTACAGGCTCTCATGCTGGTTCCTCTACAGTGCCAAGTTCTCTTCTCAGCTCCTCGGTAACTACAGGCTCTCATGCCAGCTCCTCTACACCAGGTGCCACAGCAGTGCCATACCCTCTTCCCGGCACCTCGGCAACTACAGGCTCTCATGCCGGTTCCTCTGCAGTGCCAGGCCCTCTTCCCGGCACCTCGGCAACTACAGGCTCTCATGCCGGCTCCTCTGCAGTGCCAAGCCCTCATCCCGGCACCTCAGTAACTACAGGTTCCCATGCCGGTTCCTATGTAGTGCCAGGTCCTCTTCCCGGCACCTCGGCAACTACAGGCTCTCATGCTGGTTCCTCTACAGTGCCAAGTTCTCTTCTCAGCTCCTGGGTAACTACAGGCTCTCATGCCAGCTCCTCTACACCAGGTGCCACAGCAGTGCCATACCCTCTTCCCGGCACCTCGGCAACTACAGGCTCTCATGCCGGTTCCTCTGCAGTGCCAGGCCCTCTTCCCGGCACCTTGGCAACTACAGGCTCTCATGCCGGCTCCTCTGCAGTGCCAAGCCCTCTTCCCGGCACCTCGGTAACAACAGGCTCCCGTGCTGATTCCTCTGCAGTGCCAGGCCCTCTTCCCGGCACCTCGGCAACTACAGGCTCTCATGCTGGTTCCTCTACAGTGCCAAGCCTTCTTCCCGACACCTCGGTAACTACAGGCTCCCATACCGGTTCCTCTGCAGTGCCAGGCCCTCTTCCCAGCACTTCGGCAACTACAGGCTCCCATGCCAGCTCCTTTGCACCCGGTGCCTAAGCAGTGCCATGCCCTCTTCCCGGCACCTCGGCAACTATGGGCTCTCATGCCGGCACCTCTGCAGTGCCAAGCCCTCTTCCCGGCACCTCAACAAATGCAGGCCCCTATCCGAGTTCCTCAGCACCACCAGACTCTGACGCAGTTACGTTGCATTGTTACGTTACGTTGACACTGCAACTTCTGCGGCTGCCCTTCAATTCTGCTACGACGGCGCAAGGCCTTCGGCTGCTCTCTGATTCTGCTCCAGGGGCGTAAGGCCTTCGGCAGCCCGTTGACTCTGTTCTGGCGGCGCAACCTCTGTGGCTGCCCTTGGATTCTGCAATGACGGCTCCCGCAGCGCAACCTCGACGGCTGCCCTTGGATTCTGTTACGATGGCGCAAAGCCTTGGACTGCCCTCTAATTCTGCTCTGACCTTTGGCTGCCCTCTGACTCAGCTCTGGTGGCGCAACCTCTGTGGCTGCACTCTGATTCTGCTACAGCGGCGCAAGGCCTGAGGCTGCCTTCATCCCCTGTGTGACCCCATGGATGCACACCAGACTGGTTCTGCCTGGGAACCTCTTGTCTGGCCTTCTCCGATCTGTCTTGATTTTGGTTTTGATTTAGACTTTAGTTTCATGTTTTCTAATTGTTTTTCTTTTTTTTTCTTTTATTTTCTTTGTGACCTTGTTTCTGTTGTTGTTTTAGATTTTGGGCACCATGTGGTGTCCGTTGAGGGGGGGCTACTGTTATAACTGGTTGTTTACGTGATGTATCAGTTGCTCTGCAGTTGCTATGGTCCTTTTATGCTTTGTCCTTTATTTTTTTGCTTTATTTTGAACAAAGAAGAAAATAATAAATAAAAATAAAATAAGAAAAAAACAACAACAAAAAAAAAGAGTGTCATTTAAGTGCATACAACAAGACATACATTACATGTTCGAAAAGGTGTAGGAAGTGTATGTATACTTTTATATTCCTACCCATTGTATCTCCATTTCATCAATAAGATATTAAAATACTTTTCCAATTTTCCACTAATTCTATAACAAGAAATAGTATTATATATAATAGAAACAACAGGCAATACACTTCCATATCCACTACCGATTACTATATTAATAAATGCTTTTAAGTGTAGTTCAATATTCAATTATACTAGATTCTGTTGATACGGATTGGTTCACCTATTAGAAATATGGGTAAATGGGTTTACATAATGACACAAGAACGATAGTAATAATAGCAATAATGATAATATAACCACACAGTAATGACCATATAATAATATATAATACATATGTGAAATAATATAATAATATTTCTACATCTCTATCAGCCCCTCTTCATCTTTATATTTCTCTAAAATACTTATTTTATATTTCGTTTTGAACTGGTGTATGTATGGGCATTGTTGTAGATCAGTATTCAGTTTATTCCATAGTTTTACTCCACATATAGATACAGAAAAACTTTTCATTGTGGTGCGTGAGTACTTTGTCTTTAAATTATGTGTTCCCCTTAGATTCTAGCCACCTTCTCTTTCTGAGAACATATTTTGAATATTACCCGGAAGTAAATTATGTTTTGCTTTGTAGATTAGTTGTATAGTTTTATATTCTATAAGATCAAACAATTTTAATCTTTTAGAGCATAGAAACAGTGGATTTGTGTGGTGCAGATAACTGACGTTGTCGATTGCTCTCATAGCTCTTTTTTTGCTGTATAAATAGAGGTTGCATTGAACTCTTGTATGTGTTTCCTCAGACCTCTGAACGATAATTTAAATGTGGTAAAACTAGTGAGTTGTAAAGAATGTGCAAGGATTTTTGGTTGAGAAAATGTTTTACTTTAGACAGGGGAGAAATACTTTTTGAAAGTTTAGATTTTATATATTGTGACATCACGTTAGGTTCGACAGGGCAAGTGGAGACTTCTTAGGCCATAGTTTCAACAAAAATCACGATTTATTATCTTCTTTCAGTCAGTTGGTGTAAGGAAAAACAAAATGACAAAATGATAAAAATACAAAAAGCGCCAACTAAAATGTTTTGGGGCTCGACCAGGCGCTCTTAGTGGGTTCTATTACTTTTAATTCCAGCATCTTCCTTACCTCCTCCCCCACTGTCTTCTTGCGAGCCTCCGGTATTCAGTACGGCTTCTGGTTCACAGTTTTTCCTGGTTGTGTGCGAATTACATGTTCTACCAGGTGGGTGCATCCAGGGACAGATGAGAAGACATCCTGGTTCCCATCCACTAACTCCTTTGCCTGCTGGAGTTGGTGAGGATCAAGGTCCGGCCCAAACTGGACTTGATCCCGAGCAGGTGTGGCAATAACTCTGGGAGGGAGACAAGTGAACAATGCCTCTCGCACATGCCATATCTTCAAGAGATTAACATGATGTATTTGCTCACCTTTCCTCTTCCCAGGTTGTCGCACTTTGTAGTTGACGTCCCCTATTTTCTCCATTACCTCAAAGGGTCCTTGCCAAGTCGCAAGAAATTTGCACTCGACTGTGGGGACCAGCACTAGAACTCTATCCCCGGGTTTAAACTCCCTGTCCTATTATATGTACCACTCTGTTCTCTTTGAGCTTTCATCATATGTTCCTGCACAATGGGCATGACAGCGGCCATTGTATCTCTCATGGCCTCTACATGTTCAATCATGGTACGGTGAGGGAAGGGCTGCTCTTCCCATGTCTCTTTTGCAATGTCCAGTAGGCCCCTAGGTTTGTGGGAGTATAGCAATTCGAATGGCGAAAAGCCGGTGGAAGCCTGAGGAACTTATCGCGAATAAGAGATAGGGGAGCAGCTGGTCCCAATTTCTTCCATCCTTGTCGATAGCTTTTCTCAGTATCGTTTTGAGGGTCTTGTTAAACCTCTCTACCAACCAATCTGTTTGAGGGTGGTAGACGGAGGTTCTCAACTGTTTTGTACAACTACCTGGTAACTCGCGACATAAAGGGAGTACCCTGGTCTGTGAGAATTTCTTTTGAATTTCTCTGCTGCTGAAGAGGAAGAGTTCTTTGGCTATTTGGGTAGCGTTTGCTTTTCTTAAGGCTGATGGCCTCTGGGTACCGGGTAGCATAATCTATGATCACTAGTATGTATTGGTGTCCTCGAGCACTCTTCGGCAGCGGGCCCACAATATCCATCCCCACCCTCTCAAATGGGATTTCTATGATAGGCAGCGGTATGAGCAGGTTCCTATATGACTATTTTGGAGCCTTCAACTGACAATCTGGGCAACTGCGACAGTAGTTTTCTATTTCTTTGTGGACTCCAGGCCAAAAGAACCTCTGTAACACTCTTTCCTTTGTTTTCTCCACCCCCAAGTGAGCCCCCATCAAGTGGGTGTGAGCCAACTGCAACACTGTGGGGCGGTGTATTTGAGGAACGAGTAACTGTTCCAGTATTTTATCATTACTTGTAACTACCTGATACAAAAGACCATTCTTTCCTGCAAAGTGGGGGTAGGTCGGAGTTGTTCGTGTTCCTACAAATGTTCCCTCTATTATTTGAAGGTTTTTTAAAACATTGTGGGGTCCTGTAATTGTGCTGTCCCATACTGACCTTTAAGGGGCACTTCTGCTTATGGGTGCACCACGTCGTTTTGGGCACAGATTGGGACCCAGAGCCTGCCCAGTTCCCCTGCGCGACCTCCGGTCCCAATGCTTCAGCCGCGAAGGCTTTGGCGCACTGTTTTCGGGGTTTCCGACTGCGACGCTTCCGTGCTTCAAGCCACAGCATCTGAAAAGCCGGGCAATCTCTGCCAATTAGTACAGGAACAGGAAGGGCCTTGATCACTCCCACCTCTAAATTAAAAGTGCCTTTAGTGATGGTGAGCTTCACCAGGGTGGTAGGATATTCACAAATATCTCCGTGGACACAAACAACAGGCACTCGTTCTCCTTCAGAAAAGGGAGTGGCGTGCACCTCTGCCTCCTGGACCAGGGTTCTGGCGCTTCTGGAATCGAGCAGGGCTTCTACATCGCACTGATTTATCCTGACAGGACAAGTGGGTCGGGGGCTCTCACTTTCCCCTAGGAGGGCAGCAAAGTGGGTGTGAGTGCTACTAGTAGTCGATGCTGTGGGCATAGGCCTCATAGGGGAGGGCTCGTAAATACCGGTCCATCACTAGCGTCTGTATTATTTCAGCAGGGCTCTTCTTTTCTGCTTCTAACCATTTTCTTGTTAGTCGGATGAGCTCATGCATCTGTGAGCGAGGAGGGGCATCATTTTTACACACCCAATTGTGAAAACGCTGTGCCATAGTAAATTTAGTAAGGCCATTTCTGCTCAATATCTCTGCTTTCAGTTGTTCATAATCTTGGGCTATGTCGGTATCTAAGTCCTGGTTTTGAGTGCCTCACCTCAGAGGAATGGCGCCAGGAGACCCACCCACTGTGCTTTCGCCCACACTTGTTGTGTGGCCGTAGCTTCGAAGGCATGAAGATACGCGTCTACATCATCGGTCACCCCCATCTTGGGGATGGAATCGCTTGCCTTGGGTGTAGCTCTTGCCAAACAGCGTAGCTCTTGTTCTTTTGAGTTGGTTCGCCTTGATTTGCTGCTGGAGCAGGGCCGCATTGGTTTCCTGCTGTGCCTTCTAGGTCTCCAACAGTACCTGCATTAATCGCTCCATTTGGCGGTGGGGTTGGCTTATGTAGAGCTGAGAAACTTGCTGGGTCAATTCATCAGGTCATCCATCTTCATCCACCTCTATGCCCCGCCCCCATTCTCCACCATATGTGACATCACGTTAGCTTCAGTCCGCTGATAGTGTAGTGGTACACACGCCTGAGTTGTGTGCGGGCAGCGTGGGATCGATTCCCGCTCAGTGACAGTGTCTATGTGTGCCCTGCGACTGGCTGGCGACCAGTTCGGGGTGTAGTCTGCCTTCGCCCATTGACGGCTGGGATAGGCTCCAGCAACTCCCCGCGACCCTATATAGGATAAGCGGTTTGGAAGATGACATGACGTTAGCTTCAACAGAGCAAGTGGAGACTTCTTAGGCCAGAGTTTCAACAAAAATCAAGATTTATTATCTTCTTTCAGTCAGTTGGTGTAAGGAAAAACAAAATTGACAAAAATACAAAAGGCGCCAAATAAAGACTGTTCTCAAAATTCCAAAAACAACTTTCCTCCAAATGGAGTCTGTTCTTCCTCTTGCTTCTGTTCGGTTCTTTCCTGTTGTCCTCCCACACACACTCTGCTCCTTGATTTCCCCCAATTTAAATCCAGCCACGTTGGCTTCAATCAAGTGGCTTAAGCAGCCACACCTGTTGGGGTTATGGGGCATTCTGGGAAATGTAGTGCCTGTATTGTCGGCCATCTTGGGGTGTGGCACCGGCGTCTGAAATGGAATGTAGCCTCCTTCCACTACACGTCCCCTTGTTATGCCACAATATTTAATATGAGGCTTCCAACAAATTTTCCGGTCAATAATTACCCCAAGGAATTTTGTCTCCTCCACTGTCTCTATGTTTACACCTTCAATGTGTACTTTAACTTGGTTGTTTGCTTTGACATTTCCAAACACCATCAATTTTGTCTTGCTTAGGTTTATTGATAACTTGTTTTTGTCAAGCCATATTTTAACTTCTTGGAAGTCTGATGTGATTATATCCAGAATATGTTGCATTTTTTCACCAGAAACCAGAATATTGGTATCATCTGCAAACAAAACAAATTTCTCGATGAATGAAAATTTCCCCACTGTGGGATCAATAAAGGCATTCTTATCTTATCTTATCTTATCTTATCTTCAATAAGTGGGAGACTTTACATATGCCATTAATATATAATATAAATAATTTTGGTCCTAACACTGACCCCTGGGGTACACCACACACGATGTCCAAACATTTAGATTGAAATGATCCCAACTTCACAAACTGCTGCCTATCTTTTAAGTAGCTTCTTAACCAGTTCAGGGCCATACCCCTAATCCCACATTGCTCTAGTTTATTAATCAAAATATTATGGTCTATGGTGTCAAATGCTTTCTGTAGATCAACAAACAGTCCTAATATGTGTTTCTTTTTGTCGATTGAATCAGTGATCTCTTCAATAAGTTCTGCTAAGGCAAATGTGGTTGACCGATTTGCTCTAAATCCATATTGACTGTCCGAGAGTAGTTTGTGTTTTTCCATGAATTTATCTAGTCAATTATTGAAGGGTTTTTCGAGAATTTTGGAGAATTGTGGAAGAAGGGAGATGTTTTGTAGATGGGAATGATTTTTGCAGTTTTCATTTTACTTGGAAATTGCCCTGTTTGAAATGATAGATTCGTAATGTAAGTAAGTGGTTTGGAGATTCCCAGAATGACCTTTTTCACTGTCTTCATGTCAATTTCATCAGTCGGTAGATGTTTTTTCTTTACAACCATTAACAATATCAATCACCTCTTTTTCTTCAACAGGTTTAAGAAACATTTAACATGGATTTCTTTCAATTAAGTCCGTGTAAGTATTGTTCGCTGTGTCATGATTGTGTATTTTTTTGCCAGGTTTGGTCCAACGCTGATGTAACCCCAACGTGCTGCTGCCAGCCTCTGCGCACTGATGAGCTCTGCGTTGTGTTGTTGTGGGCGTGGGCTATGCGTCACCGGTTCATATGTGTTGAGCTGCAGATGAGGATCAACAAAACTGATGTTGTACTCACCACGCTTGAGTCCCCCTGTCTGCTGAGGATGCACTGTGCTGTCATCTGCCATTATACGTGTAAACTAGTGCATAACTTCAATTCTACCCACTTGATGTTGATGCTCGTTACAAGACTGGAGAAAGGCTGGAGGCCGAGGCAGAGGGTCTTTTCAGCCCCAACCGGGCGTCACTGAAACAAGATCATTCGAATGTCTCAATACGCCACATCCGGGTCACGGCACCTTAGATGTAACCCAAACGTGCTGCTGCCAGCCTCTGCGCACTGATGAGCTCTGCGTTGTGTTGTTGTGGGCGCGTGGTGATGTGGAGAGAAAGCAGAACGGGACTCAGAATGTGGCTGAGATGATTGTGCTTTAATTCCCTTTTCAAAATCAAAGATAGACTCAGATCACGATTGTGCAGTGAAATATAAAAATACAAAATACAACATAAAACACTTAATTTCTGAAGAACTCAAAACGTGGCAAATCTCCCACCCAATATTTTTTAACCTCATTCACATAAACTTAACAGGCATGTCAACACGCATTAAAAACAATATTAACTGAACATAAGGCATGGATAGCATATTAAGCTAATGATAACGAATAGAGGACGATAGCAGCGACGCTCACCTTTTCAAAATCAAAGATAGACTGCCACAAAATGGACGCTGCCGCAGTTACAGGCAATACTACTGGGTCCCAACAGGGACAAAAAGTACAGACATGCATATCTACTAAAACAAAAAATGGTCAAAGGGCAACACCTTGTGGCAGCCACTAATCACTACCTTACACTGACAAAAAAATCTGTTGACTTTATTCACAACCTCGTCCATATTGTTAATGTTTATTTCATTTTCTATGAAATAAGGTGGGTAGTTGTCCTCTCTGTGACCATCTCTAATTACATTATTTAAAATATTCCAGATATCCTTTAATGTTAGATTTATTATTTTCTAATAATTTGGTATAATATTCTTTTTTTACATCTTTTCAAAATACTGGTTAACTTGTTTTTATATTTCTTGCATTTGTTTTCTGTTTCTTTAGTTTATTTAATAAATTCCCTATATAGAGTGTTTTTCTTTTTGCAAGCATTTATTAGCCCTTTTGTTATCCACTGATTGTCATTATGCTTTGGTTTTATTTCACATTGTTTGATTGGCCAGTTAATATCATATAATCGCTTTTTTGAGAAATTCATCATAAGCTTTAGCAATACCTTTTTCTTTGTAAATCGTATTCCAGTTGTCTTTCAGTAAATCATTTTTAGTGCTTTCATAGCCTCTTCAGTCCTTATTTGTGATTTTCTATCTTGGTTGTTTTTGCTACATTTACAGTCATAAATTATAAATACTGGTAAGTGGTCACTAATGTCATTTATCAGTAGTCCACTCACCAAATTGTTCTCCATGATATTACTAAAAATATTATCTATTAGGGGCGGCACGGTGGTCGACTGGTTAGCTAGTCCGCCTCACAGTTCAGAGGTCGTGGGTTCGATCCCGGCTCTGGCCTCCCTGTGTGGAGTTTGCATGTTCTCCCCGTGCCTGCGTGGGTTTCCTCCGGGTACTCCGGTTTCCTCCCACATTCCAAAAACATGCATGGTAAGTTGATTGAACACTCTAAATTGCCCCTAGGTGTGATTGTGAGTGCAGATGTTTGTCTCTGTGTGCCCTGCGATTGGCTGGCAACCAATTCAGGGTGTCCCCCGCCTACTGCCCGAAGACAGGTGGAATAGGCTCACGCCCCTTGTGAGGATAAGCGGTATGGATAATGAATGAATTATCTATTAGTGTGGGTAGTGATTCTGCTGGGCCTAGTAATACTAGGATGAAGGCTGAGGCTATATACTGTGTGAATAAACTCTTCTGTCATTTTATGTTGGTTTGGATTGAGAAGATCAATATTATAGTCACCACAGATGAACACTGTTTTTTTTGTTTGTTTCTGTGTAGACTTCCTCCATCCAGTTTTTAAATGCGTCAATATTCAAACCTGGTGTTCTATAGATACAACTTACATACACATTTTTCTGTTCTTCCAAGGATATTTCTACTGTAATACATTCTACCATGTTATCCACCATATGTGTCATTCTTTCTACTACCTTGAAACAAAAACTCCTGTCTATATACAAAGCCACCCCACCTCCATTCCTGTTATCTCTATTCTTACAAACCATTTCATATCCATCTATTTCAAAGCCCATGTCTCTTTCTTCGTAAATAAAAATGTTTCCGATACTGCAATTATGTTAAAGGGTTGTGTGAACTGGTCTGGATAAGATTTGATATGATGAAAATTGGCATACAGGCTTCTGCTATTAAAGTGAATAATTTATATTTTTTGGGCGGAGTCAATGGTGTTATATTGCTCTCTGTGCAATACTTGCAGGTATTGTTGAAGGTATGAAAAAAGTTATTTTCTGGGTCAATGTCATTTTCTATGTCCTGTGAGTGAAGCTCAGTATATTGAAAAGTATTTAGTTCCAGTTCATTGTATTGAGCAGTTCTTTGTGTTGATTGGGTGGCAGAAGGCTGTCACAGAGTTTGAAGACATCACCCTGTAGAGATTTGTAATGCTCATCATGTTTTTTGTTGTCAGTTTTTAAGTCGTCCACTTCCTTTTGAGTATATTGTAGACTTGTTTTTATTTCCTGTAGCTCTCTTGTCAGTGCATCCAGTCTATTGTTTGTTGAGTCCATGATTGTTTTGACAAAACTTTTAAAAGTGTCCTGTTGCTGTCGTAACAGAGTTATGTACATATCCTTTTGCTTCGGAAGCAGTTCGTTCACCTTTGTCAGCGACACAAGCTCCTCATCACCTTTGCCCGCCGCTTTTCTCGGCTGCATTTTGTGTCTCTCAGTTTTGTTGCTAGTTTCACAGTTCGAGGCTCGGTCCTGGGCGCCGCTGGTGGTAGTGGTGGTTTGGCTAGCAACTAGTGTTGGTGCTGGCAGCTGGTGGTGGGGCTAGCAGCTAGTGCCGGACCCAAGGGTCGACCGCCACTTGCCTTCCACCACAGAGGCCGGTGAATCGGGCTCTCGACCCCAGGAAGGACTTGCCGGGCCGCCATCGCTCGCTGGCTCGCTTGCTGGTGCCGGGCCGATGTCATACAGGCTTGAAGTCTTACAGTTTAAATCTTTGAGTTACACATTGACACATTGTCAGTACGTCAAACCTTCTTGGAGTGAGGATGCACTCTCTTCCCGTCCAGTCATGATCTCTGTTGTTACTTTGTAATTTCCTTGATAGACTTTTTACTCTTCAACTTCCGTGTCATATCTGCGAATGGGTCCAAATCCCGCTCCTCACATGACAGATCTGCCTCCACAGGACATATGAAATGAAAACAACACTGAATGCATGATGTTTGAATTATATTGCAGTTGTAGTTGTATTCAATTTCTGACCACTAGTGCAAGAAAAAACCCACAACAACTTTATTATGCGTTCCATCATCCCGGAATGTGACCGACCTGTTGTTCAAAGAAAAAAAACAAAACAACTGGTATTTTAACTTTTCTGCTCACGTGTGCCAAGCTCTAAAACATTTTTATTTCACAAATTTGGGAAATCGCTCCCTCAGCTAGCTCCCAAACGTGGGGGGAGGACGCAGCCAGCTTCATTAACATGCACAGCCTCTGTAAAAGACCGTGCAGAATTTCTCTCTCTCTCTCGCCTGGAAAAAAAGAATCTCTCTCTTTATGGAAGCTCTTCTCAAGACTCTGGCAAAACGCATCCGAAACTCACTCTCTTGGGAAACTCTTGTGAACTCTCTACACCCTTTCTGAGCGTGGCTCACTAACTCTGTCACCAGCCACCCTGTGATCCATCCCGGGTCAGAACATTTGCTTCTTTTTGTTACTTTTTGAGTCGCCCGTCGACCAACCACGGCACACGTGGGGACCTTCAAAATTTTGTTTGGTCCGATCCGATGGTTCTAGCCTCCACCTAGCCAGCACAGTGCGGCCGCATCCCCAAAAAGGTGCGGCACTCCCCTCAAAACAGGGATCACAGCATGCATCCAGCAAAAAGCCAACGTGCCCTCGCGACCAGTGTCTGGCCGCCTGCACGGGTAGCCCCACCTGGTCCGAACCACTCCGCATGCTGACCGCAGAACCTGGAGTCAGTGGAGTCAACTCAGGCGTGTGTACCACTACACTATCAGCGGACATGAAATACATTCATAAAATGACTAAATAAATAAATAAATAAAATAAAAAACTTTAAGCATGGACGAGCTTCGGTTCATAGTTTGTTTTTTCTCATTTGATTCAGCCGATCTCTATGTATTTTGCAACCTAGGATAGTACCGGTCAGTGTTTCGCTGAGCCTGTAGATCAAGGACTTGTTTTGCCATGTTCCATTGGTTGGTGGGTACCTTCGCGTGAGGCTCCCCACGTTCCTTGACAGTGTTCAAAATCACGGCATTAAGGTCAGAGGTTCCTATGCTAAATAGGGTTCAAGTAGATGCGGCAGCTAAGAGCAGGTCTCCCACAAATTGCTTTGGGCGTTAGGGGTTCCCGCTGTGTTTAGATTGAGTCACTGTAAACTGTTGTTTGAGCATGTGTGTACTGTCAAGCATGGTGTGGATGACTGCATCTCGGGGTTTAAGTTGGGCGAGCACTCGTTGGGTCTGTGCGTAACAATTTCTTATTAGCAGTCCTGGTTGATTCAGTTTCCGTGTTTCGGCCCCCCTTTGGCATGTGCTTTGTGTGTCATGGCCGTTTGATGTTATGACCCCCTTTGGGCCACATGCATTGGCGCAGTGCGCTCCACGGGGCCACAAAGAAGACCGGCCATGACTAGATCCAGTCGGGTATGGACACTGCTGCAGGAAGAAAGTGAAGCACGCAGCTGGACGACACAGAGAGAGTGGCGTCCCAGATAGCAAAATATGGGTGAATCAATGTTGAAATATGGTTCGGCTTAAGTGTTGAATCGATGTTGAAAGCGCAAGGTTGATAAAATGTTGGGTCAGCGTTTGCTTTTCAACCATTTAGCACACAACATTCAACCATCATCTAAATTGGAATTAAAATATTGTAAATGGGCTTATATATAGCCCATGTTATATAGCGCTTTTCTACCTTGAGTAGTCAAAGCGCTTTACACTCATCTACCTACTGATGACGCAGCATCAGGAGCAACTGGGAGTTTTGTATCTTGCTCAAGGATAATTCGACATGGTCAAAATTGGCCGGGGATCGATCCCAGAACCTCCAGGTTGGGAAACGGCCACTCTACCATGCCGCCCCGCCCCGCTGAAATAAAAAACATTGGCTTAGTCCACTACAAAATTAGCTTTTCCCTTACCCAAATGACCTATGATATATCTGACCGATGTTTAATGACAGAAAACATGTTTAATATTCCAAAATGTATTAGAAAGTCATCATGAACTAGGCATAGCGAGCCTTCAGGGTCGACAAGATTGACGACAGTGTGAGATTGTTCGTCAGGTGTCATGTTGGAGCACGCAGTGAGGACAGCGTCCCTGGTTCGCGTGTGAGTCAGCAAACGGTTGCTATCAAAGGAGGGGCAGTGTTGTGCGCCTCGGGTGGGTAGTTCCATTTGGCAGAGGGGAAGGTAAGTGTCCCAAGGGTGACTTGTAGTGGTCGCTTCAGGGACAACAAGCTCAGTCCCCCTTTTTGACAGGTCATCGACCTAGTGATGGTCATGTGCATTCAAGGCAAGGTCTTGATGCATCTGACAGGCCTAGAGCGTAGCAGTAGGCGGGTGAGTTGAGCTGTGGTGCAAGTGGCCGGGGCGGTGCACCTGTGCCTGGATTTTGCGTTGACAGTAATCGATCAGGGGTGCGAAGCGGTCCAGCAGGTCCTGGCCAATGAGCAGAGGGATCGCTTCCACAGGAGACGCGTAGACCGGCTGGACCAATTGGACACTTCAAGAACACCAAAGTGTCCAAATGCATGTCGGTTAACGCGAACGCCTGAAAATATGCGGAGCAATGTTGGAGGCAGAGCCACCTATTTTTGGTTTGCAACCTGGCCTGCAGTTGGTTAAGCAAAGTGACCCTCCTGGTTTAGGTTCGAACTTTTGAATGTTGCATGCCAACTTGTCGAAATCTTTCCAGGTCACAATCATGTGCACTAAGCGGTGCCTCAGACGGGTTGGGGCCTTTTCTGTTGCTGGTCCTTCCCTTTGGAATGACTTTCCATTAAATGTTAGGCAAGCCCCCTCTCTGTCCATTTTTAAAACCCGTTTGAAGACACATTTCTATTCTTTGGCTTTTGATTCAATGTGTGACTGACAATTCTCTGCTGTTTTCTGGTGTCTATTGTATATAGTATTTTGTGTTCAGTTATTGCTTTTACTTGTTATATTATTGATATTTTGTTGTTGTATGTAAAGTGCTTCATTACAGCTGTAGCTGAAATGCGCTACATAAAATTGTATTGTATTGTATTGTATTGCATTATATTGTATTGTATTGTACAAATATGGTTGCCTGTCTACGGCACGCAGAATGATGGAGTCTGGTTTTACTTCTTGATTTTTTTCAATCAATATTCTATTGAGTGGAAATTTTTATTGATATCGTTCAGGTGTCTATCATGATATACAGTAATATAGAATTATTGTCCAGCCTTATTATGGACACATATCAAGAAACTTGCTCAATACACTCATAATACAAGCATGATCAAGTAAAAAGAAATGTTTTGCTGAGTTTAATTTAATAGATAATGCCATTTTATTTGCCATTGCTTTGCTTATAGAGTACTTTTAGTCACGTGAGAATCGGGATTTGGACCCATACGCAGACATGACATGGAAGTTGAAGAGTAAAAAGTCTTTATCAACAAAAATACAAAGTAACAACAGAGCTCAGGACTGGAAGAGAGTTTGCATCCTCACTCAAAAAAGGTTTGACGTACTAACAACATGCCACTGAGTAACTCAAACCTTTAGGCCTATATGACATCATAAAGGACAATGCTTAAAGGACCATAGCAACTGCATAGCAATTGATACATCACGTAACAACCAGTCATAACGCTTTTACCTGATTCATTTTCGAACAGACTATTGGCTAACAGCCAACCAGAGCCGACATCATTTTGCATACTGTGATTGATGGCTCATTCATTCAAATCTAAAAAGCACAAGAATGACACAAATCTCTTAGTTCTTCACAATTCTAAAAGCTGCTTTTTACTTTGGTTTATTCTTGCTTGTATTATGAATGTGTTGAGCAAGGTTCAGAAAAAGTGTGCATTTTATTTCATGAAACCATGACTGCGATGGTATGATAAACAATTACTTCTCAGCTATGTTGTTAGATTGTTATGGTGTGAAAATAATTGTTATAATTGAAATTGACTGCAATCATCTATTCTAATGACAGATTCTTATAAAATGTGTATTCAAACATGACTCCTGACCACCCCAGGCTACCATGTAGGTATACCACTGATGTTGATTGGTTCAGTTTTCTCTCTAAATTGTAAAACAATTAAAGGGCTTCTTCCTCTAAGTTGTGAGTCAGTCTCTTGAGGTAAAATGGAGGAAAATAATAATTAAACAGCACTTCATCGGCCCTAAAAGATGCTGGCCCACCAAGCATCTTCCCTGTTTCCCCGATGGCCAGTAGTTTGGTGCTAGTACTTTTTCAGATCGATATGGCATCAAAGGTTTTGACTTTTTAAAGACGACGAGAGAGCTCCCTTAGCCACCACTGATGTGGCGTTCGAATGTTCAGCATCAACTTGCTAATGAGTTTTAACACGTTTCTAATTTTGATAATATGCCTTTCATGCCGCGGCACGGTGGTTGAGTGGTTAGCACGTCCGCCTCACAGTTCAGAGGTCGTGGGGTCGATCCCGGCTCCGGCCTCCCTGTGTGGAGTTTGCATGTTCTCCCCGTGCCTGCGTGGGTTTTCTCCAGGTACTCCGGTTTCCTCCCACATTCCAAAAACATGCATGGTAAGTTGATTGGACTCTCTAAATTGCCCCTAGGTGTGATTGTGAGTGCGGATGTTTGTCTCTGTGTGCCCTGCGATTGGCTGGTAACCAATTCAGGGTGTCCCCCACCTACTGCCCTGGGATAGGCTCCAGCAGGCCCCGCGACCCTTGTGAGGATAAGCGGTATCGATGATGGATGGATGGATGCCTTTCATGCCATCTGGAAGTTAAAATGACACCTTCCACCAAACACGGAAGTGATGCGTGCACAGCGGCCATTGATCTAACTTGCAAATGGGAAAAGTGCAGCAAACGTTCCAAAGGTAATACCGTCATCACGGATATGCCACAGAGCTCACGGCAGATAAAGAGTGACTTTGTACCTATTTGATACAAACCTAGATGCATACAAGATAAGATCAACTAAAATATGATAACCTTTATTAGTCCAGTAATTCAGCAGTAATATCAATCAATCAATCACATTTTATTTATATAGCACTTTTCATACATAAAAATTCAACTCAAAGTGCTTTAAAACATTCAAAGCAAAACATAGATAATTAGAAAAAAAAAAAAAAAATCCGTTCATGCCCTCCCTCCCAACAAACCCAAGACAGATATCCATTAGTACAACAGCAATCATTCACACACACCCACACAAAGTGCACAACCTGATAAAATGTGTTAAAAAGACATGACAAGGCACAGAGAAACCATATGAGGAAAGGGTACCCAAGGGGAGCTCTCCGCGCCGAGGGGAATGACAGCCCACGGCCACAGGGGCGCCACCACCGTAGAGGCCCAGATTAGACAGGCGGACCCCACACAAAGTGTAGAGGCCGCCGGACACCCAGACCCAAGGAGTCCCTGCAATGACAGCCCCCGGGGGAAGGGCAGCCACCCCTCCCTCAAAGCGGAGGCTCCAACATGAGGAAACACTGGAGCTAAAAGCTGACAACGGCAGAGAGCAACAAAACTAAAAGACAGAACAGTAGTATAGTCTAAGAACTAGAATCAGTAAGATAAGATAGAAAAAAATAATCTTCAATCAAAAGAAAAGATAAATTATTTAAAAGTTGTTGAAAGCAAAACTAAAAAGGTGTGTCTTGAGCTTCCTTTTAAAAATATCAACAGTCTCTGCAGACCTGACGTCCTCTGGCAGGCTATTCCAAAATGGCTGAATGCAGCCTCGCCATGCATTTTGGTCCTCACCCTTGGAATAAATAAAAGGCCGGCGCCAGAGGACCTCAGGATCCGCGAGGGTTGGTATGATAAAAGCAAATCAGATAAATAAAATGGCCCAAGACCATTAACACATTTATAAACTAATAAAAGTACCTTAAAATCGATCCTGAAACACACAGGGAGCCAATGCAGCAAATTCAAAACTGGTGTAATGTACTCCCGCCCTCTGGTTCTCGTCAGCACCCGAGCGGCTGAATTCTGCAGTAGTTGCAGTGGTGAAATGCTCTTTTTCGGGAGGCCAGAGAGCAGGGCATTACAGTAATCTAAACGACAGGAACTAAAAGCATGCATCAGCACTTCCGTGTTAGCCTGAGAGAGAAACGGGCGGACTCTGGCGATATTCTTAAGGTGATAAAAAAAACAATCTTGGTTACATTTTTAATATGAGGAATAAAACTGAGCTCAGAGTCAAAATGACGCCAAGGTTCTTCACACAATGTGAGGGATTAAAAATGTGTAGTTTTGGTAAAAGCTTCTCTCTCTGACCTTCGGGACCGATAACTAAAACCTCAGTTTTGTCCTGATTGAGCTGTCGGAAATTATCTGCCATCCATGACTTGATATCTAAAATGCAATTTAAAAGGGTATCAATGGGTCCTGTGTCATCAGGAGACACTGCCATATACAGCTGCGTGTCATCAGCATACCTGTGAAAGCTGATGCCGTGTCCCCTGATGACATCCCCAAGGGGAAGCATATAAAGATTAAAAAGTAGGGGGCCTAAAATCGAACCTTGGGGAACCCCACATTTAATTTCATGGGTTTTGGAGGAACAAGTATCCATACTTACAAAGAAATATCGGTCTGTGAGATAGGAATAAAACCAGTTAAAAACAGTACCAGAGATGCCCACTAGATTTTTAAGTCTATTTAATAAAATTTAGTGATCTACAGTATCAAAAGCAGCGCTTAGATCCAGTAGCACCCAATATAATTTAAAATCCTTAAAAGAGCAGTCTCCGTACTGTGGTTCATCCTAAAACCAGATTGATATTTCTCCAAAATATTATTTGTATTTAAAAAATTATTCAACTGGATGAAAACCAGTTTTTCTAAAATCTTACTTAAAAACGGTAAATTGGATACAGGTCTGTATTTATTAAAAACGCTCGGGTCAGAATTGTTCTTCTTCAGAAGGGGCTTCACCGCCGTTTTAAAGGCAATGGGGAAGACGCCCGTCTGAAGAGAGCAATTGACTATATTCAAAATTTGTTCCTCAAAAAATCCATAAAATGTCTTAAAAAGAAATGTGGGAATTGGATCCAAAAGGCAGGTTGTTGGGTTTGTCTGGGAGAAAACTCGAACAAGTGTCTTTGCATCAACCAGGGCAAAACTTTCCAGTGTTTCCTCATGTAAATATGATTGTCCAGGTTTATTAAAACTTGTGTTTTGACGGGCTAAAAGACTAGATCTTATGTCATCGATTTTATTTCTGAAGTGGTCTGCAAAGTCCTCACAGAGGACTCTGTTGGTCTCTGTGGGGACTTATTAAAATCAGAACTAGTTAAAAGTTCAAAGGTGGAGAAGAGAACTCTGGGGTTGTTTTTATTGACTGTAATGAGGTTTGAGAAATAGGAAGATCTTGCCAGTTTGACTGTTTTATTGTAGGATTTCAGTTGTTCGCATAAAATTTCATAATGTACTGTAAGTTTACTTTTTCTCCACCTCCTCTCTGCACTCCTGCATTTTCTCTTTGATGTTTTGATAGCATTGTTTCTCCACGGGGCTACAGACTTTGTTTTTGTTGTTTTAATTAAAAGTGGAGCTACTGAATCTAATGATGATTTAAGATGTAGGTTAAAATTGTCAACAATAAGATCACAGGGTGCAGGTAAAATGTCAGCAGGAGTGCTTTTTAAGATCTCGATAAAATTTGCAGCCACCTCAGAAGATAGGTAGCGTTTCTTCACTGTTCTCACCGGGACTGCTAGATGGTTAAAACTGGCGATGTTAAAATAGTCACAGTAGTGGTCTGACACTGCCAAGTCAACAACAGAGGACACACCAGCAGACAAGCCATAGGTTATAACCAAATCCAGGGTGTGTCCTCTGTTGTGAGGTGGCTGCAAGATGTGCCGTTTAAAATCCAAGCAGTTTAAAAGGTTTAAAAAATCTCTGGATAATGGGTCCGAGATGTTGTCCATGTGTATATTAAAATCGCCAGTTATTAAAATCCTGTTATAACTGGAATATAAAATGGATAAGAATTCTGAAAATTTTGTAATAAAAGAAGTGGAATGATGGGGAGGTCTATAAACGGTAATGCAGAGAATAAACTGCTAAAAACAAAAAACAAAGGAATGGTGTTCAAACGATAAATAGCTGCTAAAAATGATCTCCTAATAGTGTACACAGGAAATAAAAAAACTAATAGCATGTAAGAAGGCCACAGGATATGTGTCCATTGTATATGCTAAAGCACATATTGAGTCTTAGTTTAGCTTTTGCAAAGGCCTTGTCAAGAAGGCTCGCTATCCGCGACAGAAATTGATGAGTTTCAGCAAGAAAAGGAACAAGACAACAATATCCAGGTAGAGGCTGAGAGCAGCAAACACATACTCCTCAGGAGAGACCTCATATTTTCTGTGTTTCCCGCCCACGATGAGCTGGGTATCAAACACCAAGTACTGCAGACATAGGGAGAGAGAAGATATGCTTCAACAGCAGCAGTGATGACAGCTTGTTTGGGTGATTAAAGAGAGATTGTGGTAGCAAGAGGGGACAGTTTGAAAGAAATTAACAGGGCAGTAGTTGCGCAGCTGAAAATAAAGCGGTGACTTGCTCCTGTCAGCCGAGGGCATGCATAGAGATGGCTGTGAAAATGAAACCCCCTGGTTAAGAGGTGTATAACTGAAATAAACGGACACAAGGACATCAGTGTCCATCTATTTGCGGTAACTACTCAAACTGGAATTGGATATATGCCACTTAGCCCTTGGATCAAATTTTGCATTTCATTCACACTGGTGACATTAAGCCTTTGATGGTGATTCAGTACACTTGGAAAGGAAAGGCAGAGCTTATTTCATTCCTGACAGGTGCAGAGTACTTACCAAGGAAAACAGCAAGGTGCCCAGGCAGGCATAAGCAATGTACAAAAACTGTTCAAAGACAAAATTGTCAAAGGAATTTTTAATTGTCAGAATCAAAATATTGAAAAACAACATCAGCTGTGTCTCAGTACGTACTTCTATCTGGACAACGGTGTTTAGTTTTGTATGGTAGTATATATATGCCATTGGAGTTTGAATTCGCGGTGGGAATCAAAAATCAAAACAGCCATGGCGCAGCAGAGCCCATCTTTTATTTTGTCACTTTTTCCCACTAAAAATAATTCATAAACTAGCGCCACCATCAAGATGACACCCTTGCAGCCTCTAAATCCGCCATGTTTGTTTACTCCTAAGTCTCATTAAATCTCGAGGGGTTTCGCAAGATTTTCCTTCTGACATGGGGATATCCGTGAATGAATCGGTTTGTGCGTGATGTGTTGATCTTGCTGCATGGCTGCACACCACACACAGTACGTTCAAAACTGCAGAACTGGGCATTTTACTAAAAATGTAGTTAACATCATCCGTCAGCAGCGAAGGTCGTCCATCATTTTTCCCGCAGGGGAAAAAAAAGTAGCAATGTATAGGCCGGTCCGCCTCTAATTTTAAACGGCCGTCCGCCTGGGGTCCGACTATGAACTTTCACTCGCACTGCCCCCCTGGGCTTCCGTCATTGTTTCTAAACTAGGGCACAAAGGGCAAACCGAGTAAACAACCTCACCGCAGAATAGGGTTGCCAACTCCCTGAAAAATAAATAAGGGACGCCTCTCGGCAGGGATGGCCGACCTGACTGCCTTCAACTAGGGCATATGGGCATATCAATACCAAAATATTGATATTCTGATCCAGAGTCCTCAATTTTATGTATCGATCCTAAAGATAAAGTAGTGATATTTGCAATTAATTCATATATACTGTCGCTGTCATGTGAAAAACACTTACCTCCATTTTTTTCAATTTTCTTTACATGAATGGTGTTTCTGCGTTACAGACATCGCATTAACGTTAAAATTATTTTTTTTCCAAAAT
Organism: Filicampus tigris; assembly: GCF_054856515.1. Classification (NCBI taxonomy): domain Eukaryota; kingdom Metazoa; phylum Chordata; class Actinopteri; order Syngnathiformes; family Syngnathidae; genus Filicampus; species Filicampus tigris. Next base: position 27,039,976 of record NC_141224.1, on the reverse strand, counting down.
TCGACATAAGTGTTTTTCACAAGACAGCGACGAATAATTTAGAAGGTTGTACTGTCATCCAATCAGAATTTCCACTGTGTGTTGCCAAGGGCAATGATCTTTCTGCCTTGACTACTGCAGAGTAAACCACGAAGCAAGACATGTCATAGTTGAGGCTCAAAATGAGCTCACCTTTAATCCGTTCAGCAGAACATTTTCACATATTTGTCCACTTACTCTTCATAAAAGAGAAAAATAATGTAAACAATTACTATTTTTATAGTTAAAGTGTAGTATAGTTAAACTGCCTGTACAGTAAAAAAAAATATTCATATCTGTTTGAACTTACTAATAAATGCAAGGCTGTGTGTGTGTATATTCTTTATCTATTATTCATCAATGTATTACTTTTATGTGGCGGACATTAGTGCAATTGTGCAGTCCTGCACCTGAGCTCATATCGTGCAATACCCAATATTCCCCACTACTGTAATACTGTGCAATACTCAACATTCCCCACTACTGTTAGTCTAGTTTTATTTTTATCCAATGCTGTTCCTTACATTTCACTACAGCACTGCAGCACTGTCACTTACTTAGAGTATTTTTTCCTCTGTACTATGTACAGGCCGAAATGAGTGTTCCTCATATTTTTTATGTAGATGTAGGTTGGTGTGTATATATATGTGTATATACACATGTTACTGCGTATATCTACATAGGTTTGATCCTAAATGTTTGCCGTCAATGTTATACATTAATGGCCACATTATGCCGCCGCCCCTGTGTGACCTATATCTTTGCTACTGTAACAATGAAAATTTCCCCACTGTGGGATCAATAAAGGCATTCTTATCTTATCTTATCTTATCTTATCTTATCTTATCTTATTATTAATCTATATAACGTACTTGTCAATCAATTGTACTTGTTTATTCCACCCCAAAATCATATGTTGTTTGTCCATACAATGCTTACATTCATTGCACATTACCATATTAACCTTGATCGGAGGGTTGAAAAGCAAATAATTCTTTACATACCGTATCTATTGCCTGGTGGACAACAAATTTGTCATGCTGCTTTGTTGACTTCCGCTGTCTACTTTGGCAAGCGACATTACATCGACCAATAAGATAAATGGATTATGTATCCTGATATGCACGAATGTACTGTCAGCTCATTAGTCACATAGCAGGGGAGGGCCGAGGACCGTTACCAGAAGTTGTCATATAAAGGGAACTGTTGTTCATTAATTCCGATATTTTAACGATTATTTTTTACTCTGACGATATTACAGGACGATATTTACAACTCGATACGGGACGTGGACTTATGTTCCTAAATACGGGACAATTCCGTTTTTCAAGGGACGGTTGGCAACCTTACCGCAGCACCATCACTTCCGTTGGGAGACATGAGCCGACCTCTCCTTCCGTGTCCGAGTCACTTGACCAGCATAGCAAAACCTGATTGATTGGATGTTGGATGAATTGAGTTGGGGATCTATTGCTGCTCCTTGGGTAACCGGATGTTGTTTCTGAATTTTTAGCTGCCAAATTTTTTGCAGCTGAATTTTTTGAGATGTAGAATTTTTTAGATTGAATATTTTTACATTTAAATATTTTGAGATGAATTGAGTTGAATTTTTTAAATGTTGAATTTCAATGCTTAATTTCAATGCTGAAAGGTTCAGTGTTAAGAATTTATGCTAAAGAAAAAATATTTTAGAAATTCAAATTCAAACTATGATGGCACAGACATACTTACATAGTTTTGGCTCCAGATCATTTGCCTGGTGACATTTTTTTTTTAAATATTTTTTTAATCAATCCTAATTGTAATTGTAAATAGCTGGCCTGATGCAAACAAATGTGCTGTTGTCAGAGTAAACTGCTATGTGTACTTTAGGATGTCAGTGAGAGATCAGTGCAGCTATTGTTGTCTGTGTTTATTCCACCAACATCTCATTGCTAACATGGATGCAATCATGCCTGCATCATTTACCTGTGATCGAAGGATTGCACAGAGCAGTGCAAAGGAAACGAGGGTCCAGCCAAACACCCACAGGCTTCCACTTGCCATGGTGAAGTCCCACTGGTTACACAAAGAGGGTGGATGGTGGGGGGAAGAGAGAGAGCGAGAGACCAAGAGAGATAGAGAATGTGACCAACCTTGAAAAATACACAGCATTGTTGGCAGAACATCTTTCATTTATGCTCATTACAACAATAGAGGCCACTCAAGGTCGTCTAACATTACAGTCAGGCTGCAAGGCATCCCAGATTACTGAGTGATGAAGACACATTGCAGTTAAACACGTGGATATACTCCCGATTACGGGTATAATGATCCTGGATAATTAATCAACCAGATGCAACACTAGCACAGAGAAAGGAAGGCGGCATTTTGGCCTGCTTTCCTGCCCTATTCAGAGACAGAGAGAGAAAAAGATGGCAGCTACCACAGGAGAATCATGATTACTGATTACCCAACCTGCAACTGCAAGATAATATAATGTGTAAAAGAAAACTCACAAGAGTAACGAGATCTTGTAGTGTGAAAAGGTTTAAGTATTCTTTAAAAAATAGACGGCGACTCAAGATTCGATGCCTGCACTAAATCTCGATCATCATGAGGGGCAACCATGCCCTTTTTGATTAATTTCGGACAAAAATGGGTGGAAAAATGCTTGTTAAATTAGTCTTTATATAACACAATGTACATTGAAAAATGTAAATCCGAGTTACCAGATTTGGGATTTACACTTTGATTTCTGTATATGACAAAGGTTTATTTTCTATTTCTGCTTCACATATACAAAAATCACTCAAGATTGTATATTATTATTATTATTACAGTATACTACTGAAAACTTTACTGAATGTGGACACAAATGGGCTAGGTGAAGGGAAAACAAGTGTGGGGATTAATTATATTGAGGAATGAGTGTGTGGAGTAAAAGGTGAATGGCAGAGGTGGGCATTCCGTCAGACTGATGGAATGGTCCATCCGACTGTCACTGACGGACCCACGTTTTGCTGACGATTGACGGGAAATTAACTCATTCATTGCCATTGACAAATTTACTTGTCTTTTTACAGTCCAGCCATTCAATCCCACAAATGTATTTATATTTTTTCCCAACTTTTTCAAACGTCTGGGTAAAAACGGTCTGAAAATGTCTGGCAGCGAAAAAAAAAAAAAAAAAAAGATAGACTAAGGACTGATGGAAGTGGGTTTTCGTCCGTCAGTGTAATCGTCACTAGCCAGGGGTCTCACTTATCAACGCTGTGTGCGCACAAAACAGGCGTGAAAGATGCGTACGCAATGTGCTGCGTTAAGTATGTGACACTCTCCCCCAAAAATTTAGGGCAAAATGTGCGCACATGCATGGACGCTTTAACCTATCCGTACGTACATTTTAGGGACAAGAAAATTCAGTTATGCAGATGGTGAGGTAGTGAATTGAAGATCATGCCTCTGACACGCGTCCCATTTCACTTAGAATCAAATGTACATTGCGCGGATTATATTTATTGATTTTGCACTTTATGTGCAACTTTGTTCTTTATGTTTTGTCTGTCCTTTTATAAAGATGCTGCTCATGTTTTTTAAAGTGCCCTTCCGGGATAAATGAAGTGTTTTGATTGCAAAATCGCATATTTGATCGGTGTGGTATGGCTGGGTGGGGCGGGTGGCGGTTAGGGACTGAACAAAGGACTCAAAACCACTCTATTCTTTTATTATCACTTTTGCACTTATTGTATTTTGTCAATGAAAGACTGAACAGTGCTTCATTTTCTTGATCGTAGGCATCGATGACTCAAGTTGCGACAATATGTCACACACGAAAAAAAATCATCAACTATGGGGGCTTTGGATTTACTTAATTCGGACGGTTGCACATGAATAAAAATAACTGACGGATAACCGACGGAATTGATTACTCTTAAAAATATTTGAATATAGTGTAACGAATTGAGTTATCTGTGTTGTGATGACATTTGTGTTTTGCTGAGTTGTGTTGTTCCCGAGGTTCCTGAATGCATCGTGTGACTCGCTGGATGGGCGATGTCAGCGAGTGAGGGAGGAGTGAGCGGAGGGCGAGAAGGAATAGAGATCCATGTGTACTTATGACGGTGTTCTGTTTTTGCACTGTAGTTGGCGTCGGCCCGCAGTAGCCGTGTTGGAATTTTAAAAAAAGGGAAATAATTAAGATACCTCTGATGTCGTGTCTTTGGAATACGTTACAATGTGCAACCGATGTACATGTCCTAATGAAATAAATCCAATAGAATTTTTTTCAGTAGCTGATGGTGTTGAGGCGCAGCCCACCCGCAGCGCGGCTACACTTGCTGGGTTGTGCTTTGGGGTCACCGGCTGGGAACCAAATTGCGCTGATTGATGAGCTAAACATCCCGGCCACCAACGAAGCAGCCGGCAATTTTTTCTCTATATTTTTGTAGATTTTACTGTAATATACTGTAATAACTTTCTACTCTCTCTGACTCGTGAGCACCACAATACACAAGTTTATCACATTTTAACCATATGCGCAACCAATGTACACCAATTACGTAAATTGAATAGGCTACTCTGTCTGAGTGCACACCTGCGCCTTCCATCCATAACAATAGAGCAGCAATTAAGGCTATATGAGTCGCACCATCGCAATTGTATAATCATCTCCTTTAAAGTCCGAGCACTTTGTTTTTCCTTCTGTCCTGCCGGTTGTGATTGTTGATATTTTTTGTACGATGCCAACTCCGGTTCCTCCCCACTGAAAAGCATTGTCGTCATGATTCATCTTTCACAAAGCATTGGCCCATTCATTTTCATTTTCATGTACTGCTTTTGCACTGACCATATAAGGATATATTTGGCCTTAGAGAGTACATTCAAGTTCAGTGACTTATCAAGGGAAAATGTCCTACAGGTGTGTGTGTGTGTACGCACGGTTTGATAGGTCGGATGTTTTTCGTACGCCATTTCTGGATTTTGTGCATATGTACACTTTTAGTTTGAATCCTATGCACTATTTGATAAGTGAGACCCCAGATGAAGAACCGGTTCAGTCAATCACTGACCGACACCCGTTTTGCTGACCACTAACAGGAAACATGCCCCGCCTGTCTTGTGTGTGTTTGTTCATGGGGGTTTCAGAGTCTGTTATTTTATGTGTGTGTATTTATTTGCATTTTAACCTTTATGATTGTGATTTTCTGTTAAATCTTGGTGAAATATATTATAATATATAAATATATTCAAGACTGTCTCGTGTGTTTGAATACGAGTGGGGTTGCTTCCTTGTCGCCAACGAGGGATGGCCCGGGACCACGTGGTCGATTAAATATGCAGGGTGGAACGCGGCGGTAGGTAGCGGTAGGCACCAAAGAGCTGGAATCCACCCATGAATCAAGAAGGAGAAGATGAGGAAGGAGAAGAAGAAATTCCGCAGTTTATCCCCCTCAGCACAAAGCCACAGGAGGGGTGGTTGCTCTCTGGTGTTGCAAGGAGACTACGCTTCATTGACCCTTTCTTTTAGGGGGGAGGGGTCTGCGGGGAAGCCTACATTTCACAGCCTACCCAACATTAGACTCAGTTGCTCACAAACACATCAACAAAACCTGGTGAAAATAACTCAAATGAAGAAGAAAGAAAAGAAAAGCTCAAAATGACTTTAGTCCTGTCCACTTGTTTTAGCTGCCGCATAAATAGTCAACTACAGTACTTTGTTGACCATTTTTGTCAGGGGTAGCCATGACTGAGTAGCCTAAAGGCCATATCTCATTGAGTGGCAAGCGCTTGCATGGTAGCAAATGTTGGGTTTCGTCAGGGCCCACAAAACATTGCTAATACGTTCACAAATAGTTTTACTTCTCGCAAACTGTCGTAAGTTCTTTTTTATTCGCCAGTACTAGAACCCACATGAACATAGTTCCAGGCCAGCCATGATGCCTCGAACATCCATGGAAACCCTGAGAATCTGCTTTCACAGGTGACACACTTGTACAATTGTTTTGTTAAGTAAATGACTGTCACAGGGTGCCTTGCAGAGAGCCATTTGCCGGTAAAAACAAATTCTACAGCTGGCACAATTGTACACTGGTTTTGGGATGCAAACAACTGATACGTTGTGCCTTGCATAGAGGCATCTGATCTTCAACGGCAGCAGTAAGTTTGGCCTCTACCCGGCAGAAATTAATTTCCATATTGTTGAAATCTATCTTCGATGCGATAGTGGACAACACAATACTGAATGATGGGGAATGTTTCCAGACCTTTTTATTGGGTCGGCCGAGCCTGCTGCTCGAGGAGTTGGCTAAAGGTCCATCTCAAGCATTCCCAAACAGTGGCAAAGGAGTGGCAAATAGTTGCTAATCTTAGTTATACAGTCCAAAATAGTTGCTACTTCCGATACAAAATGGTGGCGTGTGTAGCTGCAACGACCTCTCACTCTCCCCGGCGTTCTGTGTTTTGTTTGTTTGTCAGGAAAGTGTTTGCCCGAAGGTTGTTCCCATCAAACTACAAGGGAATGCAAATAAGTTAACATACTTTGTTGGGAATTTGGAAAAACAAGATTTTGCTGATATTTCTGCATGATCAAAAACAGAGACACTAAAGGGTCTCGGATTACTCCGTCAGCCTACCACAACACCGGACTCGCCGTTGTAACGATCGACGAAGTGAGTGAGACGAGATTTGGAATGTGAACTTGTTTATTCCCAGGGGACACTGTTTTTATGTCCATGCAGCTGATTTGAAAAAGGTCGGATGAAAGAGGTCGGATAGGCCTGGACGCCCGGTCCGTGGAGTGCCTCTTTGAACAGCCCCTGTTGCTGCTACCCCACTCCTACCACTACTCCTCCCCCAAACAAGAGGAGCCGAAAGCGGTGTGATAGGAAGCAGAAGAGGGACAAGCTAGAAGGTATCTGAGCTAGGAAGAGGCTAATCCAACTCTCCCATCTGTCCTCCTGGCTAATGTGCAGTCGCTGGACAACAAAATGAAGCATATACTTGTGTTGTCACGGTACCAACATTTTGACTTTGATACTAATAATAACATTTTAAACATTGTTAAACACTTATGAACATTTGCACACATGAGGGAGAATGAGAGATATATATGACAATTTCTTTCTATACTTGATTATTTGTATTTTATAGACTACATGCTTTGCTTATGCTTTAAGAAAACAAGTTCCCATTTATTTATTTTTTCTAAACTTCAGTAGTGGAAAATGTGCACAGAGGTTTATAGAGCCATTAGTGTGACATCTACTGTAATGCAGTATTGAGCCAGTTATGATCATTTTCATGGCCAAATATGCACCTGTATTGCCTCTATGCTTTTTGGACACAGAATCAGCCAATTCTGATTTTAATAACATTTTCTTACATTTCAAACCACATCTAAACAAAAGGCAACTCTCACTGCATTTCTATTTTGCCCACGTGTACTGTATTTATATACATAACATAAGACAACATACACTCTGTCTATGCACTATATGCTAAATGCACCATACAACTATAAGCCATTTAAAAGACGTATTTGCAGTCATCATTACCCAAACTCTCAATACAGCAATGCTTGCTCATGCGATACCACACCTTGTAATGAGACTTTGAAATGTCACACACACCTTAGCTCAGGGGTGTCCAGACTCGGTCCTGCCTGTTTTCATCTATCCCAGTTGCAACGCACCTGTTTCAAGAGATCATGATCGTTATCAAGCTTCTTCAGAGCTTGCTGATGAGCTGATCATTTAAATCAGGTGTGTTGCCACAAGGAGAATTGGAAAATGGGCAGGAAAGCGGCCCTTGAGGACCGGAGCTGGACACCCCTGCCTTAGCTGTTGTGAAATCTACTAGTTCAGGGGTGGCCAAGTCCGGTCCTCAAGAGCCACAATCCAGCCTGTTTTAGGTTTATCCCTACAGCAACACACATTTTTCAAATGATCAGCTCATCAGCAAGATTTGCAAAAGCCTGATAATGAGCCTGATGATTTGAATCAGGTGTATTGCCATAGGGATAAACCTAAAACAGGCTGGATTGTGGCTCTTGAGGACCAGACTTGACCAACCCTTACTAGTTGAAAGTCAAACAAACCAATAATTTCAGCTGTAGAATCTTGGTGTTTGCTGCTCAGCATGAATTTGGCCATGTCTACACCAAGCTGTATGGTTTCTTTCAGTTTGGTATGGTGGAATTTCTAATTGGATATACATTGTGGAGGGCACCAAAAGATCCAACAGGGCATCTTTATTCGTGCAAATCTCCTTTGGGCTACCATTGTACCCAAAAGGACTGAGCCAGACACACTTTTATTACCAGAACTGGGCATTCCACCTATGAGATGGACCGGTCCGCCTATCCGCCTATGATGGACACCCATTTTGTAGTTGATAAACGATAGACGGGACACTTAAAAAAATAGCCGGAGTATAGTCGGAAGCCCATTTTTTTCCCCTGTCTATGTAATCGTCTATTTTCGCGCAATTCCGCCCCCATGTGTTATACATGCTTTCAGAATCTGTTGGAATTACATTGTTAGCACAAACGGTTCATGAGTTACGGTGATATGAAAAACATATCACATCTTTGTCACTTTCCACTATGACGCACGGGTTCCCCCATCCCCGCACAAAGAAAAAAATGTCATATCTGGAAGGTGCTAAAAGGAGACACATTTAGTCCCTGGTGAGGCTCTGAGTCTTTAGTTTCAAATATCGCTCACCGATTTAAAGCTTTAATTTTTATCCTAAAATTGTCTTAACTAGAATCCCGCCGTGCATTTTAGCCAAAGGTACGACCCTAATGGATGAATGCACTTTTAAACCCTTGTTTTTGTGCGAAGAAAAGGACTGTCAATACGTCTGCTCTTGCTGCTGTTGCTTCTTCGTTGTTGGTTGTGGTGGCGGCAGCTTCTTCTTCTTCTTTGTTGCCGTCTTCTTCACTTATTATTAAGACAACGATAAAGAAGAAGCTCTGTCACTAGAAGTAATCATGGTAAATTAACTTTCGATTTCGATATCAATAAGGACCTTTGGATAAAATGTGACACAGGATTCTAGTTAAATGGACACTTGGATGAGCTTTTAACATTGGGCATGTGAAGCCCTTTGAGACCTTTCTGTGATCAAGGGCTATATAAATAAATTTGCCTTGATTAACCTTGCAATCCAGATCAGAATTTTCCACATTAAACCTTACTATGGCCGACTGAGCCGAACTTTATCACTTGGTGGAAAAGTAGCTTTCATAATATGAACCCCCACAAAAATGAAGAATGGTATTCAGCGGATACTGTAGCCTAGCCTGGTTCAGGGTCACTGGGAGATTGTGTTGTGCTAGAAACAAGGATGAAACCGATATTGACGAATGAACTGGTTTTAGCAGTTATCATACTATTACCAGGGGAGAGCTCATCGATATTTAAAGCTTTGCTGGTGACTGCATGCATAACTTATCACCTTATGGATAATATGGGTGTTTATCCCAGAGCCAAGTCACTGGGGTTTTATGATGACATACCTACTGCTGCCAACTGAATGTGGAGTGTGTGACACACCTCACCTTTGACTGCATTGCAAATACACTCAGGGAGAAGGACATTAACGCTGTCGCGCCCACAGCCCACATAACAGCTTCAGCTGAGAAGAACCTGCAGAGAGCCAAATAAAACAAAAGGCAAATGTAATTAGACAGGCCCCCCATGAGCAGAAGGGTTTAGTCCTGTATGGTTGTCACATAAAAATGTGATGTAATTTCCTTGGCATGTTATGTGATGTGTTGTTCATCTTCATTTTATATCAGTTTCACTTATGACAGACTTCTATGAATAAGATGATTGCAATGCATTACTTACACAAAGCCTTCAACCGAAAACGTTGCATTGGGTCACTCATACATCACATTCTGCTTTTGAACAATGTGTTTCTTTATTCCACTCTTTCTCTATCTTATCTTATACATATATATATATATATATATATATATATATATATATATATATATATATATATATATATATATATATATATATATATATATATATATATATATATATATATATTATATATATATGTTCCTACAGCATTCAAAACAGCAGCCATAACCCCGATACTTAAAAAGCCTGGTTCAGATTCTGATAATTTCAATAACCTTTGTCCTATCTCTAACCTCCCATTTCTTTAAAGAATCTTGGAAAAGACCATTGCTTCCCAGCTACATTCCCACCTTACCTCCAATAACCTCTATGAACAATTCCAGTCTGTTTTCCGCCCACTCCACAGTACAGAAACAGCACTCATCAAGATCACTAACAACCTCCTCCTGGGAGCCAACTCTGTCCTACTTACCATTCTCATCCTCCTCGATCTGACTATAGTGTTTGATACAATTTCTCACACCAACCTCCCTACCAGACTCCATAACATTGGCATTAAACACACACCTCTTCAATGGTTCAACTCCTACCTATCCGCCGGCCGCACCCAATTTGTTCAAATGAATTCTTTCAAATCCAGTCCATTTCCCGTTTGTTCTGGTGTCGCACAAGGCGCTCCCTTAGACCCCCTCCTCTTTATTATCTAAATATATTACCTCTTGGCAATATATTTCACAACTTCAACATACACTTTCACTGTTATATGAATGTCACCCAGCTCTACCTCTCCACCAAAACCGACTGCTACGCTTCCTCCTTCCTCCCTTACTGACTGCCTCTCTGAACGTAAACACTGGTTCAGATCCAATTTCTACAACTCAACGGTGATAAAACTGAAATCCTACTGATAAGTTCCAAGTCCACTCTTGCCAAAACTGAGAGTTTTTTCCATTACACTTGACAATACCTCTGTTTCACCCTCCCCTCAGGCAGCGGTGGAGCTAGACTTTTATCCTATATCTTTGCTGCTGTAACAATGAAAATTTCCCAACTGTGGGATCAATAAAGGCATTCTTATCTTATCTTATCTTATCCTTGGGGTGGCCAGGGGGTGGCCAAGGCTACTTCAGGGGGTCCACAGACTATAACAATAAATTTGTTTCTCGACTTATCAATTACATTCGGAGTGTCAAATGTTGAAATTTACATACTAAGCACACAGGAGATGAGATTTATGTAGAGGGGTGCACATAATTTTTTTCATGGGTTACTCACATGTGTACCAGGAGAGTGACTTTGGTACTCACTAATGGTTCAACGGATCACATAAGTCACGGTTCAGATCGGTCACGGATTTTAAATCATGGATCGGATTGTGTTTAGGATCAGCAAAAAAAAAAAAAAAAGATAATTAGAACTTTGACTTCATTTATTTTATAAAACACTTTTGCCCATTAAAAAAAAAACCTCCTAATTTCTAATATGGCCATTTAGGATTTAAACCGCAAAATAAGGCAGGATACCTTGTTATTTTATACACTGTACCACGTATAAAATATGAATGCTCTTATTTTATACGTGGTACAGTGTTAAAAATAACAAGGTATTCTGCCAGACATTTTGAGCTGAATGTTTTCTTAAAATGTTTTAATGAGCAAAAGTGTTTTTATAAAAAAAATGAAGACAAGATTTTATTGTTTTTTTTCATAATAAAAAAGACATTGAAGTGCAAGGCACCTTGCTTTACACATGGACAGCACCATCCATCCATCCATTAACTATACCGCTTATCCTCATAAGGGTCGCGGGCGTGCTGGAGCCAGCTGTCTTCGGCAGTGGGCGGACACCCTAAATTGGTTGCCAGCCAATTGCAGGGCACACAGAGACAAACAAACAACCGCACTCTCAATCACACCAAATGGCAATTTAGAGTGTCCAATCAACTTACCATGCATGTTTGTGGAATGTGGGAGGAAAACCGGAGTACCCCGAGAAAACCCACTCTGGCACGGGGAGAACATACAAACTCCACACAGGGAGGCTGGAGCCGGGATCGAACCCACGACCTTCGAACTGTGAGGCGGACATGCTAACCAGTCGACCACCGTGCCGCCCCATGGACAGCACATTACAAAATAATCTCCACAATATTGAAAAAGAAGTTAAAAAAAAAAAAAAGTAAGCCTAGGAACAGTTGTTGAACTACCAGCAAGGCACTTTTTGGTAATGATAACAGCTGCTAGCCACTAACGCAGGAGACTTGTGCCATATCATACAACGACAGCGTAATTAACTAGCAGTTTGTTAGCGTCCTAAATTAGCGACTGAATATGACTTCGGGATGGTTGTCTTGATGTAGGTGGCAAGCTGAGATGTCGAAAACAGAAGTTAAGGTAGGTTGTTACGCAACCACGGAGGTCAACTTCAAAGTAAAAGTCTACTAAGGCCATTGGCATCAATGACGCAATGTATTATTTGGTAAGCTTTAGTTTGAAGTTAGCCTTTGCAGAGGTGGTGTGTTCGTTGAGTATGTTTGCAAAGCGCTCCCATATGCGACTTATGTGTGCCATGAGGGTTTTCAATTTTCTCTGCTGCTATTATAGTGAATGCGGACTAATTACATTGACTTAATGTGAACGCGCACAGTTTTTATACACCAACCATTCTGCGGATCGCGCCCGGCCCGAACTGTGATGCTTGATCCATACCGCTCACGGATTAAAGATGATCTGTTGCTCCACTGTGTACAGGTACGCAAAGGCGCGTCGTCACTCACATGACGTTACGCATCAGTGATTTCTGTTGCGCATTCATACCTGCGTACCAGTTATGTGCACCCCTGTACATAGCGCCAACCACTGTACAGGAGGGACTTATGCTACGTTCACACCAATCGCGGATGAAGCGTTCCGCTTCGTCCTCATTCGCTCGCGTTTGACTGCGGGAAATTTGAAACCTGACGGTGCTGCGATATGTCAATCATCTGGGGTGGCACCTGGGGGGTCTAATTAGATTTCAGGGGGGTCCAGTGCTACCCCGGCCTCCCCTCTGGCTCCGCTGCTGCCCTCAGTGTCTGGGTGTCATCCGAGACAGCACGCTCTCTAGCGTAAATAACACATAAATAACATCACCCGGTCTGCATACTTTCACTTATATAACAATCAACTCCGTCCATCCCTCACCCCCCATACTACTGCCGTCCTTGTTCATAGCCTCGTCAGTTCCCGCCGAGAGTATTGCAACTCTGTTCTATATGGTCTCCCCCTCAAGTCACTCCAAAAATTAGTGTGCGAGTGGTGCCCAATACGTCTATTTGTTTTACTCATTTAATAGCTTGTGCATTTAATCTTAGCATTACGCGACGGAGATGCTAGCTTGTGCATTTAATATTAGCGTTACGCAACAGAGACAACTTGGCTTCTGGTGGTTGGAGACCCCTGATGTAGATAGATCAAATTAGTGTAGTACCCACAGATTTGCAGGAAGGTCATTCCTGTTTATGGATCAGCATGAGGTTGGAGAATAAATAAAGGTACTTACACTGCTACTGATCCCAGCATCAAGCCCTCTGCAACAGTCTGTCAAAAATATGGAGGTAGAGGAAGAAAAATAATATGTAAATACGACAACAACAGCAAAACAGCAAAGGTAGTAAAAGAGAGCAGGTGAGGTGAGGTTTTGATTTAATGGCTGGCCGTGTGCCACTCACAAACAAACCCAGGGCGATGAAATTGAGGGGGACCCGACGGCGAATGTTGTCACAGCAGGACAAGACCACGATAAGTACAGTTACCATCGCCCTATTTCACACAGAATATTGAGACTATTGTAAATATATAAATATAAAGCGAATATAAACAACAAAGGAAAATAATAATAGCCATTGTGCTCAGCATGACTTACAGAATGTGTTATTTATTTATTTATTGTGGAGTCAGCATTTTCATCTACTGGAACTCAGTGCTGTGGCAGTATGATTTACTTTTATGGTTTTTATTAGCACAATTAACATTTTCATTTAATTGTCATACCAACAAGAGAAATGTAGGTATCCAACATGTTTAAACAATTTGAATAAATGTCTTTTGATGGCTTACATCATGGCGTAGGAGAACCAGTTGTTGGTCCATGTCCATTCTTTTAGAGAATCCCTGTTATTTTGAAAAGAAAAATGGGAGATGAAAGCTGTGTTTAAGAGAGTTGCTATTTCTTGGGCAGAGACACTAGAATCACTGCATTAAATATTAACAGAGGACAGAGTATCATGCAGATGGGAGCTGAATGCAATTTATGAAAAGAAATTACTATGGCATCGTTCCACTGTATCCATTATGCAACATATCGAGCTCTATAAAAACTGCAAGCAAACATATAGTGAGAATTTCTATTTTGCTCTCTACCAACTTGCCTCATATATTTACCTCAAACGCATCTTAACCAATATCCCTGGAGCGCTGCGGAACTGTGTGACATGGGTCAAGAAACAATTCTTTCAATTATGGTGTACAAGCAAAGACTGCAGAGGCGCGATTCTTTTTAATTATCAAAGCAATTCAATTTTTTCCCAGATTTTCAACCATAAAATGAAACGCTTAGGAGGCTCACATACTTAAGAATGCCCAGGTTTTTTTTTACTCCTCATTGAATGCCCAGAACACTGTCAAAAGACACCTAGATTCTTATCTAACAACTCTGCTGGCTACAATTAGCCACCTTTCATTTGTAAATGTGGCCATCACCTGCAGAATTTCAGAAGGAGTGGGGGTAGGGGGGCAATTGCATCGCAAAGCAGTTGAATGTGGTTGCTCTCTGGTATTACAAGCTGACTTCACTTCATTGACCATTTGTTTGGGGGGGAAGCCTACATTTTGTAGCCTACCCATCATTAGACTTTGCTGCTCACAAACACAGACAGAAGCTGGTGAAAATAACAAAAATGAGGTGAAGAGAAGAAAAGCTCAAAATGACTTCAGCCGTGTCCTCACATTTTGATTTTTTTTTTCCCCTGGCGCAAAAATAGTCAACGACAATACTTTGACTATTTTTGTCAGGGGTAGCAATGACTGAGTAGCCTAAAGGTCATATCTCATTGAGTTGTGAGTGTTTGCAGGGTAGCAAATGTTGGGTTTCATCAGGGCTCATAAAATATTGCAAACATGTTTGCAAATAGTTTTATTTCTCGCAAACAGCAGCAAAGCAGACATCAGCATTTTGTCGTAAGTTATTTTTGATTCGCCAGTACTATAAACCACATGAACATAGTTTCATGCAGGCCAGCCATGATGCCTCGAACATCCATGGAAACCCTGAGAATCTGCTTTTACAGGTGACACACTTGTATACCTGTTTTGGGAAGCAAATGACTGTTGTAGGGTGCTGAAGAGAGGCTTCTGCTCTTCAATGGCAGCAGCACGTTGGCCTCTACTTGGCAGAAATTCATTTCCATATTGTTGAAATACATCTTCGACGTGACAGTGGACAACAGAATACTGAATACTGGGTAATGTTTGCACACCTTTTTATTGGGTTGGATCCAATGATTCGCCTGCTACTCGAGGAGTTGAGAAAAGGTCACAAACGATCCCAAACAGTGGCAAAGGAGTTGCAAATAGTTGCTAATCTTAGCAATACAGTCCAAGATAGTTGCTACTGCCGGTACAAAATGGCGGCGTGTGTAGACGCAGCGATCTCTTGATCTCCCAAGCGTTCTGTGTTTTGTTTATTTGTCAGAAAATTGTTTGACCGAAATTTTTTCCCTTCAAGCTACAAGGGAATACAAATACAGTCGACAGACTTTGTTGGACATTTTGAAAAACACAATTTGCAATATTTTTGGATGATCAAAAAAGTTAGAGGGACCCAGAGAGGGACCAAGATCACTCCTCCAGCCTGTCACAACACTGGACTCGCCTGCTACCACTAGTCGTCCACCAAAAAAGAGGAGCCGAAAGTGGTGTGGTAGGAAGCAGAAAAGGGACAAGCGCAGAGGTATCCAAGCTTGCTGGACGACAAAATGTAACATATACAACTGCTGAGATCAGCGAATCGAAAGTTGAGTAATTGCTGTGTGATGGTTTTCACTGAGACATGGCTACATGACAACGTTCCCGACTCTGCCGTGTACTAGAGCACTAAAGAGAGTTTACAGCGATTCTGCTAGTTGCTGTTTACATACAACACCACTCCAGCAACAGTGACAAGAACGCACGACTCAATGAACTGTATCAGGCCATCAGTGAGC
Source organism: Filicampus tigris (assembly GCF_054856515.1). Lineage (NCBI taxonomy): Eukaryota > Metazoa > Chordata > Actinopteri > Syngnathiformes > Syngnathidae > Filicampus > Filicampus tigris. The sequence goes on along the minus strand of NC_141224.1, from coordinate 27,023,860 downwards.
AACAGACACATGCCTGTCACCCCCGGGCTGTGCTGAATTTTACAAAAGTAGTAATTTGCGTGTACATTTCTGTCTATAATCTTACACAGTATCTGTATATAATGTTACACAGTCTTTATCGCTCAGCGGGAGAGGTGGGGGAAACGAAACGGACATTTCTATATAGAATCTTACACAGTGTATATCGCTCAACCGGGGGTGGGGGGGTTCCGCTTTGCTCGTGAAAGTCGGCAGACGTTTGCAGTCGGAATCCCTAACGGACGCTCTGGATTAGAGCCGAAATGGGCAAGACGAGATCGGTCTAACAAAAAACACGCCCCCACCCCCCCACCCCTACACAATTTGTTATACGGCGTACACAATTTGAACTGATCAAAAAAAAAAAAAGAATAAAATCCGGGGGAAACGTACAAGTTGACAGATATGAGACAGCACATCTTGATGGCTTCATCGTCCTTGCTGGACATTTCAATCATACTGATCTCAATGCTGTCCTACCTAAATTTCATCAACATGTACATATACCAACAAGAAGAGACAACACCCTGCATCTCTAGCTTACACCACTCACCAGGCAAGACATACCCTTCCCCCTCCCCCACATCAGAATCTCTGATCACATCACTGTTATGCTAATGCCATCATACAGACAGTTTGAAAGTTGCCAAACCAGTTTTGAAGCAGGTAAGAGTGTGGCCTGAGACCTTGTCTACACGTAGACACGTTTTTGCAAACGGCGGATATTAGCCTGCATTTAGCCCTATCATCCACACGTCCCCGGAGTTTTTTCATTGAACACGCAAAACTCCGGCCACAGTGGATACCTCTGGATACGCGTTTGGCTGTGGACAGTCAGACCCGGAGATTTACGTTGTCACTATGCGACAAAAATGCTCTGATGTCACTTGCGCGACTTGTGTTTTCATGCGAATCAACATGGATTCCTGTGGCGCTGCTTTGGTTATAGCCATTCTCGAGGTGCTTCTTGCTTACTTATTTGTCCGCAACCAACCACTACTTCTCTTTGAAAGGTTTAAAAGCAATTCTGACCTCTTGTCGGTCCTCCCGAACGCGTTTGGCGACGTGTTTTTGGTTTCGTAGAAGTGACGTCAAAGGACGGAAGTTCCTTCTGAATGGACAGTATTTGGCTCACTACTGCCGCCTAGAGGCTTGGCATGAGTTTGGAAATGCACTTTCGCGGTTTCATGTGGATGCGTTTTTTTTTATGTGTATTCCAACGCAGGCGGGAGGAGGATATACGTTTGTTAAAAAACCCCAGCTACGTATAGACAAGGCCTGAGAGGGCCTCATCTGCTCTTCAAGGCTGCTATGATACAACATGCTGCGAAAGGCTCAACCACAATATTAATAAAAATAATAATACAATAACCACAAACCATAAGTTTCTATATCACCAAGTTCCATCGATGACATAAAAAAAACCTCACCACCTGGGCTAACCAGAAGCCATGGCGGTCAGGGGACGTACACAGGCTGTTGAAGGCCAGAGACTTCAGAGCTGTGGATGAATCCGGTCTGAGAACAATGAGAGCCAACATGTCCCGTGGCATCAGGAAAGCAAACCAAGACTACACCAAATGATCACCTCCCACTTCAAAAACTGCAGAGATGCACACAGCCGATGGCAGGCCATCCAGGCCATCACAAACCTATGAGAACAACACCTCTCAGCTCAAAATTATTTCTTTACATATATTGTACAAATTTTTATACATGCAGTATATTTTGAATAATTGATAGGATTCTGGTACTTGTAATTTTGTTCTTGGTGTATTCCTTAAAGAAATAAAATTGTGATTGGATTGACTTCAAATTCCATTTCTTTGTATATACTGTATCTTTCAGTCAGTTGCACACTATATTCACTCATCAATAAACATCAACAAGAACAGAAAAAACGTGTGTTTTGATTTTTGAAGTTTCTCTGTGGCAATCCAGGTCATAACTCATTCAAAGACAAAGTGACTGCGCAACTAAACTTTCCTCCAAATGGGCTGGCGTAACCCCCCGACTCCTCCGTGTGCCAGTAATTGCCTTGTTTCCAAAACAAAAGCACCTGCTCACACCTTGATGTGGAATATTAGCTCGCCTTGGAGTCAATTGACAACACTTTGGGCTCAGCCGGTAGAAGTGTCAAATGAGGAGTTTGGGCATTCTAGTATTAAAAGAGAAATACTATTTTACTTTGTGGTGGTGTATTCCAGCAGACATGTTTTCCTCATACAATTAAGTTGAATTAAAAAGTCAGATAACAATATAAAATGGTAATAATGGAAACACCACAATTATAATTGTTTTAACTTACAGTATATTAGGGTAAAATCTGTCTAGTGGGATACATTGTGGGTTTCTATGACCTTAGATTTCTAGTTTTCTTCATGATTTACTGCGCAATATCTGGCAGTCTGAGTTGCATCCAAATTGACTTAAAATAACATTGCTCAAAAACCATAAACAAACAAATAGAAAAACAATAGAAATCTACTACATTATTATTGCACTCACCCGAGTGTTTTTTCAGATTTTGCTCTGAGCAGTTAGCTGCCTGACACCGCTTCCTCTCGAACAGAAGGTGTTACTTGGTGTTTGTAGAGCGCTTTTCGTATCTGACCATGTGACTCAAAGTGCTTCACATTGTTAAACCCCTGCCCGCCGCACCAACAGCCACCCACCACCCACAGGGACCAAAGCACACATATGCACATAAACAAATAAATAGGTAAAAGAAGAGTAGATGATTAAAATAACAACAAGCCTCTTGTGAGGAAAACACCATCTCATGGAGCCGTTTTCATCAGGGCCAAATTGCGGGCCACAACCAACATTGAGCGCCCAGCTGCACGTATAGCAACCGGTGACTCAAGTGGCGGGACCACGGCCATGGCCCACCACAGCTCCCAGAGCAGGGGGCTGTTGTGTAGGAATAACTCGCGGACAGTGACGTGATGGTGAGCTCGTTTTATTCCAAACCGCTAATGCTAACATCCTAACTCACACTCTCGGGGTCCTTCCACACAGACGCCTTCACAGGGCTGTCCACACTTATGCCTGTACATAACAGCGGCTACTTGCGAGGAAACATTTGGAAAATAAACGAAATGCTAAAATACAGATAAACAATAACGAACAGATGAACAATTATGAACATAAAATATATATAACTCTAAAGGCTAAAATAATTTCAAAATAAATAAATGACAGATTAAAATCTAAGAGCCATATAAAATAAATACTAATAAAAGACTGAAAGTACTAAAAATAAATAAAAATAAGTCAATAAATGTTAAAAGCTTAAAAAGGTTTAAGTAGAAAGATGAATATTAGTTAACAGCTAGATTTGAAATAATGGGTCTTGAGCCTAGTTTTAAAGTTTAAAGTTTACAAGAACATTCTCTGCAGCTCTGAGATTCTCTGGCAGGCTGTTCCATAAACTGGGGCCATAAAACTGAAAATATGCCAGACCCAACGTGTGTATCCTGACTTTTGGAATTTCTAAAAGCCTAGAATCAGAGGACTCAGAGCTCGCAGGGGTTCATAAGGTACTGGTGCCTCACCAGTAAAGAAAAGCACAGATGATCCCAACAGTCACCAGCAGCTGAATCATCAAGGTCAGGTAGACTTTCCTTATGAAACCTGTTAAGAAAGACAGTGCTAGGATATTGGAAGCAGAAACTTAAATGAAATGTGCCCTGCCAGTGAGAGCTGAAGGTCACCAAGTGTTTAAAGAATGAATGCGGAATTGTTCCTCAGCATCATATTACTCAGGGTTAGGGTTATTATTACCAACTAGTCTTATATTTTATAAGATTTGTGCGTGGGAGGTGAAGAGCTGAGACAGGTTGCAGCAGCGATCAGGGAAACATTTCCAGTTTCAACTTAATGCAAAGAAAACACTGCAAAAACGGTGGCATGGTGCACATCCACTTCTGAGGTAAGCGGTTTGAATCCAGACTTCAGCCTTCCTGTCAGGACTTTATGCTCTGCATGTGCTTGCGTGGTTATTCTTTGAGTATTCTGGCTTCATCTCACCTCACATGCATGTTTTTAGCCTGGTTCATACGGTAGGATTTTAAAATTGTCGGCCGACTTCCAAACACTGAGAGACCCCACACGTGATGAGAGAAAAAAAACCTCATCCAAATAAATGTGCACGTCTACTCATTCCCACTTCAGTCTCTGTAAATATCTTGACTGGTGTTTAATGCCTCGCCCTTCCTAACCGTGATCAGCAAAGGAGCATTTTTTTTTTTTTTTAAAGAAAAGAAGCAGTGTTTTTTTGTTTTTTTTTAAGCAAAGAAGCAGTGTGCGCTGGTCCCATCTTAAATCTATGTAGCTCTGCTGACTTCCACATTTCCCAATTCTCATTAAATCACCCACGGAGAGGTTAATTCTTTTGATATGTTGAAGTAGGCATTAGTAGGGATGTCCACATAAATTTTGGTGCCAATTGATCACCGTTTTTGGACGTTGTAAGCAAGGAAAGTACAATGATTTCCAATGGAGAGTTTGGAATCGGTTCCCCCCGTGACTACGGCCGAACAAGGATAGAACGGTGGGGGCACGGCCATTGTTCTTATTATCAAGGGGCGTTATTCATGGTGTCACTTATTTCCTAATTCCTCCCAAATTTATTGATTAAATAGACAATGACAAGTCTTTTCATTTTCCTGATAAAAAAATATATAAAATAAACTTAGTGAAAACGTGGCCATCCCGTCCCTTTAAACTTACAGTAGGTACACTCAAACTAAAACAACTGTGTTTCTATTGACATGTTACTCATACTTACCTCTGCGTATAGCAGAATCTGCAAAAACACTGTCCTGCAAGCCATGAGAGTAGACAGGTGGTGCTTGGTCAAACTGGTGCTCGTCTTCAGCTGCTGCTTGTCCTTCTGAGTGCACCATGTTTTCATAGATGCTTGGTGGAGTCACCACTGCAATGCCTCCTTTCCCTACCTAGTCCAAAGAAACATTGCAGCTCATGCAAGGAAAGAGTAGATGTTTGGGCTAACCAAAGGTCAATTATCCAATTGTTGAGTAAAATAATTTCTACTCAGTGTGCCACCAGTTAATTTTCAACTGTACTTGAATTTCAAATATTGTCCTATGTCACAGAGAAACTCAGTTTCATAAAATACAGATAAACATTTAGAAATAATTTTTTCTCTTAAAAAGTGCAAACATTTTAAAAAATTGAACCCACCTGATAGGTCTGTCCTGTATATGCTTTCTGCTCACAGTCAGGATTGTAGGGTGGAGGTGAAGGTCCATATCTATCGTTTCGGCTACTATTAGCATCATCCATTCTTCTCAAAGCTAACTGACTTTTTGGCAAGAGAAGCACACAAGAACGTAGGTCATAGTTGTGAGATAAACGTATTGTTTGGAATAGTGTCGATGCTTTCAGCAGTGATTTTCCTTTGGCAACTGGGCCAATGTGAAAAATTCAAGATTAGCTTCAAAATAAGGTATTATGCAGCGTCGAAGAGCCACGCAAGTATAACATTCTTGGTTATGTCTTTCAGCGTGCATTTAAAAAAGCCCTATATGTACAGAATATTTGATAGCCACATAGGTGGATAATTGATCTCAGAGAGAGTACAAAAATACTAAAACCATGATTTCCTTTTTACATACAGTCAAGAGGGGACAGTATTTTCCTTAAAACATTTGACATGAAAGAGGTAACTAATACTATTACGATGACAAATTCTGTTTCATTGAACCTGATTTAAAATGACATTACTCAGCCACTTCATAGCAACACTATCATATATTGAAAGCTGCATTCAATTTCTCAAGGAAATAATTATATATGGTAAATGGTTCTACTTTGTAATAGGCTACTGCACTGCATTACACAGAGAAGTGTATTCATCATTATTGGGGAAACATTGGAAACACATTCAGTATATTGGGTTGAACTGAAGCTCTACACCACTGCAATACATAACCACAATAAACATATTCATGCTTTCTAGCAACAACTATCAAAATGGAGCATTTTGATATCAATGGAAGGTGTACCTAATGAATTGTCAATACTCAAGAAAATGTAGTTCTGCATAGCATTTACAATAATGTTACCATTGTAACTAATCAAACTATACTGAACTTATTACTATGCATAACATCAAATTGTCCTTAACTGATTTATTGTTAACATCGTCATGGTACATTTACAAACATAAAAGCCATAATATGCAAAGTACATGTATCTGGGCTCCGTAATGTTCAATTACATAATATTGGAAACAACAAAATGTAACAACTTCTCAAAATACTCTTTCTGCATTTCAAGCCTTCCCAAAAAAAACAAACACAAACTGTTAAAATAGGTCTTTTCACTCAAATCAATGAATGTCGGTTGAAATGAGTCTTACCAATGTCAGTTTTAGTCTCCTCTGCTCTTCCTGTGTTGTCAGCCTGTCTTAGGGCAAAGTCTACCTGCTATCTGCACATTTCCATCGAGCTAGGACAGCGCTTTAGCTGCAGGTGGAAATGATGTATCCCTCATTAGGTTCAATGGGATATTCAGATGAAGTTCTTAAAAGGCCATTAAACTAACTAGCTTGGCATTTTGTCAGTGGATGTCACCTGTTACTTCTGTATTCCTAATCTGCTGTTTTGGTGCATTGGGGGGGGGGGGGGGGGTTTGGAGACATCCAGTGACAGTTGATTCCTAAACATTATATAAAGGGAGATTACAGTACATCTCTTCTACAATGAGGCACAGTCGCCAAAGACACAACGAATGGTAAAAATACATGAAGCAATGTAGGTCCACGCAGTCTTAATGTTTCTCCTTGGGGAATTTTAACTGAAGGGGATACAGTGAGAACCACAAGAGAATTGAGAAAAGTTGAGTTCACATAAATTCATGTACCCATACCTTAAATATGTCTGGTAAAGCAAAACATTCCGTATTTTCAAATATACTACTTAATGTGGTACATGACAAGCTAACAAGGCTCTTCTGCAGCGGACAAAAATGAAAGTAACGTTTCATGCTAGGTCAGTGCTAAATCAGTCAGACTGAGAGTGCAACCTTCATTGAACCTGGGCACATATTTTAAAGCTAAAAAATCCTGCAACCAACCACCAAAACAAAAATGTAACAAAATTTAGGCCTATACCTACTGTACTAATAACGACTTCCTCTCAATTCATTTACAAATAGGGCTATACTATTTTTTTCTAGGTCTGTTTAGTTGAACACAAAAAATATTATTCTGTTCTATAAATCACTACAGGAAGATACAGTTTACTGTAACTGAACCTTCTGCCATCTAGTGGAAGATGATTTAATTGTTCTGATGTCATCAGCTGGCATTGATTGAATAAAGATACATAATACATCCATACAGCTTCATCCTCACGAAGGTCACGGGGGTGCTGGAGCCTATCCTAGCTGTCTTTGGGCAGTAGGTACACCCTGAACTAGTTACCAGCCTATCGCAGGGCACACAGAGACAAACAAACATACACTCTCATAATCACACCTAGGGGCAATTCAGAGTGTTCAATTAGTCTACCATGCATGTTTTTGTAATGTGGTAGGAAACTGGCGTACCCGGAGAAAACCCACAAAGGTACGGGTAGAACATGCAAACTCCACAGGAAGGCCAGAGCAGGGATCAAACCCAGTTGACCAGTTGATACCGTGCCGCCCAAAATACATAAGCGTAGTAAACAATTAATACATTTCAAACCAATTAGATAAAATTGGATAATTTCCCGCAGCAAGCCGGATGATCCCACATGGCAGTATAATGTGCAGCTGTACAGTGGCTTGGAGTCTGTGCTTTCACTTTGTGGGAATTGTACCTGTTTGGACAAGAGATCCTGGCTCACAATCTGCTGTAGTTTGTCCCAGTGTTGTTTGATGGAGATGAGGTCAGGGCTCTTGGGGTTTTTCTTCACCAAACTCACCCAACCCTGCGTTCTAGGAGCTTGGTTTGTGCACACTTATGCTGCAATGCAAAAAGCCATTTCCACAAACTGCTGGAAATATAGAATTTTTGAAGATGTCGTTGTATAATGAAGACCTGTGATTTAAAGGAAGCCAATAGAAAAGGTTTTGCCAGGTTTATTTCAATTGATTAGGTTAGTGTTGCGGTAACACATTTTTCTCACCTCTTTCAAATCCTCATCAAAGCACTCAATTGAAGACACATCTATTTGCATAATGTTTCTGCTCTCAATTATTCCGAATTTTTCTAACTTTGTCCCAGCTCCATGGCGGAGACACATACAGTACATCATGCCAACACTGGGGGGCACTATAGCCCTGTGCTTTTTCTAATAATTGCACTGATTTGCTTGTAATGTCCTCAGTTCTATCAAAAGACACAGCATGCGGCACCAGCAATCTGGAATTAGAATTTCTAACTGCCAACTCAAGTATTTATTTTTTTTACGTACATGTCTTACACAATGAGCTTTTTTCAAGGAATGTTGATAGTTCTAAAGTAGTTATTGTTTCCAGTTAAGAGAGGCAATTAGTGAGCACAATGGCTTAGGGGGCAGGCAGTTAAACGGATTCCCGCTCTGCTCCCTGCTGATTGGTGCATCAATCAACACAGGCTACATTTGCAGTGCCTGCTCAAATCTGATGAAATTTCTTTCATTTATTCGTGAGATCTCAGTCGGATTTGAAGCGGTAGGCATAACAGTCACAATTGCACAGGCTGTCGAAAGGCAGCCTGTGTTGACACACCAATCACCGTGGAGCCCAGTTTGGGGTAGCATTCACCACAGAGCTAATAGTATCCATGCTATTCAAACAGGAGTGACACATCAGGCCGAATCACGTGTAGCAAGACGTGAAGAGCACAGGTCTGTGTCCAGACCATCATACATAACTTCAGGAATAAAGGGGAGTGGAAACTACTGGAGATAGATGGACAAAACACGTCCACAGAGATAAAGTCAAATGTCCCTTAGGTAGTACAATTTGTAAATCAAACAAAATCTGAGAAAAATCCACCTCAATTGAGGCAAAAAAAAAAAAAAATCTTTCAACATGGGTGGGGTCATACCACAGGTGTCATCAATCATCAAAGGATCAACTCAAAGAAAGACTACTCATGTATGGCGTCCCGCAAAACATCAACATATCGCGCAAGACATCATTTCATTAGCACTGATTTGCACTTTTTCCTTTTCCTTTGGCTTTTTATATATTTTTTACATCATCTTCCAAACTAACACCACTGTCATGTCTAACATTAAATAAAACATCAGCATACTGTGGGAAAAGCTACAAGATTTCACGTCCATGAGCATCAAAAGAGGACTCTGGGCCCATAGTTGAGTATTTTTGTTTTGTTTTTTGCTTTTCTTTTTAGTTTCATTTATATTGAATCTTAAAATGTGAAATACATACAGTATAACCTGCTTGACTGACCTTCACACTATGTCTTTATCATTTGTCATTGAAGGAAGGAGTTATTGGTTTTTATAATTTACTTTTCGTTTTATCTTTGTATCACAATATGAATAGTTATTACAGTATCTTATTGAGCTGGTTTCATTTTTTGACTATGTATATTTTTTTTAATATTATTATTATTGTGTTTGCTGTTATATTTGGAGATTTAACACGATTTAAGTGACACTCTTTTGCCATTGTCATGGTTGTGCCTTTCTGAATATCACAATGTTCTGATCTATGAAAATTATGTGAGTGTTCACAGATTCATCTGTTGTTTCGGCATCTGTTTTAAAGTCTGCCCAAGCTTTTAATATTTTATTCCACTCCATTTAAAAAATAATTCACTATAGTGCTGTAAAAGTATGTATTTGTGTGAACACAGTTGCAGACATAGACAGACAGACATGTAGGCAGATAAATGGTGGAAACTGTGTTTTCTATCTCGCCGAAGACACACTGGGACATTCCTGCTTTGTTAAACTATTCCAGTGTTTTTGGGGCTTCAGGAAGGGTTGGATCACAGAGGGGGGCAATGTGATAGTGTCATCGGAGAAGCAGATGATGTCATGTGTATGTGTGTGTGTGTCTTTCCACACACAGCTCAGGTTTGCTGCCTGGTTGTTGTGACCACCAGGGGATTTATCCTGTGAATAAAATCAGAGAGCCCCCAGTGCAGGCCTACACCCCAATCCCTTTGCACATATACATGCACATTTTGCTGTACCACTTTGTTGTCATTGTTGTACCTTTAATAAAATCAGTTGGTTCAGCTGTATTAAACAAAAAACATTATTTCACCAAAACATATTCATTACTTTCTGCCGCAGCTACAGTCAAATGGAGTCAATGGACAAATAAACAAATTACTGTTATTCAAAGTTGATTTAATACATTACAACTGTAGCAGCAAGCATATGTATTTATCTTTATTAGAGTTGGAGCTTCATTAGTAAAGTCTACAATGAGCACTCAATTACTGAATTATAAATACCTCCACAAAACCTCTGTTAGCATAGATTTAATGAGAAGTTATTTTTGTGTGTTTCCCAATTTGACCTCATATTATCATGTTGGTAGCATTTAAAAGGTCCTCCCTGGCACTGATATTGGTAAACTAAATAAAACAAGTCTGCCTATATCCACGTTATAAAAGACAAAGTCTTATAGAGGTATAATATTTAAGTTTTTCAAGGCTGTAAATGTATTTGAGTCCTTTGTGTCTTTTTTTAAGTTAGTGGTGTTCATAGAAGAGCCTTGTAGAGTCATGAAGGATTGAAGGCACGTTGCTTGAATACCACAGTGGCGTCTGACGGGCTGGAAACACACTGCCAGGTCAGATATGGGAGAGAGGCTCTTGAAATCCCTCTAGGTCACAAAGAAAGCTTTGCCCAATTCCTTGCTTATTCCTGCAGCAAACATGCCTAAGAATGTTGACATTTCATTTGGAAGAAATGTGGGAGATTAAACAGAATCAACTCAGACTAATCTGTGCCTGACATAAGATAGTTATGTATTTGCACAATGGACAAGCTGATTGACAAAAGACAAAAGTGAGGCTCTTAATGATGTTTATTATTTTGTAAATGCCACAAATAATGAATCAAGACAAGCAGAAATAGCGCATTATTTGTCTCTGATTTGATGGACAAAAGGGGCATAAATTGTAGAGGCAAGCCAGCTACATTTAGATTGCTGACAATAAGCAAGACAAGACAAGGCAACTTTATTTATATAGCACATTCCATACACAAGGCAACTCAAAGTGTTTCACACCAACTAAAGCACAACATCTAACAGCATGAACAAACAGAACAAGTGAAGACATTCGCAGTGCAAAGAGAACACAAGTATCTTATTAAAACAACTAAACAACATATACTGACTATAATATTTAAACACATCTGCAACCTAAAGATTAAAAGATCAAGTGTGAAGTAAATGTGCATGATGGCATGATGGACAAAAGAGTTTTTGAGTCTGTTGGGAAGCAGCAGTCTTTCGCTGAAACATAGTAAAAAAGTAAAATAAAAGTGATATAGTAAAAATAAATTAAATGAAACGGCACGGAGCAAAGATTTAACCTGTAACGTGCAGGAATGAAGCCGCACCTTCGTCGGCGGGCACTCTACCCACAATGCCACAAGCTGGCACACTTTAACCAGTGCAGAATTTGTACTTGTAGTTCTTAAGCGATTCATGGCAAAATGCCAAGTACAGTAGTGACTTTTCTATCACGGTAAAACAACTGCTCTCTCGTTGTCTCTTGGTTCTTAACTCGTTGTCAGCCCCAGTAGCATTTCAAAGTGCCTTGCTCAGCTTCACAACTTGTTGTGCTGTTGGTGTTTGAAGTAACAATCCAAAAAATGGGCCGAATTGCACAAGTTGCATTTTTGGGGGGCGACCAATGCACTTGAGTCAAGTGCTGCACGACTGGCCATGCAACTAGCCATCGGCTGTCACAATAGAACGTCATTCCCTAAGAAACATTACAAGAAACGCAACATAGGTTTGTTTCCGAATGTTTGCTGCTAATGTTGTACATTAACAGCTACATTATAAGATAAGATAAGAAGGCCTTTATTGATCCCACAGTGGGGAAATTTTCAGTGTTACAGCAGCAAAGATATAGGTCACACAGGGACAGTGGCATAATGCAGCCATTAATGTATAACATTAATGGCAAACGTTCAGGATCAAACCTATATAAACATACGCAGTAACATGTGTATATACACATGTATTTACACACCAACATACATCTACATTAAAAGTATGAGGAACACTCATTTTAGCCTGTACATAGTACAGAAGAAAAATACTCTAAGTAAGTGACAGTGCTGCAGTGCTGTAGTGAAATGTAAGGAACAGCATTGGATAAAAATAAAACTAGACTAACAGTAGTGGGGAATGTTGAGTATTGCACGGTATTACAGTAGTGGGGAATGTTGAGTATTGCACGATATGAGCTCAGGTGCAGGACTGCACGATTGCACTAATGTCCGCCAGTCTGTATGGACTACACAATGTTCTTGTTCAAGAGTCTGACAGCAGCAGGCAAGAAGGAGCGGCGGAATCTCTCCTTTGCACAGCGAGGGTGTAACAGTCTGTCACTGAAGGAGCTGTGGAGTGCTGTTAGGGTGCCCTGGAGGGGGTGGTCCGGGTTGTCCAGCATTGATGACAGCTTGGCCAACATCCTCCTGTCCCCCACCGAGTCCACAGAGTCCAGGGAGCAGCCCAGGACAGAGCCGGCCCTCCTGATCAGTTTGTCCAGCCGCTTCTTGTCCCGGGCCGAGACGCTGCCTGCCCAGGTGACCACTCCCTGGAAGATGACCGATGCAACCACCGAGTCATAAAGGTTCCTGAGGAGTGTCCCCTGAACCCCAAAAGACCTCAGTCTCCTGAGTAGGAAGAGTCTGCTCTAACTCTTCCTATAAAGGGCGTCTGTATTGTCGCTCCGGTCCAGTTTATTGTTCAGATGAACACCCAGGTACTTGTAAGTTGAGACTCTCTCAACATCTGTTCCCCGTATATTCACTGGTGCAGGTGAAGAGTGATGGCGCCTACCGAAATCCACCACCATTTCTTTGGATTTCCCTGCATTGATCAGGAGGCGGTTCTGCTGGCACCAGTCCACAAAACCCTGAGTAAGTTCTCTGTACTCCCGATCATCTCTGCCTGTGATGAGGCCGACAATCGCAGAGTCGTCAGAGAACTTCTGCAGGTGACAGGTAGGGGTGCTGTAGTTGAAGTTCGAGGTGTAGAGGGTGAACAGGAAGGGAGCCAAGACAGTTCCCTGTGGGGACCCTGTGCTACAGAGGAGCACGTCAGACACACAGTCCTGTGTCCTCACATACTGTGGCCGGTTTGTGAGGTAGTACTGGATCCATGTGGTGAGGTGGTGGGCCAACCCCGCCCGCTCCAGCTTGTCTCCCAATAGGGTGGGCTGGATGGTGTTGAAAGCACTGGAGAAATCAAAGAACATGATCCTCACAGTGCTCCCCGCCTTCTCCAGGTGGGAGAGTGAAGTGTGGATGAGGTAGATGATGGCATCATCCACACTGATGCCAGGCTGGTATGCGAACTGGAGTGGGTCCATTGAGGAGCTCACCAGGGGGCGCAGGTGGACAAGGACCAGTCTCTCCAGGGTCTTCATCAGGTGAGACGTCAGCGCCACTGGTCTGAAGCTGTTGAGCTCCTTCGGGTGGGGGGTCTTTGGCACCGGGATCAGACAGGATGTTTTCCATAGCTGGGGGACTCTGCCCAGCTTCAGGCTCAGGTTGAACATGTGCTGGACAATTCCACACAGCTGGTCTGCGCAGGATTTGAGAAGCTGGGGACTGATGCCATCAGGACCCGCTGCATTCCTCACCTTCATCTTCTTCAGCTGGTTCTTCACCTGAGATGTTGTGAAGGCCAAGGCTGGGCAGGAGGGAGTGGTGGCTGTCTGGTGTAGCTGGGAGCTGGAGACTGTGGAGAAAAGGGGGGAGGGGGTGACACACCCAGCAGGAGGAGTAGATGGAGGCTGCAGCAGGAGAGACTGAGTGGGGGCAGGCATCTGATCGAACCTATTGAAAAAGAGATTCAGCTCATTTGCCCACTGCAGGTCCCCCCAGTCCGGGTCTTGGGTTGTACGTGCCCTGAGATGGTCTTCAGGCCCCTCCAGACTCCCCTGGCATTATTCTGCAGCAGCTGCTTCTCCATCCTCTTCCTGTAGGACCTTTTCCCCTCTCTGATCCTCCTCCTCAGCTGGCGCTGCACAGTCTTCTGCTCCTCTATGTTGCCTGATGCAAAAGCCCTCCTCTTCTCCTTCAGTAGAGCTTTTATGTCCGGTGTGATCCAGGGTTTGTTGTTGGAGAAACACCTTACTATCCTGGTGGGTATGGTGTTCTCCATGCAGAAATTTATATAGTCTGTAACAGTGTCCATTAGACTACTAATGTCTTCCCCGTGAGCATCGCTGAATACTTCCCCCACAGTTCTGCTGAAGCAGTCCTTTAAGGCCTCCTCGGCCTGACCATCTCTGAACCGTGCGGGTCACAGCTGGCTGCCTGCGGACCAGAGGTTTGTACACAGACTGGAGAGCCACCAGGTTGTGATCAGCTTTGTTCAGCGGGGGGAGGGGCAGTGATGTGTATGCCTCCTTGGTGCTGGCATAGAAAAGGTGTTTTATTGTCTCTGGTGTGGCAGGTGACATACAATGTAGTGTGAAGATATTAAGAGTATCGAGAGAGACAGTTCTTCTTGGATTGCCCAGAACTGTCACAAGGGCAAAGTAAAAAAGTAGCACCAGAAGATTTGATTTTGGGACTTTCTTTGCCTGACAGGATGTATTCAAAGGGTGAAAATGGGTTTCATATCAGCCCTGACAATAGAGAACAATAAGCGACAGTGGCATTTCGCTGCTTGTAGGAGCCTCTGCTGCCACCATCCAGTGGTCAAATGTCAGGCTGTTACTTTCCCAACTTTAACACAAAGCCCCAAAGAACATGATCACAAGTGTAGTTTTGTCATGAAATACAATGTGACAGTGTGTCAGTTATGTTAACTTTGAAACACTATGCACCTGTGTGAAAAACAATCACGGAACGCATCAGACTCTTAGACACTTAGACCTCAGATGCATAGGGCGTTTTACAGGTTGGTAAGGGGTAGCAGCTTCCACCTTTACCAACTCTTTTGTCATCCCACTTGATACCTCGTTGGCAATTAATCTATCTATACTGAATTCAATTTTTTTTATAAATGTCCCTTATATTGTCTCTTTAGTGTGTCGAAAAAGTGTTTTTATAATTTACTCGTACGCTGACCCCCTCCTTCTTTCAAAATACATGTTTGTGTCTTACATGCTACCAAAAGAGCTCTGAACATAATGTGACTGATCCCCATGTGCAATTGTTTACGCAGCCATGCTGGCAAAATAGTAGTGGTGACTGGCGAAGCATTTACAATGGACAGCAGTGATAAAATTAGTGTTTATCAGTCAACATTCCGTCCAAGTGAATTCACAGCATCTCACTTTGTTGAAAAGGACATAATGAGATACATGTGCAAGCTGGACAAGTTGGATCTTACAGATCCCTAACAAGCAGTAGTAGTGCTTTTTTTCAACTATTGCGACAGCAGATGGTGAGGACTATGTACAGTGGTGAGTCCTTGCGATCATACAAAGGCTTGGAAGGTTCCAAGTTTAGGTTACAGGTCGCGGCTGTGAGTACTTAGAGGGTTCGTGGGGCTCCCATTCCATCACTGGGGGCGGGGGAGGAAGGAATGCTGACGAGGTGGCGGGCTTTGTGGCTGGTTGGATCGTGGGGCGTCTCTGCCTCAGAGTCGAGCGGGTGCACCGGGTGTGGAAGAGGGCGGCATTGGCGTGGTCGCTTGCGGTGCTGGGGAGGGACCCGCGGGCCAGAGGAGCTGTCCACCTGAACACCAGCACGAGGCCGGCTGACGGGGAGCCCTCTGATGAAGTGTCATAGCTTATCGGCTGGTGCGGCAGCGAACCCGTTGTTGGGGGAGGGAGCCGCCCCTAGGGCAAATAACAAAGTGGCATTAAGTGCTGTGTCTCCCACACGCGCCTTGGGTGAATTGACTACTCACAGTGCTTATTTTTAAGTTTCCCAGCTCAGAAACTGGCCCTGGAGGTAAAAAAGTATTCACTTGTAATGTCTTATGTGGTATTACTGAATTATAAAACATGTTTTGTTTTTGTTCTTATTTTAAGTGAAGTTTTATGTCATATACCGTAATTGCAATTTTTGCGAATCGAATATTGAGTTGTCTGGTTTCTTTAGCTTTTTTAGTTGATGTATATTTTATACCTGCATTGTACTACAATAAACCCAGCTAGGGACTGGAGTTGAGAATTAGTATTAGCTATAACCTCTACATGCATCACATCAGCTGCAAGCTTGTATTTGTTTGACTGGATTGTCCCTGTCAAATAAAGTTTTTTTATTATTAAACTGAAGTTAGAAATTCCAAAGTCTCACCGAGCACCGGATGGGATGGCCCGTGCCTCGCACCTTTGTGAAGCAAAGCAAAATGTTTTGGATACATAAAGGTACATATACACCGATACAATTTATTTTACTTTTCTTTATGGATACTTTCATAGCATTCATAGTAAAAGTATGCATAGTGTATATGTAAGAAGGGTGCTGCTCCAGTGAACTGGTTCAACTGATTGTGTGTTTTATATATACACTGTATATAAATAAATAACACCAATTCTGGCCTCCCTTCACTGGCTCCCAGTGCATTTCAGGGTTCGATTTAAGATTCTCCCATTTGTCTATAAATCATTAAATGGCCTGGCCCCGGTGTACCTCTCCGAGCTCCTCCACTCCTACGCACTTTCCTGCAGCCTCAGGTCTGCGACCAGGCGCTGCTCCAGCTGCCAAGGACCAAGCGGACCCTCAGAGGGGATGGAGCCTTTTCAACTGCTGGTCCTTCCCTTTGCAATGACCTCCCATTGGATGTTAGGCAAGCCCTCTCTCTGTCCACTTTTAAAACCCGGTTGAAAACGCATTTCTATTCGCTGGCTTTTGATCAGACCTGACATTTTCGGCTCTTTTCGGTGTCAATTGTATATAGTGTTTTATGTTACTTTATTGATCAACACTTGTGTATTATGGCCTTTTTATTTGTTTTTTTAATTATTATTTATTGTTTATTATTTGTAAAGTGCTTTGTTACAGCTCCAGCTGTTACGAAATGCGCTATATGAATAAAATTGTATTGTATTATTGTATCTATGTGATTGCCATTTGTGTTGTGGATAATCTTGTGTTTTAGTGTGTGTGTTAGTAGGGCTGTCAGTTTAGCGCGTTATTCTCGGCGTTAACCCAAATCCCTTTTGAGGCCATTAATTTTTTTATCGCGCGATTGAGGTTTCCAGAGTAACCAGCGGCTGCATTGATCAAGGCTGCTGGTCACCCCGATCTATATATGTATATGTAAACCAGGTTAACATAGTGTCATAAAATAAGAACCTGTTAAGTCCTCACGGAGCTGCTGCTAAACGAAAAAGATGAAATAGAAGGAACCCGAGCTATCGAATGCTATTTTTGTACGAAGAAAGACTTATTTTTCTATTTTTCACAACCTGTTCTACATTGGTGATGTACTAATTACTGAACGGGACTTGGTGAGTTTAAGACTTGTATTTTCTTTTATGCAATGAACATTTTATAATATTGTATTGGTCAATTGATGGGAAAGAAGAAGCTAACATGTCAAATTTATGTTGTTTTACATTGAAAGTGATGAGTTTGGCGTTACCACCACCCTCGTCACATATACAATAGTTTTTGGTTCCATTTTAAAATACACTAAACCTTGACAGCTAAAAATGTTAAAGCCACAGTATTGCCTTCAATTTATTCCCCCCACCGACCCACAACGTCCCGGGTTGAGGTCAGCAGCACCCCATCTCCACTATAAACAGTGTTAATGGTGCACTGCTTCCCTCTCCTGAGATGCCGGATGGTGGACCAGAATTTCCTCGAAGCCGTCCGGAAGTCATTTTCCATGGCCTCCCAGAACTTCTCCCACACCTGAGTTTTTGCCTCAGCAACCGCCAGAGCTGCAATCTGCTTGGCCAGCCGGTACCTGTCAGCTGCCTCCGGGATCCCGCAGGCCAAAAAGGCCCGATAGGACTCCTTCTTCAGCTGGACAGCATCCCTTACCGCTGGTATCCACCAGCGGGTTCAGGGATTGCCGCCACGACAGGCACCGACCACCTTGCGGCCACAGCTCCGATCGGCTGCCTCAACAATGGAGGCACGAAACATGGTCCACTCGGACTCGATCTCCCCCGCCTCACCCGGGACGTGGGAAAGGTTCTGCCAGAGGTGGGTGTTGAAACTCCTTCTGACAGGGGATTCTGCCAGACGTTCCCAGCAAACCCTCACAATACGTTTGGGTCTGCCAGGTCGGACCGGCATCTTTCACCACCATCAGAGCCAACTCACCACCAGATGGTGATCAGTTGACAGCTCCGCCCGTCTCTTCACCCGAGTGTCCAAAACATGTGGCCGCAAATCCGATGATACGACTACAAATTTGATCATCGAACATATGGACACTCTTATGTTTGAACATGGTGTTCGTTATGGACAATCCGTGATGAGCACAGAAGTCCAGTAACCGAACACTGCTCGGGTTCAGATCGGCGGGGCCGTTCCTCCCAATCACACCTCTCCAGGTCTCACTGTCATTGCCCACGTGAGCATTGAAGTCCCCCAGCAGAACGATGGAGTCCCCAGGTGGAGCGCCCTCCAGCACACCCTCCAAGGACTCCAAAAAGGGTGGGTACTCTGCACTGCTGTTTGGTGCATAAGCACAAACAACAGTCAGGACCCGTCCCCCTACCCTCATGCGGAGGGAGGCTACCCTCTCGTCCACCGGGGTAAACCCCAATGTACAGGCGCCCATGGGAAGGGGGACCCACGTGTCCTTTTCGGGCTGAGCCCGGCCGGGCCCCATGGGTGCAGGCCCGGCCACCAGGTGCTCACCATCGAGCCCCACCTCCAGGTATTCCCTTAATACTGGTTAATTAATTTTTATATTTCTTATATTAGCTTTCTGTTGCAAGTTAGGCTGGAGATGGTAGGACCCAAGAGCAGACAGTTGAAGTAACAAACTTTATTAAGAGAAGAATCAAAGTAACAAAGAAACTGAGGACCGGGTGTTGCAGCGGCTGAGCTCTCAAGACTTGGAGTTGAGAGAACAAAAGAAGAAATGAGTCCAAATATGAAGCACTGGGTTAACCCAGGAAATAGTTCTCCAATAAAAACAAAGTAATTTACTAAAAATCACTAGTACCGCAATCCACTGCACCTGCAGTAGCTCATCACACACAAGATGGCTGCCGTACTGTATCGACCACGGGGCGAGTATCCCCAGTCTAGCTAATGTCGCTACCCAAGATGGCCGCCTGTCCAAGATGGCCAGCGCACTTGGAAGACCTCGGGGTGAGTATCCCCAGTCTAGTTAATGTTCCTGTCCAAGATGGCCGCCGCACCGGGGAGACCTCGGGGTGAGTATCCCCTGTGTAGCTAAAGTCCCTGTCCACGATGGCCGTCGCACCGGGGAGACCTCGGGATGAGTATCCCCAGTCGAGCTAATGTCCCTGTACAAGATGGTCGCCGCACCGGGGAGACCTCGGGGTGAGTATCCCCAGTCTAGGTAATGTCCCTGTCCAAGATGGCCGCAGCACTGCCATGGTGTGAGTATCCCCAGTCTAGCTAATGTCCCTGCCAAAATAGCTGCCGCACTGGGGACACCTCGGGGTGATTATCCCCAGTCTAGTTTATGTCCCTGCCCAAGATGGCTGCCTGTCCAAGATGGTCGCCGCAATTGGGAGACCTCGGGGTGAATTTCCTCAGTCTAGGTAATGTCCCTGTCCAAGATGGCCGCCTGTCAAAAAGGTGGCTGCCGAACTTGGGAGACCTCGGGGTGAGTATCCCCAGTCTAGCTAATGTCCCTGTTCAAGATGGCTGCCGCACTGTGGCGATCATCGGGTGAGTATCCCCAGTCTAGCTAATGTCCCTGCCCAGGATGGCTGCCTGTCCAAGATGGCCGCCGAACTTGGGAGAACTGGGGTGAGTATCCCTAGTCTAGCTAATGTCCCTGTTCAAGATGGCTGCCGCACTAGGGAGACCTGGCCACCGCACTGTGGCGACCACGGGGTGAGTATCCCCAGTCTAGTTAATGTCCCTGCCCAAGATGGCCGCCGCATTGTGGCGACCACAGGGTGAGTATCCCCAGTCTAGGAAATGTCCCTGTCCAAGACGGCCGCGGCACCGTGGATACCATTAGGTGAGTATCCCCAGTCTAGCTAATGTCCCTGTCCAAGATGGCTGGCGCACTGGGGAGACCTCGGGGTGAGTATCCCCAGTCTATCTAATGTCCCTATCCAAGATGGCCGCCGCACTGTGGTGACCACAGGGTGAGTATTCCCAGTCTAGCTAATGTCCCTGTCTAAGATGGCCACCGCACCGGGGAGACCACGGTGTGAGTATACCAAGTCTAGTTAATGTCCCTGTCCAAGATGGTCGCTTCAACGGGGAGACCTCGGGGTGAGAAACCCCAGTCTAACTAATGTCCCTTTCCAAGATGGCCGCCCCACCGGGGAGACCTCGGGGTGATTATTGCCAGTCTAGCTAATGTCCCTATCCAAGATGGCAGCCGCATCAGGGAGACCTCTGGCTGAGTATCCCCAGTCTAGCTAATGTCCCTGCCCAGGATGGCTTCCTCTCCAAGATGGCCGCTGAACTTGGGAGACCTCGGGGTGAGTATCCCCAGTCTAGTTAATGTCCCTGTCCAAGATGGCTGCCGCACTGGGGAGACCTCGGGGTGAGTCTCCACATTCCATCTCATGTCCCTGTCCAAGATGGCCGCCGCACTGTGGCGACCACGGGGTGATAACCCCCAGTCTAGCTAATGTCCCTGCCCAAGATGGCCGACGCACTGTGGCGACCACAGGGTGTGTATCCCCAGTCTAGCTAATGTCCCTGCCCAAGACAGCCGCCTGTCCAAGATGGCCGCCGCACTTGGGAGACCTCGGAGGGAGTATCCCCAGTCGAGCTGTTGTCCCTGTCCAAGATGGCCGCCGCACTGGGGAGATCTCGGGGTGAGTTTCCCCAGTCTATCAAATGTTTCTGTCCAAGATGGCCGCCAGAACATCGTGACCACGGGAGTAGTATCCCCAGTCTAGCTAATGTCCGTGACTAAGATTGCCTCCTGTCCAAGATGGCCGCCGCACTTGGGGGACCTCGGGGTGACTATCCGCAGTCTAGCTAATGTCCCTGCCCAATATGGCCGCCGCACTGTGGCCACCACTGGGTGAGTATCCCCAGTCTAGCTAATGTCCCTGTGTAAGATGGCCGCCGCACCGGGGAGACCTCGGGGTGAGAATCCCCAGTCCAACTAATGTGCATGTCCAAGAAGGCCGCCCCACCGGGGAGACCTCGGGGTGAGTATCCCCAGTCTAGCTCATGTCCCTGTCAAAGATGGCAGCCGCACCAGGGAGACCTCTGGCTGAGTATCCCCAGTCTAGCTAATGTCCCTGTGCAAGATGGCCGCCGCACTGTGGCAACCAAGGGTTGGGTATTCCCAGTCTAGCTAATGTCCCTGCCAAAGATTGCTGCCGCACTGTGGTGACCACAGGGTGAGTATCCCCAGTCTAGCTAATGTCCCTGCCCAAGATGGCCGCCTGTCCAAGCTGGCTGCCGCACATGGGAGACCTCGGGGTGAGTATCCCAAGTCTAGCTAATGTCTCTGCCTCTGATGGCCGCCTTTCCAAGATGGCTGCCGCACTGGGGAGACCTCGGGGTAAGTATCCCAAGTCTTGCTGTTTTCCCTGTGTAAGATGGCCGTCGCAATGGGGAGACCTCGGGGTGAGAATCCCCAGCCTAACTAATGTCCCTGTCCAAGATAGCCGCCCCACCGGGGAGACCTTAGGGTGAGTATCCCAGTCTAGCTAATGTCCCTGTCCAAGATGGCCGTCGCACTGGGGAGACCTCAGGGTGAGTATCCCCGGTCGAGCTGTTGTCCCTGTCCGAGATGGCCGCCGCACTGGGGAGATCTCGGGGTGAGTTTCCCCAGTCTATCTAATGTTCCTGTCCAAGATGACCGCCTCAATGTGGTGACCACGGGGGTAGTATCCCCAGTCTAACTAATGTCCGTGCCAAAGATTGCTGCCTGTCCAGGATGGGCGCCGCACTTGCGGGACCTCGGGATGAGTATCCCCAGTCTAGCTAATGTCCCTGCCCAATATGGCCGCCGCACTGTGGCGACCATTGGGTGAGTATCCCTAGTCGAGCGAATGTCCCTGTGCAAGATGGCTGCCGCAATATGGTGGTAGTATCCGCCGTCTAGCTAATGTCCCTGCCAAAGATGGCCGCCTGTCCAAGATGGCCGCCGAACCTGGGGGACCTCGAAGTGAGTATCTCAAGTCTAGCTAATGTCCCTGCCCAATATTGCCGCCGCACTGTTGCGACCCCTGGGTGAGTATCCACAGTCTAGCTAATGTCCTTGCCATAGATGGCCGCCGCACTGGTAAGAACTCAGGTTGAGTATCCCCAGTCTAGCTAAAGTCCCGGTCCTAGATGACCTCCCCACCGGGGAGACTTCGGGGTGAGTATCTCCAGTCTGGCTGTTGTCACTGTCCAAGATGTCCGCCGCACTGGGGGGGATCTTGGGGTGAGTATCCCCAGTTTATCTAATGTCGCTGTCCAATATGGCCGCCGCAATGAGGTGAAAACAGAGGTAGTCTCCCCAGTCTAGCTAATGTCGCTGCCTAAGGTGGCCGCCTGTCCAAGATGGCCGCCGCACTTGGGAGACCTCGGGGTAAGTATCCCAAGTCCTGCTTATGTCTCTGCTCAAGATGGCCACCTGTCCAAGATGGCCGCCGCACTGGGGAGACCTTGGGCTGAGTATCCCCAGTCCAGCTAAAGTCCCTGTCCAAGATGGCCGCCGCACCGGGGAGACCTCGGGGTGAGTATCCCCAGTCTAGCTAATGTCCCTGCCCAAGATGGCCGCCGCACTGGGGAGACCTCCGGTTGAGTATCCCCAGTCCAGCTAAAGTCCCTGTCCAAGATGGCCGCCGCACCTGATAGACCTTGAGGTGAGTATCCCCAGTCTAGCTAATGTCCCTGTCCAAGATTGCCGCCGCACCGGGGAGATCTCATGGTGAGTATCCCCAGTCGAGCTAATGTCTCTTCCCAAGATGGCCGCCGCACTGGGGAGACCTCGGGGTGAGTATCTCCAGTCCAGCTAATGTCCCTGTCCAAGATGGCCGCCACACTTGGGAGACCTCGGTTGAGTATCCCCAGTCTAGCTAATGTCCCTGTCTTTGGCACATCAAAGCATATTGAAAAATGTTGATCGTTCTTTTTTAAGTAAAAGCAAATGTTTTCAAATGTCTTATTTTTGAAAAAGCAAAAAAAATAGGTGCTTTCATCAAAGGCTGCATAGACCTGAGAATATTTACTGTTCAGAGGGTGAAAATTGAAGTATTTGGAACATTTTAAACCAAGTATGAAAATAATCATTTTTTATGAAAGCTTGATATGATAGCCGATTAGTAGAATCATTTTTGAACCTATACTCAATTTATTTTTTCTTTTATGACTCACATGGTTTGCAATGATACCTACTTATCTTCTTTCTAGACAAGGGTATTTCAAAAGCTGAACTAATTACATTTGGACTTGGCAGAATTGAACTTCTCTGACGAGATGTCTACGCAGCAATCACCTGGCTCCACTACATGCCGTGCTGGAGGAAGATGATCTGAACCTGTCCAGCAGAGTCCACCTTATCGCCTGTCAATGTGTTTCCCGCTTACAAGCCCAACAATGTTTTCAAAGACGGCTGGGACAATCATCCAATGAGCACTAAGTCAAATGGTACCGCTTACCAATTGTGGCACAAGTTACAAGAGTCAAATGATTGCGTAAGTCCTTTTGAACTTTGGTACACAAAACATGCAGTTTTTCAGGCAACATAATGAATTATTACACATCACCTACAGGGTTTGCACATCCCCATGATTTACTGGGAAAGTAGTGGCCTTGTGTCCAGTGATTCCAGCTATTGTGTCCATGTCCCGGAGATTGACTGCCCTTTGACATCCGAGGAACTGGCATGACTTCATGCTGCTGTGGACCCAACAAATCCGTCCACATGCTTGGGAATAGACAAATGTTTAGCAGCAGTGGACACGCACAGCATTGTATGTGTAAGGCCCACGGCTCCAGACATCTTTTATCTATTCGAGGCATAGGCATAACCGGACATTTTAGTAGTGCAAGTAGAAAAATCAGTGGCCACATGAATCACAAATTGATATGCAAAATATACATTCACAATGACACCCATTTAATTTATATTACCTAAAATGGATGGAAGTGTGAAGCAAGACCGCCACATTTGTGAGACCTCGGGGTGAGTATCCCCAGTCTAGCTAATGGCTAAAAAGTGGTGGATTTTGCTGCTTAACTCATATTCCACAAACGTAATACTAATCAGAATGGCATGGTTCAACTAGTGGGCCTGCACAGAATATATTTTTGGAAAAAAAACATTTGGGTTGACTTCCCATTTAAATGATTACAATATTCTATATAATTTCTGTAATGGCCAGGCAATCTTAAATTCCAGAAGCACATTGCTAAAGTGGGATGTTCCACTCTCACCACCGTCCACTTTCATATCGGGCATGGGTTATCGCCCATCCCACCCCAAATCTGAGGAGCTATTTAAGATGCTCTTGGGAGACTAAAAGTAAGGACAAAAAAAACTGATGAAAAAAAAAAAAAGTGCATGCAACACAGTGAGAAAAACTGTAGCCATTTACACTACTCATATTTCCTATAATACAATACAGTACCGCTTTATTTATATAGTGCACAAAGAACTGTTTCATGATTTTAAACCCTCAGAATGTGTGAAGAATCTGGGCGTCATCTTTGACTCTGAGCTCAGTTTTATTCCTCATATTAAAAATGTAACCAAGATAGGTTTCTATCACCTTAAGAACATCGCCAGAGTCTGCCCGTTTCTCTCTCAGGCTAACACGGAAGTGCTGATGCATGCTTTTATTTCCTGTCGTTTAGATTATTGTAACGCTCTGCTCTCTGGCCTCCCCAAAAAGAGTATTTTTTCTTTACAACTACTCCAGAATTCAGCAGCTCGGGTGCTGACGAGAACCAAAGGGCGGGAGCACATTACACCAGTTTTAAAATCGCTGCATTGGCTACCCGTGTGTTTCAGGATCGATTTTAAGGGACTTTTATTAGTTTATAAATGTGTTAATGATCTTGGGCCATCTTATTTATCTGATTTGCTTTTATCGTACCAGCCCTCGCGGATCCTGAGGTCCTCTTTTAATTATTCCAAGGGTGAGGACCAAAACGCATGGCAAGGCAGCATTCAGCCATTTTGGTCCTCAACTTTGGAATAGCCTGCCAGAGGACGTCAAGTCCGCAGAGACTATTGATGTTTTTAAGAGGAAGCTCAAGACACACCTTTTTAGTTTGGTTTTTACCTAATTTTAAGTAATTTATCTTTTATTTTGACTCAGGATTCTTCTTCTCTTAGTTTACTGATTTTAGTTCTTCAATTATATTACTGTTGTTAGCTTTTAGCTCCAGTGTTTCCTCATGGGGGGCCCTCCGCGTTGGGGGGGGTGGCTGCCCTTCCCGCAGGGGCCGTCATCGCAGGGGCTCCTTGGGTCCGGGTGGTCGGGGGCCTCTACACTTTGTGTAGGGTCCACCCGGCTGATCCGGGCCCGGGGTCTCTGTGATGGCGGCACTCCCTGTGGCCCGTGCACTGTCATTCCCCTCAGCGTGAACGAGCCCCCCTTGGGTACCCTTTCCCATATGGTTCCTCTCTGCCTTGTCATGTCTTTTTTAACAAAGTTTATACGGTTGTGTGCTTTGTGTGTATATGTGGGGTGTGTGTATGTGTGTAGGTGCAAGTGCTGATGTACTGGCGGATATATATCTTTGGGTTTGTTGGGAGGAAGGGCGGGTCATCCTTTTTATGTTGTGTTTTGGACATTTTTACTGGACAGCACTTTGAGTTGCATTCTTTTTGTATGAAAAGTGCTATTTAAATAAATTTGATTTGATTTCATTTATTTGCACTGACAAAATAATAAAGTAAACTCAAGACCATTTCTTCAGTGTAGTGGTTATACTGTAATGCAAATTTTCCACTCTGCAAATAGCAACTGCTCTTATGTAGTTCTTGTCGAAATGATGTCTGCCAAAAATGCAGGACTACAGGACTACATTCTCTGTTGGCATTTCCCCCTTAAGATTTTAGAAAGTGACTTTTTTTCTTTTCAATTTTGGGACAAGTGGTTTGGATAATGGATGGATGGAAGTCTGTTTGTGGCATGGGCCCTAGGATTTTTAACTTGCCCCCCTGAAACTCCAGGTGATGGGCCACTGTGCTCCTAGTTAAAAAAAAAAAGTTACGCTGAAGGACAGAATGGTGTTGACCCCTTTGGTTTTCTTCTTACCAAGCTAAGTTCTGTTAATTTCACGTCGAGTGTTACTCATAGCAGTCACCTGCGCTATACGGCAATTTAGAGCAAGTACTTTGCAGTGCTGCAATTACATCGGGATTACAACTTTGTGCACATTTAGCCTTCTACATAGCTCAAATAAAGACTGTGAAGTCAATGCACACGCACCGTAATTACTACCGAGTGCACCTGTGAACGGCACATACGTTAGCGTTAATCGTTTGTTGGCCCGCTAAGAAATGTTTTAACCAACACAGGGGACCAGCGGTGAGGTGAGGTGTTCCGGGCATGTCCCACCGGTAGGAGACCCCGAGGACGACCCAGAACACGCTGGTGAGACTATGTCTCCCGGCTTGCTGGGAACGCCTTGGGATCCTTCTGGAAGAGCTGGAAGATGTTGCTGGGGAGAGGGAAGTCTGGGCTTCCCTGCTGAAGCTGCTGCCTCCGCGACCCGACTTTGGATAAGCGGGAGATAATGGATGGATGGATGGAGGGGACCAGCGTACATGTGTTGACCATTGTTGTACTATAACCGCAGTATTTCACAGCGGTAGATGCAATTCTATTCCTGCATGGCACCCAAAAAACGGAAAGAGACACTACGTACGTACCCAGAAGCATCAAACAGAAGGTCGCCAAATGGTGGTTAGGGTGCTCCTGCTGCGCGCTCCCGCTGGGCGAACAAGATTAACCAATGAGGTTGAGCTTCAGCCGCCCAAATCCATCGCACTTGATTGGTCGAGATGGCGCATCTCACCTAGCCCCGCCCCCCAGCACCCACGGGCCTCGTGTACAAGTACAAATCGTGAATCTTACAAGTACAAATCTGTTTTGCACCACATGGTAGTGGTAAATATGGTGCAAAAGTCACGTGTGCGTCCAGCAGCAGAAAAAAACACTCGTGACCCCAAGTGGTGACTTCTTCAACTACAAATTGCCATCCATACAGGTACAAATCAGTATTTCCCCACAAGTACTAATTAAATTTTGCTTCAAGTACAATTTTTTTTCCACAACTACAAGTCGTTTTTCTTACCAAGGAGAATTTTGTTTTTCACACATTCAAGTTGTCGTTTCTACAGGTACAAATTTGCCTTTTTTTACAAGTTTATTTTTTTTTTCAGGTATAATTTCTTTTTTTCTTTTTTTTTTACAGATACAAAATTATTTCACACGCATTCAAATAGCTTTCCCTACAAATATATTTTTTTTTTACCATTTTCTTGTTACAAATACAAATTTCCTTGGTACAAGTACAAGTTACTTTTGCACCAAATTTACCTCCATCGTAAGCGTCTGTCACTGTTGGTGAATGTCGTTTTGGTGTATCAGGGCCTTTAAAGGCTATCATAAGCGCCAATCGTTCACACCTCCGGGGAGGTGTGTAAAACGATGTATGTATGGGTCGTTGCCTACAGGGGGAGAGCCTCACATGGACTTAAACACTCACACATCTTCAGGTCCCCACTTGGCAAAAATAAATAAAAATGAAAAAACTTCACGGGAGCGTGTTACATATGATTTTAGCATGATTTAAAGCATGACCAAGAGGGGACCTAAAAAAAGTCCCCTGCGGGCTATGTGAACACCCGTTAAACAATATTAACTGAACACAAACCAAGGATTCCATATTATAAACTAATTATAAAGAATGGAGAACGATGACACAGACACTCACCTTTTCAAAATCAAGGATAGACTGCCACTACCTTACATCTACAACCGAAAAATAAACTAGAACATTACTGAATAAATCTCCGTCACACTTGTATTTGAATATCAAGTGTGATCTGTTGACCTGATTGAATATCAGGTCAACAGATTCCAAAACAGTAAAATACAATATACTTCAACAACATACTTTCTCTGCCGTCCGCAACGATTTACTTAATACACTAGGATGTCATGCCCAAAAACTCACATTTGTTCCCTATGCCACATAAGTCAGTACATCAAAGAGCTTTCTCCTAGTACAACCAAGCTCCTGCCATTACCCTTTATTACCAGTTAGTGTCAAATATCGAAGCTACTCACTTATTGTACAATTATGATTCGCATAAAAGATTTTGAATCTTTCAATTGGTTTGTGTTTTGTAAAGTTATTTGTAATAAGCTGTATATGATATTTGGACAATTTATCTGAATTTGTAATGGAACAGTATATGAATGTTTATGGTCACTTACCATGATATATTTTCAAATATGATTAAATCACTGATCCTAGAAGTATTTAAATGTATTTGAACGATAAACGTTTCTACTCTTTGTATTTGAATATTTATACCATTAAAACAAAACAGATTTCAAATTCATATTGAACTACAAGGTTTAGGAGAATATATGGCACATGTTATTGACATTTCAAGACTTTAGTAATTTTGTACTAAATATCAGCAATAGGCACTTTACTCTATTTGCAGTTCTGTCCTCCGTCTGTGACCTGGACACCTTATTCATAAAAATAATCGTCCGCCGACCCGTCCGTCCTCATCCTTTTAAAGCACTTCCGTCCTTACATTCCGTGAGTCCACCACCCTCAGCCAAAAACAAAAGCATCAGTGCATGACACCATGGGAGAGATGCTAATGAGGTTTGCAGAGGTTTGCAGAGGTTTGCAGAGATGCAGAGGTTTCATAATTCATAAACATTATATAAAGATTATTAGCTGGCTCCTATTCACATCCTTTTACCGGCTGGGAGTATCGTGAGTGGATTGAATTGTTTTCAACTGTTTAAGTGTCACCCACGATAACATTTAGCCAGAGTACATCATAAGACTATTTAAGATTGCATTGTTGCGTTTTATTGCAAAGCTTTTGCATTAAAATACAATCGATTTTCAGTTTATATTGTGTTATTTCCCAATAAAATGTTATTTTAGGAGGAGAAGGAAAGACTCCCACTTCCGGTTGGTAGCTTTAAGTGTATGGCATGAGTATGAATGACGGTTTGGAGAGATTTTTACGATCTAGCGATGTCCCGGACAAGGACATACTTCGTATGCAAATGGTTAGGTATGCACTAAATTTGAACACTTAGTTAACAAAACGAAATTTTCGACAGTGAAATGGGCGTTCTATGGCATAATCCATGGTTGTACATGTGTTGAACCACTAGAGGGCAGGCTATGCCTGTGAATATGCCTCTGAGGGCAGACTAGGCCTGTGAGCATGGTATCGCAGAAGAGAACAATTGTGTTTCTTTTTAAAAGAACCCAACACAACACCTCAGTTGGTACTTGAGCCGGTTAGGGACGATTACAGGGACGGATGAAAAACCACTTCCATCCTTTTTAAAAAAAAAAAAAAAAATCTCTGCCTCTGTCCCCAAAATGGGTGTCCGGACGGACGGACCCTTCCGTCCCTGGGATAGAATGCCCATCTCTGCTCAATATAGATTAATAGATACAAATGCAACCTTGTCTGGTGTTGATGTAGGACAAGTCTGAGGGCCAGTCCACGATTCCGGATGAAAGAGGATGGCGAGCTAACCCAAAACCTTCAAAGAGAAAGGAACATACACACACACACACAACTACACTTTCCCTGCCGGACTGTTGATCAAGGTAGGATGAACATTTCTATATATCTTTCAGGATTATTCATGGTTGTGGTAGACAATCACACAGGACAAGTGAACTTTCAAGATTTACAAAGGGCCCCACCGATTAAGTTTGAAATACTGAACTATTGTTTTTTGGGGCACACATTTTTTTTCCAATGTATTCATTTTCATACCAATTGTTTATTTCCTTGTTGTAACAATACACGTGTTGCTACGCAACTGCTAATCTGTGTTACTGTGTTCTATTATTATTGTTGCTCAAACGTATGGCTCTCTTAGAATCTGGGTTCTTGTGATGCTTGTCCAAATTGGCCGAGCTTTAATTAAGTCTAAGTGAGTTACAACTGCTCTCTGTTTTTTGTACTTTGAATCTTTCCATATAGAGACTTTTACTTTCATCTCCTGTTTGCTTCTGGGTTCAAATCCTGCTCCTCACGTCACATACTTTATCAGTAAATCAAACAAGAAAACCAACCATGTGCCCAAGATTGAGATTCCACACAATTCCCCCCTCCCCCAGCGCTACATTTGGTATATTATGGACTGTGCTTTTTTACCACCATTTAATATCTTCTGGATCAGCTCTATCACAAACCTTCTGATCCACTGAATGCAATTTCTCAATGACCACATGGTATACTGTAACAGTAGGTTGAATATTCATTTTACTGAAATGGTAATGGATGAATTTACATTATCAATTCACTTAAACATTAAAAAGACTATATTAACCCTTTGCCATTCCGCCTGGCAGTTTTACCTGAACGAAAGGTGCACCAAAGTAAATTTGATGCTGTACTTGAACCATTTGGAGTATCTGCATAGTTTTGGTCTCTTTTTGAAGATAACACTTTGAATTTTTCTCCTCAACTGTCAGAATCGTTTTAAGTGCTACTGCCACTGAATTATGGAAGTTTGAATACATAAAAGAAGGCAGACCCACGGCCTTCTATGTATTCAAACCTCCATAATTCAGTGCTAGTAGCACTTAAAAAGATTCTGACAGTTGACTCATATTCCACAAACGCAATATTAATGGGTGCCCCTGAGCTAGCTAAAAAGGGGAGGATTTCTCATATTCCATAAATGGAATATTAGACAGAATGCTGTGTTTAGACTAGTGGTTCTGCATAGAACATATTCTGGAAAAAATGTTTGGGTTTACTTCCCCTTTTGGGAATGTTTTGGTTTATGACCAAACAAAATGTATTGTTTACAGTATAATCAAAACTTTAATTCATACTGAATCATAAATTTTACTTCAATTTTAATCAATTTCATTACTTTATCCTAACAAAATTACAGCACTTTAGTTTATTCCAATTAATTGGCTGTATATTTATTTTTCATTTGGCACAATAAAACTTATATTAAATTGAAAATGATGCATTTAACCTATCATTAATATGATGATTAGTTTATTCCAAAGTAATAAATGTATTTGGAATAACTTATTATTTTATTTTTTTTAAATAAATGTTTTTGATTTATATTGAATTGAAAATTATGCTTTCAACCAAATCATGAATATGATTTGGGAAAAACTAATAAAAAGTAGTTGCAACAAATTACATCAATTGTTTTAGTTTATTCCAACGATACGTTGTGTTGGACAGTGATAATATCAATGCTGAACTGAGCAGCGGTCAGCAAATCAAAGACTCATTTAAAAACAAGAAAAATTAGCAACTGTAGCTGAAGTGTAGCAAAGTGGAGTTTCATTGATCACACAATGATGTTTGTAACGAGAAAAGAAAACAGCAACACGGAACTTGATTTTATATTTTATATATAAATTAAGGGTATATACAATGCTGCAAAAAAAATTACAAAACATTTTATAATCTTATATGACATTTACATGTGAATTTTTCACAACATTTTCAATAACTTACAAATGCTTTATTTGAATAAAAAATATATCTCTTTACAAAACGTCTGTGTATGTACATATTCATTTATAATATTTCAGAGGAGTATGGTAATGTTTGAAGGTTATTTCTGATCTGAACTTGTCCTCTGCTTTCATTTGATGCATCTTTTCAATCCTCTTCCATAAGAAATATGCACTTTGTAAACTATATTACATATTGAGAACACAAGACATCTCACCAAAGGATTCCATCAAATTTGAAAACAGTGTAAATGTACAAAATGTAACAGCAATGACAGAGGTACAAAGTACTATAGTGAATCACCTCTGAGCCAACATGCAGTTGAAACATGAAACTATGAGCACACAAGCTCACATGCACTTTTGCTAAGCATTTTATTACACAGCACACAGTATGTCGACTAATGCAGTAAATATTATGCCTCCTTTGAAAACATATGCCCATACAATATTAAAGGCACTACTATTATGTAGAAAGGATCAAACAGATGGGAAATTGAATACTGATGGTGGTTCATGTTTGTGCGATTCTTCTTTGTTCATGTCTATTGTACATTTGTTGGCAGCAGCTAATCCCTCACTGTCAGTGAGCATCAATGAACAAGAACAAGGCCTTGTACTCCTCAAGCATTTTAAAATATGCATGTTGATCAAGAACACGAAGTGACAAAAATAATTGCCCATTTAAATAGCTAGGTAAAGGTGTTGAGTGGGGTAGGGAATGTGAAAAAAATCAACACAGCCAATTAAGTTACAGCAATCGTATGTGTGCTGTATTTGATACTGGATTAGCTTGAATGAAAGAAAAAACAACAACAATAAATATATTTAAAAAAATGTAAAGGGTGTCACTGGACACTCCCAGCCATGGCCACTTGGAACAGCAGGGTAGGGTGAGTGTGACTTTATAAGAATTGGCTGCATACAATGGGCGGATCTCAAGTCTCTTAATTGCAACGATCCTAGCTCCTTGCTCCTTGATTACCAGGCAGTTGTTCTGATGCCGCCATATTAAGGACCATCTCAGTTGTCTTAAACGTTTAAAGGTTTACTTTAAAAGTGTATTCTGATAGTTACTCGTTAAAAAATGTAGTTAGTAAACAAGTACGAGTACCATTCTATTTTAAAAAAAAACCCAAAACGATTACTTTGAATACCTTTTGGATTACTCCAATCCCAAATATGCTTTTGAGGACACAAAAAAAACAAAAAAATAAATATATATTTGTTTGGACTTTTTGGTCCTATGAGCAACTGTGGAGGTAAGAGGATTCAACCTGACACCAGCAATATACTAACATAGAGTAAGCACAACAAGGCTCAGGTGTAGAGTGGTTGTTTCCCAACATGGAGGTTGTGGCTTCGATCCTCAACAACATTGAGTTGCCTTGTGTATGAAATGTGCTGTCTAAATAAAACTGTCTTACCTTACATCAAACCTTGAGTAGCTTTTTTTTAATGGTAATTTACTATTAAACTTCTTGTAAAATGTACTTAGAATTTTTGGGAGAAAAAACTTTCCTAAGCTTTTTCATGTAAATCACTCACAATTTTTAAATTGTAGTTGTAGTCTCCATGAAGTGACATCAAAGAGGAATTTGTCCCTCCTCCCGACTTGCTTCTCTTTCATTCTCATCACTCAGACACTAACAAGTGGACCGAGAACCTAGTAAGTTGCAAATAGAGAAATAAAACAAGACCATAGAGTGTGCACTATAAGGCACAGCTACCCTCAAAACAACAAACACTGCTCAGTTTATAGTACTTATAACTTCTACTCCACAATGAAGATGTGGAAGTTGCATGTTAAGAGGAAAATAAGAAATAAAGAGTTAGAGCTAATCTGAATTGAAGCTAAAATGACAGGTTGACATTTGACATCTTTACCTTTTGATGATGGATTAAATAGCAAAACCTGGTCAACACTGCTGCACGCATGCTTATAATTGATACTAAATAGACCCTGTAAAAATGATGCAAAAATTTTATACTTTGAGATTGGTGATGTGTGCCTAATAGGGAGCGGTTTCATTCACATAGACTGGGGTTACATACAATGATCCAAATACAACTCATGAAAATAAATGACTTTGGAGCATTTCAATATACCTGTAAAGACTTTGGCCAAATATGACCAATGCATTCAAAAGACTAGACTTATGTGTACTAGTTGTCATTTGAACCCTCACATTTAAAGACATTTCTGTGGATAAACAAATTAATAGAACACAAACCAGTAGTAAACATAAAGGAAATTGTCTGAGGATAATGCACAGTAAAAGTAAAAGCTTTCCCATTGGAACGAGAAAAATGGCACTGCACTTCAGTAGTTAAATCGAGGCCATACAGTTTGTCAGTAGGAGGCACCAACCAATTAAATAGGCGAAATTGGCCATATAACTTTAAAAAGATGAGAGCACCAACTGTATTCGGAGATAGGAAACATCTTCTCATTTTCCTGCCACTTGGAAAAGAATACACCGCAGTGCTAAGGTTTCAGACAAAACAGAAGGTGAGGGACTTTTTGTGGACAGACACATCCACGAAAAAATGTCTTGATGTGGAAATGAAAATCAAATTTAAAATCTCATTTGGTATTGTGACATAATTACCCTAAACAGCATAAAACTATTAGACCAGAGGTTCTTATCTCAACACTCACAGAGTGTAGCAAACACCTCTTCTTCTTCATCAACTTATAAGAAGGCAATGAGGCACTTCTTCCTCATTTCCATTTCTTACCTTTTGTGAGTACACAGCAAATGGCAAGGGACCTCAGTGTTGGTTAAAGTGTGCTTTGTATTTCTGAGCAGCTCTCTGACTTTTTTTGGCACCAACCAGAAAAAGTCTAAATATGTCAATATATATTCATGTTAAGCAAACAAAGTCTCTCGCAGATGCTGCAGGCATCAAACCATGGTGCAGATGGTGTTGAGACTCGGGTCAAAGCGGACGACTTTCCCCTCTGCAGCTTTTGTGTTGGTGTTGTACATGGGATTCTCAAATGTGGCCTGTCCGTTGTTGTTCTCATGCACAGAACATCCTGTGTACTGCGCTTTGTCCATTTTCCTGCGGATTAAGGAAGAGCTTACAAATTAGTTGAAAGATAGCATCCCAGTTGTTCTCTCTCCTTCAAAACCAATACACATGTATCCATCAGATTGCTATGGACAGCTGCAGAAGATAAGGGTTGAGGCCCAATGGTGATTATTGTTAAAAAGAGCAGTGCAACTTCCACTGCTAACTAACTTATATATATATATATATATATATATATATATATATATATATATATATATATATATATATATATATATATATATATATATATATTACATTACAAAGCATAGCATATGTTTCTCTCTTTAAGTGGATTGGATGATTACAAGTTGACCATTATTGAATTGTTGCTTTGAATCTTGCAAACAAGATAATGTATCCATTGAAGGAATGGATGGGTTGTGGAAATGAATGGGACACGTACCTCTGTTTGTAGAGATAAAAACAGAGTCCAGCCAAGATGAGGGCAAAGAAAGGCACGAGGATTGCGACAGCAACAGAACTGCTGTTGGTGGATGGATTGGTTTCATGGTCACTGGGCGTAAAATTCTCTTTCACACTCAAACCTGGACAAAAAAAAAGCAATAAAAACATTTGAATAGGTACCAATACAGTATGTTACAAAGCAGTATATGGTCCCCACTGAAAAGAAAATAAATATGATAGCTGACATTTCCCCTCCCTGAGCTGTCATCTTATTCTGGTGGAGGCATTTGTATGTCCCAGTGATCCTAGGAGCTAAGTTGTCTTGGACTTCATGCCAGTGGCTGGGTCACATAGGGCAAAAATGTCCTTCATGAGGTACCAGACAAAGCACGACTCAAACGAACTCCTATGATAGTTATTTTTAATAGACCTCTGGAGCCAGGCCTGGAGGTGGCGCTTGATGGTCAGCTCCCGCTCCCAAGGGCTTGTCCAGACAAAGCCTGAAAAGGTAATGTGTGTCCCCCTTCCCGTTGGCTCAGCACCTGTGGCTGGGCTAAGGTGCCAAATGAGTTGGCACTTGGCAGTCCGATTTCTGTCTACAGAATTTGGCGGATCATGTGGAATGCAGCTTCGGTGGTCACTGAGGCAAAAACTTGGGTGTGGTAGTAGTTCAACAGGGCCATGGAGAATGACTTCCGGATAGCTTGGAAGAAATTCTGCTCCGCTATCCGGCATCTCAGGAGGGGGAAGTATTACACCAGCAACAACATGTATAGCAGTGATGGCGCACTGCTGACCTCCATTCGGGATGCTGTGAGTCCTCAATTCCACCAAAATGCCTTCCTATGAGAAAGCATAGTATGGGGACTCTGAGGTGGGCTCTCTTATATCTGGGGATAATATTGCTGATGTGGTTAAAAGCTCCTCTGTGGTAGGGCCTTTGGGGTGGTTCCGGCCGGTGTTTCGAAAGACTGGATGTTTTTAGGCTGTCGGGGGGGAGTATTATGTTTTTCGTCCTGGCTGTGGAACAGTGGACCAACCCTACACTCTGAGCAGGGACCTGAAGGGTATATGGGAAGTTGTTGAGTGAGTCTATGTGTGCTTTGTGGACTTGGAAAAGGTATTTGATGGTGTTTCCCAAGGGGCGACTTGTGGGTGATGCTCTGGGAGGATGGGGTAATATGGTCTGTTCAGTTCCTGTACAACCAGTGTCAATGAGTTTTGTCTGCACTGCTGGCAGTAATTTATATTCATTTCCTGTGACGGCTGGACTCCTGGATTCGGGAGGCGAGCAGCAGCCAACAGGAGATGTTTGAGAAAGGATTGGCCGACTCCAAAATAAAGTGCATTACAGTAATCTAGCCGAGATGTAACAAAGGCACGGATTACTGTTTCTAAGTGCTGATGAGAAAGGAGGGGCTTTACCTTAGCCAGCTGTCTAAGATGAAAGAAGCTGGACCTTACAACAGCGCTGATTTGCTGGTCCAATTTTAAAACCCAAGTTTGAGACTGTTGGCTTTAGATATGAAGCCAGGGGGCCCGGATCAGAGGAGCCACTGGGACCGAACACCATCATTTCTGTTTTCTTTTCATTGAAATTTAGTAACATCCAGGATTTGATGTCCTTGAGACAGTATAAAAATGGCCAGTATAAAAATGAATGCTGCACTCAAATCCAACAAAAGAAGACATACATAGTCTCCAGTGTTATTTGCCAGGACGATATCATTAAAAACACATAACATGGCTGACTCTGTGCTATGCATCATCTTGAAGCCTGACTGGAAAACCTCCATGACATTATGTTCATCCAAGAAATGTTTTAACTGAGTGCACCACGTTTTCCAGAATTTTAGAAATAAAAGACCGCTTGGAAATGGGTATCAAATTTGACAGCACACCTTGATCAAGGACAGGTTTCTTAAGCAGGGCTTGCACTACAGCATGTTTAAAATGTTGGGGGACTACACCAGAAGACAGGCTGCTGTTGGTAATCGCCAAAACCAATTCACCAATACTCGGGAGAATCTCCTTAAAGAGGTGAGGAAGAACGGCGTCATAAGGGGAGCCAGATGGCTTAATATGGCAAACCACATCCTCCAAAAATGCCAAGGAAACTGCCAGAGCTGGGCACTTGACCCTTTTTTGCCTGTCCGGCCGCGACCCTCCACCCTTGAGCTGGGTACCCTTCCGGCCGCGACCCACCGGCCATATTCGTAAACATTGTAGGATTTGAAACCTACAGAAGCTTCTCAAGGGATGCACTCCTCCTGCCAGGCTGGTAGGGGGCTCCTTGTAGCCCACGACCCCACTCCTAACTCACACACCCTGGCCACTGCCCACTCATTTTCATACCTTAACTATAACTCGCACACTTTCCTTCACACTTTCTGCCTGGACTCAACATCTCAGACACAGAGGTGGGCCATTGAACTGTGGGGAAGCTAGGGAAGGATCAGCGGGGTCAGTGGGGGAATGCTTGTATAGTTTTATATTCTATAAGATCAAAAATTTTAAACTTTTAGAGCATAGAAACAGTGTTCAACCATTAGCATTGCATCGTGAAAGAAAGCAAGCCTTTTTCAACGCTTTATATTGGTCAAAAATGTGGACTGACCAATTGTAAAGATTTTTGAAAAAAATATGAAATTCACCAAAATGTGATTTATGAGGTTTTGGCCCGACGCCAGTGATATACAAGTTGTTTAAATATGTATATTGCTCCATCTTTTGATCGAATCAATGACTGAGTATCAATAGTTTCAAACCTTCTGATCGCTGATCGACCCCATAAACCCTGATTGCTCAAAGTTAAGTTTGTATTAGTCTCGCTATTTTTTTCGTTTTCTATTTAATCCATGCATTTTGCAATCACTTTTTGTTTGGCACGCTGTTCGTGCACTATTTGCATTTTGTAACTTTCCTGGAGTCTGCATTTTTGGGGACGTTTACCGTCCATAAAAGTATGCATGCATTCGGGCTGGCGGGCGTACAAACAAAAACACTTAATTAGGAATACAATATACAGTAAATATTTTCAATATTTTTACCATAGAAAATATTATATGTGTAAATTAGACTCATCAGACTCATTTGTCACCCATTTGAGGTGGTCATTTCGGCACTACTGACAGAAGTTCCGTTTTGCTAGCGAATGACGGTAAACTTAAAAAAACTGAAGCACAGACGGAAATGGGTTTTCGTCCATCACAAGAATGCAAATACCGTTTCCCTGATGACTGACGGAAACACACGCCATGTGTTTAGCATGTTTGTTGCTTTGAGCGGACTGCATTGACGCTGGTCTTATCTCATTCCTCTAATTGCTATGTCCTCGCTTCTCTGTTTACATGCTAGTACCTCCCACAAAAACTTCCATCGAGAGGGGGGGAGGTAGAAATGTTTTGGGGTAATGAGACAGCTCCTCAATGCTGTCATTTGATGGCGATGTCGACTAAAGGTGATTGGTCATTGACGCGTGTCAAATGCACCGTCTGGGTGTCAGAATTATTACGATCACCGCAAATGTCCACTTTATGCTTTCAATTTTAAGTGAGATTAAATGAAATTCAAATATCAACACTGTTACGCTTCACAACTTTGCAGATGCGCTGTCTATGTGTGTTCTCACCAAAGTCATTGTAGTTCTAGTTTAAAAATCCATCCCAGCAAAAGCAAAATAATCTCACAAGGAGAAAGAAATCTGAACATTTATTTTGATGACCGTCAGGGGGAAATCTGATTCCATCTCTGTATTTTCACCATTTTTGTCTCAAATGTGTCATCAAAGTGTAAATCTGCAAAATGGAATGAAGCTATTTCAAGACATGCAAATTGGAATTGTCATACATATTTGAGAAGACATACCAAGTCTCTGTAGTCCAAACTGTCCATAGTCTTTACCCTGTATAAAGCCTTGGTAGACAAAGTTGCTGCCCTCGGGCTCAGCTGAAACCTGGAAAAGGGGAAACAAAGAGAAGGCTTGATTTCAACTGCATTTGAAAATTTAGATTTTTCATGGTGACTCAGACAATTTTGTATCTGCAGCAGAGAACACATCAAACACTGAAGGCCCTATTTTTGTGCCGAGCGCAAGTCTAGCGCAAAGCACAGTCTAACTCTGCTCATTGGTGGGGTTTTCTTCTGGTATTTTGCTAGACTTAGTGCTGGTAGAATTAAGCGTAATTGGGCTTTTGTGGTTTTATGCAGCATTGTGTGATGGAAGATGGAATCCTCGGGGCATCCCACATTTTGCATGAAATTCAGGGCAGTCGTAGCGAACACCCGAGTACACCATGCCTGACTGAACCACCCAACTTGGGGTTCGAAACTGGGCTGCCGGTTTGGGAGTGCTGGTGAGCTAAAAGTCCTGGCCACCCAAAATGGAAGGTACAATGCTGGCATCTGTTAGACACAACCCAAAATATTTATAGTCGGGATGTAGGCAGACCTTTCTCTATTCCAGTAGACTGCCTCTTCAACATGCGACGGGGGGAATTGGGGTTGGAGGTGCTGTCAATGTCCCCTTCACAGGTGGGTGCCAGTTGGCCCCAACCTCTGCACTCCGAAGCAATAGTGATTGGGGTGCTATTAAATATTAGTTTTATGGTGATGATGATTATCATCTGTTCAACTGATATCTACAATTTCAGAGGGATTGTCTTACTCTGTTGTCCTATTTATGAATTAAATAGTTACTTAGTTAGTTAGTTTCATTTATTGTCCACAAAGTGGAAATTTGTCTTTTGTCTCCAATACAGAAAGAAAACAGATCAACAACAACAACACAAACATTTACACGCAAAACATCTTAAAGACAAAATGTAGGACAACAGTGACATGTCCATGACAGCAATTAAAAGGTAAACAACCATCATTTTTATTCTTTACTCTATTCTTTGTTTTTTACATTATGCACAACTCTCATTTATTGTGCAATAATCTAATTGTAACCTGTATTTGTTACATGTTTTGATACATTTTTATGCTTTATAAAACATTTATTTCAGAATATTGGGGGGCTTGGAACGGATTAGGGCATTTACATGGAAAATGCGTCTCTACTTACAAAACTTTCGACTTAAGAAATTTCTTCCAGAACCAATTAATTTCTTAAGTAGAGGTACCACTGTATGTCCATTTTTTGTGTTGACTAACTGTTTTAGTTCCAGTTGCCGTGGTGTGCAACCACGCCACAGCTTCGGCAGCAGGAGGGTCTGTGCGCTGTGCATACACCTATTCTATCAATCCTACTTTGTTTATGCCTCTTTCACGCGGCTAACTAGGAATCAAAATTTAGCACCGACGTCTAAAGTCTGAACGAGAGAGTGGGACAGACTATCACGTTCAATCCGTGTATTAATCTCGATCGCGTAGCCAGACTTAAAAAAAATAAATCTGAATGCCTCTCTAGTATTGTTCATGCCATAGATAAAAACAAACAATTTTGATTATTTTACTTGTCCTTATACTCATCTGATTGTGCTACGGATCAAATTTTCCTTGAAAATATTACTTTGCTGGTTGTAAAAGCTCATAAGGCCGCTTTAGAACTACCTATATCAGAAGTGGAAATTGCCCAGGCACTCAAAACAATGAAGGTTTCTGGGCCAGATGATTACTCAGTCAAGTTCTATAAAGCATTTTCTTCCACATAGCTGCCCATATTGAAATGTGTTTACTCAAATGCATTTAAACAAAGGAAACTTTCCCAGTCCATGACACAAGCTACTATTTCCTGTGATTCATACAAAAAACAAAGATACCAGACATTGAAAGTCCTACTGTCTTATTTTGCTTAATAGCAACTATAAAATACTAACGAAAATTATTTCAATGCGGTTTGAGGCGGTTGTGCCAAAAATTGTACATTCAGGCTTCATAAAGAGGAAACAATCACTTAATAATCGTTGGCACCTTTTTAATATAATTTATTGTGATCAAAGCTTGAGTTAGCCTGAAACAGTAATCTCATTAGATGTGCATAAAGCCTTTGGATTATATTGCATGTCTTTAAAACTTTGAATACATTTGTCTTCGGCCCAGTCTTTATTTCACGGATTGAGACACTATATACGTCACCCATTAGTAAGGGTCAATATCGTAAACTCACAATATTTCACATACCTGTCAATTTATACGTTTCCCCCGTATTTTATATGTTTTTTAATCATTTCAAATTGTGTACGCCGTAAAACAATTTTTGTACGGGGAAAAAAAATTAAAAACTGCTTTTTTGTTAGACCGATCTCGTCTTGCCCATTTCGGCTCTAATCCGGAGCGTCCGTCAGCGATTCCGACTGCAAACTTCGGCCGGCTTTCACGAGCAAATATCACGCCCCCCCGCACCCTCCTCCCCTCGTTGAGCGATAAACACTGCGTAAGATTCTATATAGAAATGTCCGTTCCGTTTCCCCCACCTCTCCCGCTGAGTGATAAATACAGTGTAAGATTAGATATAGATACTGTGTAAGATTATATACAGAAATGTACGGTCAAATTACAATTTTTGTAAGATTCAGCACAGCCCAGGGTTGACAGGTATGATTTCAAAATTCAAAGCGGCACGAATCAGGGCTGTCCACTATCACCTCATGTTTTTGACTGATCTATTGAACCGCTGGCCGTGACTTTATTCCAATCTGGACGTACATGACCTAACTAAAGACGGTCTTGTCCATCACATTTCATTGTATGCGGATGATTCATTGTTCTTTATTTGTAATCCACTTTTTACTAAGATATAAGATTTAGCTTAATAAGAGCGTACTATTTCCTAAAATGACTTGGCTCAAAACATTGAGGGAGGGAGTTGGGGGAGCGGTGGTGTTCAGCTACAGAGACAGGATGACTTGCAATTGAATTGCGTTGCAATTGAAGAAAAGATGAATGCGGCCAAGTACAGAGATATGCTGGAGGAAAACCTCTTCCAGAGTGCAAAAAAATGGTGGTTTATTCTGTTTCGTACACTTTAAATTAAAGCACATAAACCTGCTAAAATCAAGCCCTAGTATATGTATGTCTTTCCGTAAATGTGATGGACCGCTCCGTCTATCTGCCTAAGACGGACGCCCATTTTGGGGTCGCTAGTGGAAGTTGGTAGAAGTTGCTAGACGGAAAAGCTAATGAAATCCCGTTTAAAATGATAGGTGGACTGACCTATATCCGATTTATTATTTGGTCCGGCTGCCAGCAGCGACACAGCCTGTGATGTCTTGACTGCAGCAGTGAGCAGGCTACAAACACAGCACCCAAATGCCCTGGTACTCATCTCTGGTGACTTCAATCATGCCTCCCCTTCCTCCTCTCTGCCTTCATTCACACAGTATGTCACCTGCCACACCAGGGACAATAAAACACTGGATCTTTTCTATGCCAACACCAAGGAGGCATACACATCACTGCCCCTCCCCCCGCTGGGCAAAGCTGATCACAACCTGGTGGCTCTCCAGTCTGTGTACAAACCTCTGGTCCGCAGGCAGCCAGCTGTGACCCGCACGGTTCAGAGATGGTCTGGAGAGGCCGAGGAGGCCTTAAAGGACTGGTTCAGCACAACTGTGTGGGAAGTATTCAGCGATGCTCACGGGGAAGACATTAGTAGTCTAACGGACACTGTTACAGACTATATACATTTCTGCATGGAGAACACCATACCCACCAGGACAGTAAGGTGTTTCTCCAACAACAAACCCTGGATCACACCAGACATAAAAGCTCTCCTGAAGGAGAAGAGGAGGGCTTTTGCGTCAGGCAACATAGAGGAGCGGAGGACTGTGCAGCGCCAGCTGAGGAGGAGGATCAGAGAGGGGAAAAGGTCCTACAGGAAGAGGATGGAGAAGCAGCTGCTGCAGAATAATGCCAGGGGAGTCTGGAGGGGCCTGAAGACCATCTCAGGCCACGTACAACCCAAGACCCGGACTGGGGGGACCTGCAGTGGGCAAATGAGCTGAACCTCTTTTTCAATAGGTTCGATCAGATGCCTGCCCCCACTCAGTCTCTCCTGCTGCAGCCTCCACTTACTCCTCCTGCTGGGTGTGTCACCCCCTCCCCCCTTTTCTCCACAGTCTCCAGCTCCCAGCTACACCAGACAGCCACCACTCCCTCCTGCCCAGCCTTGGCCTTCACAACATCTCAGGTGAAGAACCAGCTGAAGAAGATGAAGGTGAGGAATGCAGCGGGTCCTGATGGCATCAGTCCCCAGCTTCTCAAATCCTGCGCAGACCAGCTGTGTGGAATTGTCCAGCACATGTTCAACCTGAGCCTGAAGCTGGGCAGAGTCCCCCAGCTATGGAAAACATCCTGCCTGATCCCGGTGCCAAAGACCCCCCACCCGAAGGAGCTCAACAGCTTCAGACCAGTGGCGCTGACGTCTCACCTGATGAAGACCCTGGAGAGACTGGTCCTTGTCCACCTGCGCCCCCTGGTGAGCTCCTCAATGGACCCACTCCAGTTCGCATATCAGCCTGGCATCAGTGTGGATGATGCCATCATCTACCTCCTCCACACTTCACTCTCCCACCTGGAGAAGGCGGGGAGCACTGTGAGGATCATGTTCTTTGATTTCTCCAGTGCTTTCAACACCATCCAGCCCACCCTACTGGGAGACAAGCTGGAGCGGGCGGGGTTGGCCCACCACCTCACCACATGGATCCAGGACTACCTCACAAAC
Organism: Filicampus tigris; assembly: GCF_054856515.1. Classification (NCBI taxonomy): domain Eukaryota; kingdom Metazoa; phylum Chordata; class Actinopteri; order Syngnathiformes; family Syngnathidae; genus Filicampus; species Filicampus tigris. The sequence goes on along the minus strand of NC_141224.1, from coordinate 26,979,751 downwards.
CGGCCACAGTATGTGAGGACACAGGACTGTATGTCTGACGTGCTCCTCTGCAGCACGGGGGCCCCACAGGGAACTGTCTTGGCTCCCTTCCTGTTCACCCTCTACACCTCGGACTTCAACACCCCTACCTGTCACCTGCAGAAGTTCTCTGACGACTCTGCGATTGTCGGCCTCATCACAGGCGGAGATGATCGGGAGTACAGAGAACTTATTCAGGGTTTTGTGGACTGGTGCCAGCAGAACCGCCTCCTCATCAATGGGGGGAAATCAAAAGTAATGGTGGTGGATTTTGGTAGGCGCCAGCACTCTTCACCTGCACCAGTGAATATCCGGGGAACAGATGTTGAGAGAGTCTCAACTTACAAGTACCTGGGTGTTCATCTGAACAATAAACTGGACTGGTGCGACAACCCAGACGCCCTCTATAGGAAGAGTCAGAGCAGACTCTTCCTACTCAGGAGACTGAGGTCTTTTGGGGTTCAGGGGACACTCCTCAGGAACTTTTATGACTCGGTGGTTGCATCGGTCATCTTCCAGGGAGTGGTCACCTGGGCAGGCGGCGTCTCGGCCCGGGACAAGAAGCGGCTGGACAAACTGGTCAGGAGGGCCGGCTCTGTCCTGGGCTGCTCCCTGGACTCTGTGGACTCGGTGGGGGACAGGAGGATGTTGGCCAAGCTGTCATCAATGCTGGGCAACCCGGACCACCCCCTCCAGGGCACCCTAACAGCACTCCACAGCACCTTCAGTGACAGACTGTTACACCCTCGCTGTGCAAAGGAGAGATTCCGCCGTTCCTTCTTGCCTGCTGCTGTCAGACTCTTTAACAAGAACATTGTGTAGTCTCTACAAACTGGCGGACATTAGTGCAATTGTGCAGTCCTGCACCTGAGCTCATATCGTGCAATACCCAATATTCCCCACTACTGTAATACCGTGCAATACTCAACATTCCCCACTACTGTTAGTCTAGTTTTATTTTTATCCAATGCTGTTCCTTACATTTCACTACAGCACTGCAGCACTGTCACTTACTTAGAGTATTTTTTCCTCTGTACTATGTACAGGCCGAAATGAGTGTTCCTCATATTTTTTATGTAGATGTAGGTTGGTGTGTATATACATGTGTATATACACATGTTACTGCGTATATTTACATAGGTTTGATCCTAAATGTTTGCCGTCAATGTTATACATTAATGGCCACATTATGCCGCCGCCCCTGTGTGACCTATATCTTTGCTGCTGTAACAATGAAAATTTCCCCACTGTGGGATCAATAAAGGCATTCTTATCTTATCTTATCTTATCAAAAAGGCGGATAGACGCACGGACTGTGAAATTTTAGTAAAATGCCCTGCTCTGTTGGGCACAGATTGTTGCAATTTAAAATATTCAATCAGATGCACCTCTCCAGGGTGACATTAGCCAATATATATCCTACTGTATACCCCACCTGCAAACGTTGTCATCAAGCCCCGGCCTCTTTGGCAGACATATGTTCTGGTTATGTCCAAGCCTTAGACTATTGGGGTCTGAAATTTTTAACACATTCTCTTACATTTGTAAAAATTAAATAATTCCAAATTATTACATTACAATCTTTGGAGTGACACGAGTTAGAGATGGAGTCTCAATGAGTCAGTTGCAATTGTTTATATTTTCATCATTATAAGCTCACTGCTTGATTCTCCAGAAGTGGAAATCTACATCACCTCCAAAACATATGTATGTTCTTTGCTGAATATGTTTAAAACAATAAAACACATTTTGTAAAAAAAAAAAAAAAAAAAAAAGTAATATAATAACAACAACAACAACAAAATAGTACAACCCGCGTTGTCTCAAAAATGGTTTGATCCACCATACCCCTCCCACCCCTCCTGGACTGCCTTCTGAGCGACGAGCGTGATCTGTACAGATCACAACATTCCAGTCATATGTATGGTTTGGTGGTGAAAGTATGCCTACCTTGCTTGAACCATGACGTGTGTGCAAATGTCTGAACTCCTACCAATCAATACAACAAATAGTACACAGGGCTGCGGTGTCCTTAAGCAAGACAGAGATACCGCAAAGTGCTCAACGGACGCTTCAGTAGCCCCCTGCGCCAGTGTGTGCCACTATATATTTGCTGTGTCCACTACTGTGATGGGTCAAATGCAGAAGTCAAATTTCATGTACATGTGTACACATGACAAAAGATGAATAAAGATTATTCTTCTTTATGTTAGGTAGAAGTTAGCTGACATTTTTCTCTAACTAGGGAACAGGTGGCAGAGAGTACCACTGTTCTATTTGAACTTGAGAAGCACGTTTTTGCCGTGCTCATCTGTTAATGTACTGATGAGCTAATTGAATGGATGCCCATTATCATTGCAATTTCTAGCGTATGTGTGTACAGACAGATAGCCTCATCATGGATATAAGATTAAGTGCCAGGTTCAGTTAAGAGGATTAAAGGTCTCTAGAATGGTGTTGTAAGTTGGATCAATATATCATCTTAAATGTCTTATTAGATATGAAGCACATTTTTGGATATCTAATTATCTATTTCAACTATTACATTGTAAAGAAGGCCCGGCTGGTGTTTGAGGGACGTAAACTAAAAATGCATAAGCAAATGGAAGAATTGCATATAGAAAAATGCCCCCATGCCGCCTCAATGCTCCTAAAGCTGAGCGATGTGTTTAATTTACTCTATACCCGCCGTGGCATACAGTAGCTGTTTTATCATGCTTACGGTAATCTATGTGTGTGGGTGTGCCGTGGCATACTGGTCTTAAAATGTTATATGTTTTGGGTGACTGTTTTTTTTTTGTTTTTGCTGACTATGCCCCCCTATTGGATGTGCTTTGGTGCCGACACTGTCATCACCCCTAAACGTATGATGCTAGAATCAAACCCTGGATCATTGTCTGGTGATTGACTGAGTTTATTCAGAAAATTGTCAGTGGGGCAAAACTGACAAAAAGCCGGTGTAAAAGTATGGAAATGATTCGCTCCTTTGTGGTCATTGTTTCTACACATGCTCTTCTGGTACTGTAAGAAGAATATAGGATTTGAAAAAAAATGCCTGTTTTTGGCAACTGTGTTATATGTAGCCACATATTCAAGAATAATACACTGTCAGAAAAAACAAAACCAGGATGAAGACTATACTATTGTTGTAACCACACATTTTCTTTTTAAACATTTTTTTTTTCAAGAATATGGTCTATGCAAGCCCACTAGGTGAAACAGGGCGTTCTGATAAATATTGCGTTTGTGGAATAAGTATTAATCCACTCATTTTTAGCCATCTCCGGGGACGGCCATTTTGTCTTCTGTCGACTGAGAATGACATCACAACTGCTCACAACGATCAATCACGGCTCAGATTGAGAAAACAGGTCAGCCGTGATTGGTCGTTGTGAGCAGTTGTGATGTCATTTTCAGTCGACAGAAGACAAAATGGTGGCCCCAGAGATGGCTAAAAACGAGTGCATTTTGCTGCTTAACTTATATTCCACAAATGCAAAATGAATCAGAATGCTGTGTTTCAACAAGTGGGCCTGCTGGTAACATATTCTTGAAAAAAATATTTTGGGTTGACTTCCGCTTTAAAGCACACAAAATTTGACCGATGCATTTTCATAGAGGGCACATACTATTAAGGACACAGTGGGTTAGGGGGCATCTTTCCAATAAACATGCTTAGGACCTTGCTCAACGGTACCAAAGGGCTGTGGTGTACAGTCAATATCTATGTTGCTATCCCTATTCTGGGGACATTGTAGTGTTCCAAACTAATTTCAGAATTAGACTGGTAAGCTTCTCCCGATTTGTGTGTGATCTTACAAATCCTTCCATTGACCAGGTCTCCACCATAATCCGACTCAAGGAGATGTGGGCCAGCGCTCTCCTGTGGTACAGCAGAAGTGTCAACCTTGCCTCCTGATGCTTGTACACCCCTTGGGAAGAAAATACCAGAGGCGAGAAGGGTGATGAAACCATCATATTTATCAAGTTACACATTTAAAAGGTTAGCTTCTTGTAATCATCATACAAATTCAGTGGCCAAAGGCCAGGAAAGATGAGTTGCGAGGTCAACATGACCCTTGACATATAAAATCAAATCACTTCATCCACAAGTCCAAATAAAAAATTCTCTTGAGGCGTTCCTCTGGGCCACATGTCAACAGAATAGCCAATGTGAAAGCCTTAATACTGCTGGCCAAAGAAACATTTGCATGCCTTTGTGAACAAGGCAGGAAAAGGCAAGGAAAATTGAGAAAACAGTTGAGAAGAGGAGGAGATGGGTAAACAGTTGAGTGAGCAGCGTGTCAGTCATTCCATGCAAACTAATACATCCGTCTTTAAAGCCAATACGTAATTTCCACTCTCATGCATGAGATCATTTTGTGATTGACTGATTGACACCGGGCCCCCTGAAAAAAATGGATGTGACACACAGATGTGATGAAGGGGAGGACGGCGGAAACAGATGATTTATAGATGGCTCACCAGAGAGTAGAAACTCCATGCTTCTGTCGTTTAAAGTTACATTCACTTTTCCTGTTGTAGTATTAAAGCTTGTGACTGTCATCGTCATTGGCTGCTTCTGTCCCTTGTAATCATAGGAGCCTTTCCACATGAAATCGGGAGCAAACACGTCCTCAGGAACTTGTGGAAAAGAGATGCATTATTTTTTACAGAAATAACGAAATAAAATAAAAACAATCGAAATTCAAATTATGAACCTATGAGAATATTAGTATTTATAGTCAACTATGTTCACTATATTGTTATGACAACAACAAAAATATTGATTCAAGCCAAGTTGAAAGATGATGATTAGATACGCAGTTGAAGCAGCAGATCAAACTGTTCATAAGAGTCTATTCATCTCCTTACTTGTTTGCTGTGACTATCTTAATCCATCATAAATCCACTGGGGAAGAGATTATAACCAGAGGTGCACATAGCAATTTTGGTGTGGTTCTCTTATGAGCACCAGAGGTTGTTGTTTGGTGCTCATTCTTTTCCCGATCCACCATTGATGAACTGACTTACACCACAGTTCGACAAAGCAGGGTCTGTGGGCCACAGTCATACCTGTCAAATTGTACACTTTTGTCATAATTTGTACTGGTGGTTTTCAAAGATTGTACGCCGTACATCGCTGATTTCCGTTCACGTGACTGCAGCCATCCGAAAATATGTAATGTGTAAGATTACAAACAGATATTTAAGGGCAAATTACGCCAGTACACCTGGGGTTGACAGGTATGCACAGTCCATCATCCACAGCTTCTGAGAGGCCCTCACCGCCTTTATGAAATCAAAATAAAATGTAAAGCATGTGTTGCTTTTATTTTTATGTGCATGCACGCCAGCAACAAACAAACAAACAAACAAACAAAAGCAGTGACTTGTCTTCAGTGTTGCCAACTTAGAAATATTGTTGCTGTATTTAGTGACATTCTAGCAATATTTTTTTCAACAAATAGTTCTAACAAGTGATGGGTCTGGCAACATCGATGCATCCGCGCATGTGTTGAGCTACTTGCACAAAACCCTGTGCCAGTGTTATCGCTTTGGGAAAAAGTCACATGACCGATATGCCTGATGGAGCGCTCATCACTAGGTTGACCTCTTACTGAGGCTGAGTCTATCAACAGGCACTGCCAAAAACATAGAAAATTTGAAGCACAATTCTTCCCTTCAAGCCATTGCGATTGGGAGTCTGAAAGAAAAAGAAAGGGTTCTGCTGCAGGTGGGACCATTTTGATCTCATACAAACAAAATGTATTTGTTTTTATTTCCTTGGTGTATCCTGGACCTCTCAGTTTGTACTTGCGCTATCATAATTAAAATCCACTGCAAAGTAACTCTTAGTTTAAATGACACATTTTATTTTGTGAAGGTTAAATGTAGCATTTGTACAAGTGAACTGTCCTACGTAATAAAAGAACCTATTCAATGCTGAGGCACAGCACCCTGCATGGAAATTAAGTCACAAATACTGAATAAACCTAGAATAAACAGGTCAACAGACATTTCACAATTTCTTCATGGTAGCTTTATTAATAACGAATACATTTTTATTAGACTATTGCATTTTTTAACCTCAAGCTTCCGGGAAGCATGCGTTGACCAGGCAATTCAGAATTTTATTATGAACCACCATATCGATAACCAGAAATGTGTGCAGAGAAATTGTTTGGATAAATAGTATGTACATATACCTGTGTACATACATATATACTGTGTATATATATCTTCGCTGATGACTTACAGAAAATGTTTGATCTCCCACAAAGGGGTATATACATAAAGTATTTTGTTATTGACCAATTATTTAGTTTCCACCATATTTTGCAAATAAATTCTTTAACACTAGGACTACCAGGATTTTGAAACTATTAGAATGACGAGCGCCATCCTTTTGATGGATTGCGCTCTGACAATGACAACTAAAATGATTATTACTCGGTGCTGGAGTGTCTAATAAAGGTATTTTCGTCGGGGCAATTCTGTTGTGTGTATCTTTTAAAAACCCATTGTCGCTCCCCTGGTATTTTTACCTGAACGCCTAAAACCCAAAGTAAAATTGAAGCTGTACTTGAACCATTTTGATTATCAGCATATGTCTCTTTTTGAAGATAACACTTTGAATTTTTCTCCTCAACTGTCAATCTTTTTAAGTGCTACTGGCACTGAATTGTGGAAGTTTGAAAACATAAAAGAAGGCGGATTTTATGTCCGCCATTTTTTTTCCTTTTCCAAGAGTCTGCCTGGAAAATTTGGAATTAGGTGGTGGACCAAAATAACACAAGAGGATTACAACTCAAAGGCTCCTCCAATTCCATTTCAAATTTGACAATAATACGACAGAAAATGAGCATTTTACACAAGTTTTACTAAGGGGATGTCCAGGCGAACCAAAAGTGTGCCATTTGGGTGACCCCATTGCAACCATGTAGCAGAAAAGGTTGCTTTTGTGCAATGCTTCAACAATCATGAGTTCTAATGAAAAGTAAGACTTGGCGCTATCATATCCTACATCCAGATAAAAAATTTTTTAAAAAAGGCAGAAAAATCAAAGAGGGCGATGCGATATGACGTTTGCTCTGACGCACAGCTCTGATGTCGCTGCCGGCGGTTTTGAAAGTGTGTGTTACGCAAGTTACGCACGGTGTTTGTTTTTAGTTGAAAACAATTTCCATGTTTTTTTTGGAAGAATTTCATTGGCCGTTGAATGCGTCAATCACCAGCTTAGCAAGTTTGGTTGTGACTGCAAACATAGCTGATGAATCATCCATACGCAGAGATGGTACTATTTACGCATGGAATAAATATGTTCATTGGCTGTTGTTGAACTCTGACATGGGAAACATTCGTTTATTGGATCAAGTAAGCAATCAATCAAACTAAGGTCCAGCCTATGTTTTGTTGCTAAATCCGTCGAAGGGAACTCAATCTACGATGGAAAATATGTACATATGAAATATGTATATGTATATGTATCTGATAGCAACCTGTAACAGTTGCAGCAGCTCTGGATGTCAGGCTTGTTGTGGACTAACTATATTACTGGAATACTTTTACTGGCCCCTTGTCGACATAAAATGATCATTGATGATGGATTATGAAATTGTGTCGGACATTTGAGAATGAAATGGTGAGTTGCACATTTTTTGTGTGTAAGCGATTGTTTTGACTTAAATGCTCGCCGAGCCTGCAGATATGATTGGATCTTATAATGTTTGGTAACATTCGAATCTGTGGAAAGTCAGTTTTCTAACCATACATAACATATATATAACATGCCCAGGAATGCTTTGAAGTTGTTCAGTATGTAGTGAATGTCTCGCGTGCACGACGCGCAAACCCACCCGTGGTTATATGGAATGGCAATGGGTTATTGTAAATTAGATCATATAAATGAATGAGAAACAGTTGGTGGAGCACCTATTGTCCCGTGTTGCTCTCGCGCTGCGTGTGGGTCAGCTGTTATAAAATACAGCCGGTTTGGAGCCAAAGGAAAGGAGATGCGTGTCGCAAACGGCTTTACTGCACTTCAGAAGAGGATGTAAATGGGAAGTACAACACACAAAACAACTCCGTCCCGAGCACAAGGAGGATTTTTTTTTTCCCATGGGGGAATTATGTCAAACAAGCACCACATAGCAGCTCATTATTTTATTTATTTCAACTGTCTGGCAAGCACTACCCACAACGTCATGACTATCACATCTAACAGCCTATTTTACCAAGCACGACACGGCAACTCCTCCTCCTCGCCAGGGGAACTTTTTTACTCAGACTCGCTCGCTGTGTGTCACTCAGCAATTCATCCTCAAACTTGTCAATATTTTGAAGCAGATGTAACGCCTCTTCTACTCTGGTTGCTATAGAAACCCGGCGACGCTGTCCCATTGCAACATGCGTAGGATTAAGTAGAGCAGTCAAATTGATCGGGACGCCGTAGTTAAAGGAGTAAAGGCTGGTAACTATTTTTATACTAAACTAGTTTAATACCATAAAATTGTACCATCGGAATGAAATATACACAAAATTAGAAAAAGTCAGACGGCCAGGTGCATCTTATATCTCTATACGCAGAGTAATAACACACCAAAGTTTGAAAGCAGTCAAAAGGACTGCTCTCATACTCCTAGTGTTAAAAATCAGACAATGTGAATTTCTTTCTATGATGAAAACAGGTACCTATAGATTCCCACCCCTAATATATATATATATATATAACTTTTTATATATATATATATATATATATATATATATATATATATATAAAAAGTTATATGTATGTATATATATATATATATATGTATGTATATATATATATATATATATATATATATATATATATATATATATATATATATATATATTAGGGGTGGGAATCTATAGGTACCTCATGATTCGGTCCGATTCAGAGGCCCACGATTCGATCCGATTCTGATGATTCGATTCGATTCCGATGCATCTCGACAATGGCTTACATTTTATAGTTAATCTAAAACACTGGTACCTTTTTTTTAAAAAACAATTGCATAACTCAAGGAACAGTAATGATTTATAGTTCACTCTTTGACGTTCATTAAAGTAGCAAGGCAACCTTGTTTACGTGGGCCAACACAAATTTATAAAAGTGCCAATGGCAGCATTTGTTGTAACAAATCTCTGTTACTTCTCCTATAACAAAAAAAATATCAAAACATATTTAAACTTAATCTGATTTAGCGTAACCTGTATTTTAATACTTTAAGTGCAATATTTTGTCAATCATCATCTGATTGACATTGCTGTGTAACTTGGCAATGAACGCTGCTTTTATTTAACCTAATGTAGCACCTGGTGTAGTATATTTTCTTTTAAATGATATTGCAATTTGCCCTGCGAGTGGCTGGCAACCAGTTCAGGGTGTACCCCGCCTTCTGCCCGAAGACCGGACCCCCGCGACCCTCGTGAGGATAAAGCGGTTTAGATAATGGATGGATGATATTTCAATTGGTTTCATGTAGTTTGTTAGGATGTGATATTGTGCAGTACAGCAGAAGGCAGTGTTGAACATTGTGTGAAAAATGACTGGTGGCGAAGTGAACCAGAGAGCAAGAATGTCCCTGGGCGGACAAAAAGTGGATGAAACTTAATGAAAGAAAAAGGTGAGCGGTGCTGCAGCGATATGGCTGGTAGAAGTACTGTGTATTTCCTCTGTTAAGAGCAACAAAAGATCGAGCTCGTTCCACAGCTTACTGTGAGTGGTATAATTAACTGAGAAATGGCCATCAAACAGTACAGTTTGTCCCGCCATTTTGTAACGTAAGCCTGGGCACAGATGTCTGACGTACAAACGCACGTCATCGCTTGCATATATATATATATATATATATATATATATATATATATACATATATACATATATATATATATATATATACATATATATATATATATACATATATATATACATATATATACACATATATATACACATATATGTATACATATATATATACATATATATATACATATATGTATACATATATATATACATATATATACATATATATACATACATATATACATATATATATACATATATATACATACATATATACATATATATACATACATATATATATATATATATATATATATATATATATATATATATATATATATATATATATATATATATATATATACATAAAATGTTTATTTTTCTTAATTTTATGTTGTAGACATTAATTATTAATAACTCTGAATCGATGCAGAATCGTTTTAATAAAACAAACGATGCATCGAAAAAATGATTATCGTTCCCACCCCATATATATATATAAAAACTTTTACTCTGACTTTAGTCATTATTTAAAGCAGTGGTTCTCACATGGGGGTACTAGAGGGCTACTTCAAGGCACTTCGGGGGGGTACTTTAAAATATTGCAAAAGCAACAATGAAATGTTCAGTGTTGACAATGGTAATGCTGTCAGTCTTCTTTTTAACTATTAAATATATATTTTCAGACAATATTTTTCAAAATTTCAGTCGATAGAAGTGACAAAATGGCCGCCCCCTCAGATGGCTAAAAGCGGGTGGATTTTCCTTCTTAACTCAAATATTAATCAGAATGCCGTGACTTCTAATTTAAGGTTTCTTTTGGAGAACAGATTCTTACTGTGATCGCAAAGGCTTTTTCATCCAAAACTGCTTTGTGCTAGTTAAGGGGTACTTGGCTGAAAAAAACATTTCACAGGTGACATCATTGAAAAAATTTTGAGAACCACTGATTTAGAGCTAATGTTTTATTTTACTAACAGTACTACTATTTAAGTACTATTTTAAGCTACTCTACTCACTATTGGCAATAGTACACACAAAGAAGGAGGCTTAATCGCCCAGTACATAGAACTGGCCCTGAGAGAGCTCATTGTTGCTTTAGAATTCCCTATGTAAGTAGTAAGTATATATTGCTCCTGCTCTTTAATTTCTAATTAATTGACATTTTTTTGAAGTTTTCCTCTGATAATTACCAAACCACTGCATTAGTGGATCCCAGAGTATCATCATTTTGTAAGGCATAATACAAGGGTCTGTTCCCATGAGAATTTCGCAGGATTAGTGATTAACTGTAATTAATAAAAGACAGTTTGAGTAAGTAATAAATATCTAATTAATTTATGAAAAGCATAGGCTCAAATACCCAAACTGCTTTGAAAAAAGTAGGTTTTAGCACCGTATTTCCATAATGTTAATGGAGGAAGGATACTGCATATATTGTTATTTGCACATTCACATGGAGCTCATTCAGGTGCAGTGACTTTATGGCTAGGTTCACACCGCAGGCAAATGCGACCAAGATAGGGTTTTTTTGCCCATATGCGACCTGTATCTGATTTTTTTATGACAGTCTGAACGTCTCAATTCCGATTTTTTCAAACGTGACCTGTGTCGCCTTCATTTTTTTTGTCCTAGATCCGATATGTATCCGATTTTTTTCAATGCAGCCGCAGTTGCGGCCAGGTCGCATATATCCGACATTGACGTCATCCGGAGCCCAAAATGCGCTCGGCGCAGGCACGAGGAAGGCGCTGGCAGCAGAGGATCGAATCGGCAAAGTTGTTTTGAGTAACATTATTGACTTCATATTTTACTTTAATTTAATCCCACTTGAAACACGAAGCAAAAAGTGGACATTTATGGCGATTGTAGGAATTCAGCCATGGTTCCGATCGATTCATTTTTTTACACACGGTTATGACATGATGTCGTCATTAGTGATGTCTCTATGTAATTAGATATTAAAGCCTTGCCTCGCCTCATAATTTCCCCCAAATACCGTATTTATTTCTACCTCCTACCTAATCGCTTCACTGTATAAATGCCCCGACATGCTGGACCACATTTACTTCCACAAACATAATGTTGGGACTCAAGAGTGCCGTCGTCTCTTGTTCTGCGCATCCGGGTTACTTTGGCGACGCATGTGTCCATACAGCGGACAAGACCGAGGTCGCATTTATAATTTAATATGAACGCTTACACAAAAAAAAAATTTTTTTTCAAAAAATCTGAATTGAGCATTAAGACCTGCAGTGTGAGCCTAGCCTATGCTGGCAAGACAGACAGACAAATGTAGTGCTTAATTTCCTACTAAATTATCATGGAAAGATAATTACTTTTCTCCTCTATGTATTGATGAATTAATGATACATGACCTCCTGCTGTGATCAAAGACAGCCAAGAGCTGACTTTTGGTTGACAATGTCCACAGACGTGAGGCCTCATTATTCAAGCCTATGTACGCACAGAAATGTGCGTAATGCGTGCACATAAACATTCCCAGTTTAGTATGGAATTTATTAATTTCGACTTGTGCAGGAGGACGTGCATAAAGTCACATATAGCTCTGGCCATGCATACATACAAAACCTTGTGGTAGAACAGTGAAACTACATATAAAACAGCTATACAGCGTTACAGGCATAGCCTTAGACAGCTATGTTACGGATGACGTGTACTGGAGTGGCGGGAGAAAACCCGGAAGAGAAGGGTTAGTGTGAGCTGGAGTGTAATGGAGAGGAGATAAAAATAAAAAAGAACCCGATTGCTAAGCGACTTGACAACGTTATTTATGTCTACCACGCTGTTTGCAGTCTGTTCGCCCCTTACTACGGTTTGGAGCTGATACCACTGACTCAAGCCTGATAATCGAAGGTAACAATGGGGACTCGCCTGGGATCGAAGAGGAGATTTAACAAGGGAAAATGTCAGCGTGCGACTGCAGCGGGGAAACTACGGTAAGCAGTCACGTTCGTTACACATTCACTGCTACTAATCCATTCTTGATGGACCCAATTGAGTCTGTTGGGACCACGGCAGACTGGGGGACCTCCGCCGACGAGGGACGCGTTAGCACGAACAAACATCTTGCCTGTAGTAAGCAGCACTTGGCAGTTCCGCGACCCGAGACGGATGGCTGCTGACCCCGCCGCATTCAGCAGAGTGGTGGGCACCAAGTCGTGTGCCAGAAGGGGCATTTTTGGGAAACTTATAATTGTTTTATGAACCACGCTTCATCACCTGTGGCGTGTTCATGTGGGAGGAAAAATAATGCTGGCGACCACATTAACCCATCATCTCAAACAGTGAACCAGGCCATGCCTTCTCCAAGTGCTGTAACACTCCACTGTATAACAAAAATCTGTTGCCTTCTTACTGTCAACCTGACCTCTCCAATGTGAGGAATGCTAACCTTTCACTACACCGCCCAACTAATATATATGATGATGGCTGTAATGACGGTGGTGGTGATGAGTATGTTGACCAAAGAGAGCGAATACCGACTTTACAACCAGGCCATTTTGACAGCACAGGATCCTGGAGAGACTTCCTGCATCAGTTTGAAAGCTGTGCCCCAGCAAATTATTGGTCTGAGAAAACTATGGCCATCCAGCTGAGGTTCAGCCTCACAGGTTCAGCCGCGCCATAGTGTTTTTTTGTAAACATCGTCTTCTGGAACTACCAACAAATAGTTGATGAAGTTTAACTATCTATGGTCCGCGCTCAGAGCATGCTCCCGCCCCTGCAGTTGAATTGAGGCGGAGATGCAGACATCAAGGCGAGATATTTCAAAACCTCGGAGATGACATCTGTGAGAAGGTGTCCATCGCATATGCTGGCCACGCGGAACTGGCGAAGGAGGCAATAAATGTGGAGATCTTCACCAACACCTTCGTGGATTCTTACTTGATGCAGAGACTTCTGGAGGAGCATCTGTGCACCCCGGCCAGGGCTTATGGCATAGCCCACCGATACGAGGCAACCAGAAGGGCTGTCCGAGCTGTCACCCAGCAAATGCGACCAAGTTCCCAAGCCCCAGCAGAGCGGCGCATCAGCGCAGCACGGGAGCACACTTCCTTGGTGGTATGTGAGGAGTCAGTGGGTGTGGCCAACCGTTCTTTTGTCCAACTAGAGAGGGTGCTGGAACGTTTCCGCAACTTGCAACCCGTTAAAGGAGAATGTGTAAAGGGAACCGTGGGAGGGTTGTGCGTCACAACTGTGGTGGCGTTGAACATATACAGTGAAATGTGTGCTGTACTAGATTCAGGCGCTAGGAGAAATGTGTTACTGCATCGCCTTTATACTTCATGCCTCCCAAATGCAAACCTCAGATACGACCCTGTAGTGCTCATGTTTTGTGGAATGTGAATTAAGCAGCAAAATCCACCCGTTTTTATCCATCTGAGGGGGCACCCATTTTGCCACTACCTGTCAACTGAAAATGACATAGTGCTTAAGGGCTCAACTTGTGAACGTCACATGATCACCAAAAAACAGGTGACCCATGACGGTCGTTACCTGTAACATATACTTATGTCTTGTACAGTTTGTTTCAAACTTACACGCTGTGTTGTTGATGTTGTATGGGTCCTTTCCCAAAGCCACAAACACAATTACAGTTCAAGAATAATGCACTTGGACCCATAGTTAATTCAACTTGTGAGTAATACCTACTAACTGTGGTAATCAAAAAACACAGAAATCACTATGTGCCAAAAAAGGAAGCCGTATGGAAGTTGTTTTCCATGGCCTCAGCGAACTCCTCCTACGCCTCCGTTTTTGCCTTAGCGACCACCAAAGCTGCATTCCGCTTGGCCAGCCGGTATCTGTCAGATGCCTCCAGAGTCCCACAGGCCAAAAAGGCTCGATAGCACTCTTTCTTCGGTTTGACAGCATCCCTTACCGCCAGTGTCCACCAGTGTGTTCGGAGGTTGCCGGCACGACAGCCACCGACCATCTTACGGCCGCAGCTCTGATCGGCCACCTCAATGATAGAGGCACGAAACATGGTCCACTCGGTCTCAATGCCCCGTCTTTCTCGGAAGGTGGGTTCTGCCAGAGGTGTGAGTTGAAAGAGTGTCCATCCCCTCTTGAGAAGACTGGCACCAGAGCCTGGCTGCAAGCCCGGCTATATCTAGCCAGAACTTCCCTGCCTCGCACACCAGCTCGTGCTCCTTTCCTGCCAGAGAGGTGACATTCAATGTCCCTAGAGCTAGTTTATTTGGCCACAAAGATCCCTGCCTTTTGCTGCCGCCCCCGGTCACAGGGCACCCGACCTCTTTGGCCCCTCCCACAGGTAGTGAGCTCATGGGAAGGGGGACCTACATTGCGTTTTCGGACTGAGCCTGGCTGGGCCCCATGAGTGCAGGCCGGACCACAAGGTGCTCATCAGCGAGCCCCACCTCCAGGCCTGGCTCAAGAGGAGGGTGACCCGCATCAAGGCAAGAGAAAACGCCATCCAATAATTTAACTCTTCATAAGGGGCCTCGGAACTGTGCTTTGTCTGGTCCCTCTCCTAGGACCTATATGCCATGGGTGACCCTTCCAAGGGCATAAAGCACCAGACAAGGTCTAATGGGTCTGAAATTGTATACATTAAATTTGATTATTCGAGAAATATATATTTTTTTTCTAACTTTCTTGATTGAACTTTTTTTTTTTTCAACAAAATCCAACATACAGTGAATTGGAATACTCAGTCATATTTTAAATGATATAACTGTATGTCAACCAGCCCACCCTCATCCCAACCCAAAGGCCATATAACCAAACACACACGCACACATACACACACGGTTGTCAACAAATTAGGTATAACTCCCCAGAAGGGGAGAAAAAGGGGAAAAAACCCCATTGAAAACTGAAAACTAATTGTAATAAAAAAATGAAAGAAAAATAAATGTAATTTAAAAAAAATATGCATGTTATTCATCCTCCAAGTCAAAAGGAATATTCAAATGCTCAATATATTGAACAAAGTAATCCCGTATGTCATGAAATGTTTTTACAGAGCCATGGATTGAACACCTCAACTTTTCCAGCTTCAGATTATAAAATACCTCTCTCACCCAGCGACTATATGAAGGGGGATGGAGAAGCTTCCATTGCAGCAAGATTAGCCAGCGGGCCGGAAGAGTCGTGAAAGCCAAGGCTCGTTTAAGTATTTTTTCATAGCTCCACACTCGGGCGATACCAAAAATTGCGGATAGGGAGTTGGGACGGAGCCATAGGCATTACGAAGTGTATCAAAATAAATGCCCAAAATAGCACTAACTTGGGACACGACCAAAACATATGAACATGGTTTGCTGGGGACAGATTGCACCTAGCACATGAGTCGTTCACAGAGGAGTGAATTTTTGACAGCCTAGCATTAGTACAGTGAACCCTGAACAGAACTTTGGATTGGTCTGTGACGTGCTCAAATAGAAGATGAACAAGAGACAAAGCCGAGTTCCATTGTTTTTCAGTGAATTTAACACTAAGGCTCCCATATATTCTTAATGGCTGTCAGGGACGATGAAGATGCCCACCAAGTAGACCTGTATAACACAGAAATACATCCCTTAACAACAGGGTCCACAGAAAGAAGAAGTGTAAACTTTCAGGGGGACGATTTGGGAAATGAGGAAAAGCTTTCTTCACAATGTTCCTAACCTGAAAAAAATGAAAGAGATGATGCCTCGGGAGGTTAAGTGAAGTGGAAAGCTGTTCAAATGAGCAAAACCTATGACAATATACACATACATACATACTACATACAAACATACATATAAATAAATACATATAAATTATTAACTGACTTTATCTCATTGATGTACCCGACCCGGTACACTGGATCAGTTCTCGATGGTTAAGAAAAATAGTTCCTGTAAACAGAAGTCCGAGCAGAGGGGCCCAAGAGCACAACCTGCTTCCTGTATTGATTACATAACTTCACAGAACGCAACACGATGGGACAACCATATAGGCGTGATAGTGGAAGTGGAAGTTGCGAGCATAAAAGTGAATGTAACGAAAATGGTGATAGTCCCTTTTCTAAATCCACCCAACAAGGGAGCAAGTCCGGCTCCTCGCACATCCATAACAGAAGTTTGTATATGTTAGCTGCCCAGTTATAATATCTAAAAACTGGCAAGGCAAAACCGCCTTTGTCCTTGGGAGACTGAAAAAACGATTTTCGAATTCTGGCCGGTCTTCCAGCCCATAGGAACATTGAAATCAGCTTGTCCAACTTGTCAAAATAAGATTTTGTAAGGAAACCAGGAAGGTGCGGAAATAAGTACAGAAACTTTGGAAGCGTCGCCATCTTGATCAAATTTATCCGACCTACAAGTGAGAGGGGCAGTGCTGACCAGCAGTCAAAATCCCCCTTTGTTTTGATGATCAAGGTTGAAATTGTTACAAAATAAATTTGACAGAGAAGAGGAAATCTGAACAGCCAAATATTGGAAGCCAGCAGTTAACCACTTAAATGGTCATATAGAAGGGGAGAGCTCTTTAGCAGAGCTGTTAATGGGCAACAACTCGCTCTTTTGATAATAATCTTATGAACAGACACACTGCCATTATCATTCAAAACCGCAAAAATCATGGGGGAAGAGGAAACAGGGTCTGGGACATAAGAAGAAGGTCATCTGCATACAAAAAGACCTTATGGACTGTATCAGCGCGTCTGTATCAGCGCGTCTGTATCAGCGCGTGTAATGCATGGGGAAAGAGGAAACAGGGTCTGAGACATAAGAAAAAGGTCATCTGCATACAAAGAGACCTTATGGACTGTATCAGCGCATGCCTATAAAGTCAGACTCTGAGTGTAGCCAAAGGGCTAACTGTTCTATCAGCAAAATAGATAACAAAGGGGAAAGCGGCCAGCCTTGCCTAGCGCCACGATGATGAAGGAAAATAGGGAGACAACATGTCATTTGTCCAGACCGAAGCCCTCGGAGAAGAATAAACAAGTTTGACCCAGTCTAAGAAAGCCCCGTCCAGCCCAAATTTGGCCAGAACTCTGTACAAAAAGCCCCATTCAATACTGTCAAAGGCCTTCTCTGCGTCGAGTGACACCACAACCTCCGGCACCAAGGAACTTTTAGAAGTGATGATGTTGAGAAGCCATCTGGTATTGGATGAAGACTGTCTACCAGGCATAAAGCCAGTCTGATCTGGTCCAATGATAGATGCTAAGACGCGCTGCAGTCGAGAGGCAAGAATCTTCGAAATAATTTTAAATTCAACATTTAAAAGAGGTCTATAACTGCCGCAAATCAAGGGATCTTTGTCCTTAAGAAGTAATGAAATGGTGGCCTCCGACAGGGTATCAGGAAGATGGCCAAGGGCAAAGTCTTCATTATACATGTCCCTCAAGATGGGACAAAGTAAAGATGAAAAAGTCTTCTAATAAAGAAAAAGTCTGATAAATGTTTGTAATTGAATAACTATTGTCCCAATTAGGGCCATAAAGCAGACTAGTAAAAGAGGAGCACCATGAAGTGTTACAGAAACCATAACATACCCGCCATTTATATCGGTAACAGACTTACCGTATTCATCACAAAAGGAATGCCTTTTCTGATATATAGCAAAACCTTGTGCCTTACTCTTAAATGTAGAGTGGTACATTGCCACAACCCAAGTCTTCTTAAGTCGCGCAACTTCCTTATTAAGCAGGCGAGTCTCCTGGATAAAACATATCAGCCTTAAGCTGGTTCAAGTGAACCATTACTCACCCCAGCTTTGGGGCAGTCCCCATCCCCCTCACATTCCACGAGACAAATCTAAGCATATTGTGAGCAGAGAGCATGCCTCAAGGGTGAGAGTTTGTCAAGATGGACTGGTGAACACTGGTGGGATTCTGAGCACAAGGGCGGAACAAATCTAGTATTTGAAAAGGAGAAAAAGAATGAAAAAGAACAAGCAATACAAACCATATTACAAAAACAACAATAATAGTAAGATAAAATATAATAATGACAAGCCACATACATACACAGTTCCATCCATAGGCACACTACTTCCTACTTCCTGTTGCCTTTTCCAGCTTCACTGGTGACATCTGCTGGCGATTGCACATCATTACAATGCTCCCCAAGCCTGAAACTTAGTGATTAATTGCATCAGAGCCTTGAGCATCAAATGCACACAAAAAACAAATTTCTCGAGTTAACTCGTGAATGGGGCTATACCACTGGATTATACAAAAATGATTTAACATGAGGTAGGCATCAAATGAGTTAAAACTCGTGAAAAAAAGATCTCCACATATTAACATTAAATCACTATTTAATCAACATTCACACAAAAAACATGTTTACAGTATGTTTTCTATATATGTTTAAAATATGCTGACATTATGAGACACAAACCACTACAGTATTCGCTTCTTCTTATGACTACCAAGGCATAACAAGGACAAATTCCTCTCTTTCCTCCACTGTGCAGGAAATAAGATTGCTGCTAACATGAGATTATTGCTAATAGGAGGACCACAGTCGGTGTAGGTGCTATTCAAATTTTATTTTAAATAGTTGCTAGAATGGTCAGAGAAGTCACCTTTTACAGCGACAATATATTTAAATTGGCAACACTGAAACAAAGTCGCTGCTCTTGTTCGTGTAAATTGCTGTCACACATGCACATCAAAATAAAAGCAAAGCATACTTAACGATTTAGTTTGACATCCTAAAGGCTGCGGTGACTGTGGACAGGCTGGATGTCTCCCGATGTGCTGTAAACCTTTATGTTCATCCATGAACGGTCATCAGCAAGCTTTGCACAAGCCTGATAATGATCGTGATCATTTGAATCAGGTGTGTTGCCAGCAGGGAGAGATGGAAAACAGGCTGGCTCCTCTTGAGGACTGGACTTGAGCACCCCTGCTTTAGAGAGATGTTTAGCCAAGCGATTTAAGCCTTAATAGGTTAAGAGACACCAAGCTATTTTCAATACTTTAGATTGGTGAATTTGTAAAAATAACACCCTCCCCGCCTGACTCATAGGATACAGTAGATTTGTGAAAAAATATGAAATTTACCAAATTGTGTGTGCAAAGGAGTTTTCCGCCCGACGACAGCAGTATGCTACATACAGTGGGTATGGAAAGTATTCAGACCCCTTGAAATTTTTCACTTTCTGTGTCATTGCAGCCATTTACCAAATTAAAAAAATACGTTTAATTTATTTCTCAGCACCCCATCTTGACAGAAAAAAACAGAAATGTAGAAATGTTTGCATATTTATTAAAAAAGAAAAATCAAAATATTGTATGGTCATAAGTATTCAGACCCTCTGCTCAGTGTTGAGTAGAAGCACCTTTTTCAGCTAGTACAGCCATGAGTCTTCTTGGGAATGATACAACAAGTTCTTCACACCTGGATTTAGGGATCCTTTGCCATTCTTCCTTGCATATCATCTCAAGTTCTCTCCGGTTGAATGGTGAACGCTGGTGGACAGCCATTTTCAAGTCCCTCCAGAGATGCTCAATCGGGTTAGGTCAGGGCTCTGCCTAGGCCATTCAAGAACAGTCACAGAGTTGTTCTGAAGCCACGCCTTTGTCATTTTAGCTGTGTGCTTCTGGTCATTGTCCTGTTGAAAGGTGAAACTTTGGTACAGTCTGAGGTCCTGAGCATTCTGCAAGTGGTTTATCCTCCAGGATATCTCTGCAGTTGGCCACATTCATCTTTCCTTAAATTGAAATAACATGATGCTCCGATCACCATGTTTCACTGTAGGTGTTTTATTGGACAGGTGATGAGCAGTGCCTGTTTTTCTCCACACGTACCGCTTAACATTAACACCAAAAACTTCAATCTTGGTCTCATCAGACCAGAAAATCGTATTTCTCATTGACTGGGAATCCTTCATGTGTTTTTTGGCAAACTCTATGCGGGCTTTCATGTGTCTTGGACTGAGGAAAAGCTTCCGTCAGGCCACTCTGCCATAAAGCCCCGACGGTGTTAGGGCTGCAGTGATAGGTGACTTTGTGGAACTTTCTCCCATCTCCCTACTGCATCAGAAGAAATTGACAGAATGTGAGTTAAATATAAAGGTCGCTGCAAGGGTCTGAATACTTATGACTATATGATATTTCCGTTTTTCTTTTTTCACAAATTTGCAAAAATGTCTACATTTCTGTTTTTTGTCTGTCAATATGGGGTGCTAAGTGTACATTAATGAGAAATAAAATGAACTTTTTTGATTTTGGCAGATGGCTGCAATGACACAGAAAGTGAAAAAGTTCAAGGGGTCTGAATACTTTCCATACCCACTGTACATAATAGGGATACAAATAAAATAACATGGCGGCACGGTGGACTACTGGTTAGCACGTCCGCCTCACAGTTCAGAGGTCATGGGTTCGATCCCGGCTCCGGCCTCCCTGTGTGGAGTTTGCATGTTCTCCCCTTGCCTGCGTGGGTTTACTCCGGGTACTCCGGTTTCCTCCCACATTCCAAAAAAACATGCGTGGTAAGTTGATTGGACTCTCTAAATTGCCCCTAAGTGTGATTGTGAGTACAGATGTTTGTCTTTGTGTGCCCTGCGATTGGCTGGCAACCAATTCAGGGTGTCCCCCACCTACTGCCCGAAGACGGCTGGGATAGGCTCCAGCACGCCCCGCGACCCTTGTGAGGAGAAGCGGTATTGATAATGGATGGATGGATAAAACAACATGCACCAAATCTAGCCAATGCATATGGTTAATATAATCAATAAATGGAAAGTTCATCCAGTTGAACACACCAATGTGGTTTTGTCCTCTGGAGACAAGATTTCACCAACAATGTATCAGGAGCTAAACATAGAGTCATGGACAGATGACTCAGATTGAAAAAGTGGTATAATTCATGACTCACCATTTACTTTAGGGCTTGGTGTCCCTGGTATTAGTTTGACAGTTTTTTCCTGTGATTTGGATCCAGCTGCAGAAGAACACAAATATGTCACAAAGATGGAGTGATTAATTGCATCCAGGCGTCATAACCAGAGAAGGCAGGAAAAGTAAACAAGCTGCTCATCTGAAACTTTTCTCTTTTTTTTTCAATTTGGCTCTGTTGCGACGCAATATTTATGAAACAAGACTACTGTATGTAGGCAATCAAAATGAATATTTCTCATATATTAATAGTATTTCACATACCAGCCTAGGTAATTTAGTTCTATTCATTCATATCATTTCTGTATTAAAGTTACTTCGTATTGAAAAATCAAGTGTTGTGTAAAATCAAATAGTTTATGTGCTCGCTGTATGGACGGACTCACTAAAAGCTACAACTTCACTGCTCACGGCATACTTCTGTTACCATGTTACAATTTTTGGCAATTTTTGGGTTGGACCAAAATAATCAGTGAAATTATGAAATTTCTAAAAATAGTTTATGGACTTTTTCATCTGACAATCCCAAAATTATTCTGAAACATAAAACAGGTTCACATACAGACTATTTTGTCATTTCAATTAAAATTATTTGTATTTAAGATCTCTGGTAAAACGTTTGCATGTGACATGATCTATTCTGATTTCATGTATACAAGTGCTACTACATTTAATAGGAACAGACGTTTCACAGATGTATGACAGATTGCTCTAAATGTCATGTGATTTACCAAAATGGGAAGTCAGTCATCTTTTTAGCACTGTAGTTGCGATTGTTTTACACTTTTCTAAAAGCTTGATAAAAAAACAGTTACAAGTAGCTAAAAACAAAGTCTCCTGTCACAGACCAGCTCAAATTGTAAGTCTCCATATTGTTAAGTGTGTAAATGAAGACTTCACTGCACATTTAAATAAAACAGAGAATGTGCACACAGGACAAAGCCTTGCTATTCCTGTTGAACTATATACATGACTTCTCATCGGATTTGCAAAAAGAATATACCACTAGCAACATGAAAGGATTTCCCAAAAAGGAAAATCTGTCCAAATT
The DNA here is from genome assembly GCF_054856515.1 of Filicampus tigris. Taxonomy (NCBI): domain Eukaryota; kingdom Metazoa; phylum Chordata; class Actinopteri; order Syngnathiformes; family Syngnathidae; genus Filicampus; species Filicampus tigris. The sequence continues at coordinate 26,956,975 of NC_141224.1, read as the reverse complement.
CAGTCTAGTTGGAATGGCCCCGTTAACCAAAGTATAATGCACCAGGTGTGTCGTGTGTGTAATTTTCCACACTGCTTAATCCTGTACAGGGTTGCGGGGAGGTGCTGGAGCCTATCCCAGCTGACTATGGGCGAAAGGCGGACTACACCCTGAACTGGTCGCCAGCCAATCGCAGGGCACGCACACAGACACAGTCACTGAGTGGGAACCGATCCCATGCTGCCCCCACACAACTAAGGCGAGTGTACCACTACACCATCAGCGACCCTATAACGCATCATGGAATTAGAAAATTGGATGATGGGTTCTCGATGTAACTTTGCTCTGGGTGGTTTTCTCTTCTTTCAGGTAGTCAGTTGCATCATCTCAATCATCTGGCATTGGACACCTCTGCAGGCAACTTACCTCTGCACACGGGCACCTTGCCAGTCCAGCTGCCATCAGAGCGGCAGAAGCGGTGCTCTGAACCCCCAGAAAGAAAGTATCCTGGCTGACAGGTGTATATCAGGGTGTAACCGTAGGAGGCCAGGTCAAGGCCCACCACATCAGAGTTGGCTGGGCTGCGCGGCTGCTTGCATGCATGCGCTGGAAAGCAGGCAGATGGCAAGAGAAAAATCAGGAGAGGCACACAAACACCGTGACACATACTTTGTATATACAAATGGAGCAGGCTACACACAAAGTGGTAGATAATTAAGAGCTAAGTGGGCGAGAGAGGGAGGCACTTGGGGGAGGCTTATGTGAAACTTGCTTAAAAGAGATTCACAAACATTTTAGCATTCATATAAGCCCAGGGAGCTATTAAGAAAATTGATGCTGATCATTTAAAATTATGAATTTCTTTTTCGTGAGACAGATTTGGCCTTTCAGAGGCACAGTTTGAAAATGAAGTAAAAAATGGAGAGTGACAGTAATTTGAATGCCAGTGGATGTTGACTTTTTAAGTAGGATTTTGTTTTACTTTTGCAATATGGCTGGACATATTGTGAGCATAATTCACTGAAGTCATCATAAACGCATACCTGTACCCAGACCTCAGCCTTGAGGGGCAAGTGAAATGCTATTTTTACACCCTACAGACACTTTGCTGAATATTTTTGATGCTACTGTTATATATATTCATGCAGCACTGACGCAGTCGTCTTGAGTGGCGTCCTTTGCGACAATCACTGGCAAGTATTACCATAGATGACATTCATAGACCCACCCTTGAGTGCGTCGATGCTAGAGCCGTATTGAAAAGTGACAAAGTGAAGTGATTTGTGAAGGGCAGTGTTTCTCAACCTTTATTGAGCCAAGGCACATCTTTCACATTGGACAAAAATTCACGGCAGACCACTTAGCACAATGACTCACAAAAAGTATATAAAAAGGTAAAAAAATAATTGACATTGGGTAATTTTCCACGGCACACCAGATGATCTCTCACAGCATACTGGTTGAGAATCACTGGTGAAGAGGCCTCATTCACATTCTGCTTGGATGTATTATCAAGCTATAACTAAATGGATTCATACTGAACCAAGCTATTATTTGTATTGCCATTCTCACTCAATTGTATGATTATAATTTGCCAATTTTATGGCTAATGTGAAGGCCATGTGAAGGCGGACATGCTGACATAAAACTAGGAATGGGTTGAACGAGTGAAGACAAGAAAACTAATGTGGACATTAAACCAAGCAGTGTAGCTAACAGATGAATGGCATCCAGTGAGGTTTTGGTATCACTTCAAGCAAGCAGAGACATGCTAACGATAAAAAGTCTGGCTAGTCTGATGAATAAATAATTAGCTCACTCCCCTTCCTTGCACCTCCCCACGCTTTCTGAGCATAAGTCTGTGTAAGCCATTTAGAATGACAAACTGTCAGGATTTGTCAAGACTACTTACAGAGTTCTTAGAACATGAACAGTGAAGACATTTACAATGAGGCATATGTCAAAACTCTTATCAAAGAGCCAAGTTCATCTTATGCATTGCAACTTTTGAGGTTACTACACAAGGGCTCAACAGACATTACTACTTTTTGGAAACCTGTTGGCAGTATGCAATGCTCCGTATTATTTGCTCCGTGGAGATGCCATGTCTGATAAAATTAAAAATATGAAATAACAATGATAATATACATATATATTAGGGCACGATTAAAAATGTTAATCAAGTTAAGCTTAAAAAAATAATTAATCGTAATTGCAATTCGAACTATTTCCAAAATATGCCATATTTTTCTGTTAATTGTTGTTGGAATGGAAAGATAAAAGACACAAGATGGATATATACATTCAACATACTGTTCATATGTCATGTATTTTTTATAACATTAAGTCCTCATGAAATGAAAATTAACATTTTTTAATTAAAATTATTAACATTCCTTCTGTAGTAGACAGTATTTTTATTCATTACAAAAACAAATCACGCAAAAGGGCCTCAGAACAGTGACAGAAATATTTCAAATGTGTGCAAACAAAGTGTGTGCGTGTAATGTACACATTTTATATGTGGCCCTTGTAAATATTCTTCGAATTTATGTTTTCCGAGTGGTCCCTGAAGGGCACACGAATGTAATTGGCTCATTTGACGGGCTAGTGTTGTGGTCTGTTCAACTGTGAGGAGCACGACTACTAGAGCAGTTATCAGCACGTCGTGTGTTACATTAACTGACTTTATGAACACAAAACAAGACAGCCCTCTTCTCTACTCATCCTCAGTCGCTGAGGCAAACCAATTTATTCACATTTCTGAGATTTAAAGCTGCCCTCTTCTTCCGAAATGCTTCTTTATACTCCCGTGGGCGACACCCACTAGCCGGGGGAAAACTGTACGTCACTGTTTGCAATGAGTGCAAATGACTACCTGCTTATTTATTGTTCCAACTGTATCAATTTTCCACCCAGAGGGCATACCTGATACTATTACACACACACGCATCCGCTCTGCTGCTCACTGAACTTCTGAGTGGAGTGAGATCATGCATGGGCAGTCATTCTGCGCATGCGTTAAATGCGTCAAATATTTTGACTCAATCAATTCCAAAATTTAATTACCGCCCGATAACGTGGTATGTTTGACAGCACTTGAATGGAAGAAAGTTTGACGTAGGTGTTACTGAATAACTCAAGGTTATACACTAAGACGAGTGCATGAGCGGGCAGCTCGTCCGAGACACAAGCTCACTCATCAATGGACGGTAAGAATAAGATCTCCTCCTGCTAACTTTGACTGTTAGAAATTGAAAGCTCAAAGTAATATATATATATATATATATATATATATATATATATATATATATATATATATATATATATATATATATATATATATATATATATATATATATATGTAAATATATATGTATATGTATATATATATATATCATTTCACAAAGCCCGAGAAAAGAAATGTGTCTTCAACCAGGTTTTAAAAATGGACAGAGGGTGGATTTATGGCACTGTGGGGCAGGGGCGGAGCCATGGGTGGGCCTGGGTGTGCACAGGCCCACCCAGAGTGACAGACTGCCCACCCAACCCAATGAGATTCATGAAAAAAATATATACTTTAAAATGTTTTGTTAAATTTGTGTTTTTTATTTTATTGAATATTAAGAATGGCATAATTGTGGTTGTCTAAAGACAGATAATTTTATTTGAATATACAATGTGTCAGGATAGGAGGATTGTGCTCAATGAGAGAGAGAAATATTCAGGCCCACCCTGATTTTTCCAGGCCCACCCATTAGCCACGTTCTGGCTCCGCCCCTGCTGTGGGGTCAATGCAGTGTGGCACAGCCATAAAAAAAACACCGTATTCATAAGTACCTAAACATTATTATTAGAGTTACCACTATGTTTAGGTCCACCATGTGGGATGAACAGGAAAATTATTTAAAAAAAAAAAAGTTATTAACAAATATTTCATCTACAGTTTACATTTGCAAAATGTAACAAACGTTCAATGGCTAAACTGCTTTAAAAAATCTAATGACCACTTCTATTATTTATCTTTTTTTTACTTCATTACAAACTACTGTAATACTGTAATCTAATTTGGAGTGAGGGTTAACTGCATTTTTTTCCACACCAGAAGGAATCCAACACTTAACTACAAAGGAAAAGGTGAACTATTCTTGAATATTATTAAAAAATAACTCAATCAATACTCACGTAGCAGGATGGTCTATTAACGTCGCTACCTTGTAGCTGCATTGGTCCATTTTATTATCTTTATTCTTTTTATCCTTTCTATTCTCCATTTGGGCTGTAACAATAACAGGACGAAGGCAGATGAAAATCTATAACATTTTTAAGTCGTGACAGGTGATGGATGTGAGTCAGAGAACGGCTACTGCTGGGCTGAGGCATTCTCAGATAAAGAAAAATTTGGCATGAAAGTGTACCTGCTACCGGCATTTGCGTTTGAATGATAAGTGGGTTTCCTGTCAGACAATTTCGGGTGGTGGCCATACAATGTCACCGTTATTCACAAAATGATAATAATAGGTAAAGATAAACGCATTATTACATTGAAACTTCCATTCAGCCAAAGGTTAAACCAAAGGACTCCGGAGTTAACGGACAGAAAATAAGAGTCCAGTCCTTTCAAACCGCCACTTTGCATAGAACCTGTCCGTTTTCAATGATCCAGAATTGGCTGCAATTGACCACAGTGCCAGTAAACAGTACCGTGGTCCAAACAACAGATACAGGTACAGGTATTTTTTGAGTTGTGCCAATGTTGTTACAGATATACGGTAGACTACAGCAGGCTCACGTGCCTACATGGCGGCCATGTTGGCAGGGGCGACTTTCCCGTCAAAGGTAATGAAATCCATGGCCATTAGCTAAGCATCGCCATATTCACGCAGCTCAAAGGAGTGTGGTGTACTTACCTATTCATTAGCTGTTGTTTACTAGAGCAAATTCTCGTAATTTAGTATGTGCAACACATCTCTCGAACATTCTATTTTTGGAACCTTGTACAGTATATAGTGTTTTTATGTCAAACCCCTATCTATAGAATCCAATCGTAATGGAGGTGAAAAAAGCACTGCTACTTAAGTTGAACAGAAAATGGATACAAATTATAATACACTCAATATTTACAGTCTATGAAACTGTACAGTCTGTGTATTATCAGGGCAAATCCTCCTGGCCTCCTTCCCTCTACTGTGCAGGAAATGAGAATGTTGCTAACATGAAGACCGCTGTTGGGATTGTGGCTTGTCTCTTCATTGAACAATAGTTGCTAGAGGGGTTGTAGAAGTCACTAAATATCAGAGCTGGGCATCGCCTAACCGCCATTGCATTCCGTCCTACATATTTGATCGACCATGTAGTCCCAGTTGAAGGATATGGATGACTTTATAACAGCCAATACATTAGCCAAATGTTATCCATCCATCCATTATCCAAAGCGCTTACCCTCACAAGGGTCGCAGGCGTGCCGGAGCCTAGCTGTCCCAGGGCAGGGTACATCCTGAACTGGTTGCCAGCCAATCGCAGGGCACACAGAGACAAACAAACACACACACACACACGCACACACACACCCACACACACACACACACACACCCACACACACACACACACACACACACACACACACACACACACACACACACACACACACACACACACACACACACTCACAATCACACTTTGGGGCAATTTAGAATGATCAATGAACCCACCATGCATGTTTTTTTGTTTTTTTTGGGAATGTGGGAGGAAACCAGAGTACCCGGAGAAAACCCACACAGGGGAACATGCAAACTCCACACAGGAAGGCCTGGGCCGGACTCGAACCCGTGACCTCTGAACTGTGAGGCGGATATGCTAACCAGTTGACCACCGTGTCGATTATTGTATTGCATATGGATAATCATGGTTTTATGTGAATCAGTATATTAGTGATACATGGATCATATAGTAATTGTGTTACACTCCCCTTTTTTTATGAAAGAGTTTTCAGACTTCTTATCCATTTTATATTCTACTTATAACAGAATTTTAATAACCGGCGATTTTAATGTACACGTCGATGATATCTCGGACCCGCTGTCCAAAGAATTTTTAAACCTTTTAAACAGCATGGATTTCAAACAGCATGTCTCACAGCCGACTCACAACAGAGGACACACCCTAGATTTGGTCATTACCTATGGCCTGACCGCGGGTCTGTCCTCTGTTGTGGACCTGGATGTGTCAGACCATTACTGTGTGTATTTTAACATCGCCGGTTTTAACCATCCGGCAGCCCTGGTGAGAACAGTGAGGAAACGCTACCTATCTTCTGAAGTGGCTGCAAATTTTATCGACATTTTAAAGTGCACTCCTGCCTACATTTTACATGCACCCTGTGATCTTATTGTTGACAATTTTAACCAGAACCTGAAATCAGCCCTGGACTCAGTAGCTCCACTTTCAATAAAAATGACAAAAGCAAAGACTGTACCCCCGTGGATAAACAATTCAATCACAGTTTCAAAAAGAAAATGCAGGAGTGCAGAAAGGAGGTGGAGAAGGAGTAGACTTACAATACACCACGAAATATTATGTGAACTAAAATGCTACAATAAAACAGTCAAACAGGCAAGAATTTCCTATTTCTCAAACCTCATTACAGTTAATAGAAACAACCCCAGATTCCTCTTCTCCACCTTTGAACTTTTAACTAGCTCTGATCTTAACAAGTCCCCACAGAGACCAACAGACACTCTCTGTGAGGACTTTGCAGACCACTTCAGAAGTAAAATCAATAACATAAGATCCAGTTTTTTTAGCCCGTCAAACCAAAAGTTTCAGTAAACCTGGACAATCACATTTACCTGAGGAAACACTGGAAAGTTTTGCCCTGGTTGACGTAAGGACACTTGGTCGAGTTTTTTCCCAGGTAAATCCAACAACCTGCCTTTTGGATCCAATTCCCACATTTCTTTTTAAGACATTTTATGGATTTTTTGAGGAACAAATTTTAAACAAAGTCATTTGCTCTCTCCAGACGGGTGTCTTCCCCGCCGCCTTTAAAATGGCGGCGGTGAAGCCCCTTCTGAAGAAGAGGAACTCTGACCCCAGCGTTTTTAATAATTACAGACCTGTATCCAACTTACCATTTTTAAGTAAGATTTTAGAAAAACTCGTGTTTCTCCAATTAAATCACTTTTTAAACACAAATAATATTTTAGAGAAATATCAATCTGGTTTTAGGATGAACCACATTACTGAGACTGCTCTTTTAAGGATTTTAAATGATATTAGGTATACTGCAGATGTGAGAAAACTCACAGTCTTGGTGCTACTGGATCTAAGCGCTGCTTTTGATACAGTAGATCACCAAATTTTATTAAATAGACTTAAAAACCTAGTGGGCATCTCTGGTACTGTTTTTAACTGGTTTTATTCCTATCTCACAGACCGATCTTTTTTTGTAAATATGGATACTTGTTCCTCGAGAACCCATGAAATTAAATGTGGGGTTCCCCAAGGTTCAATTTTAGGCCCGATACTTTTTAATCTTTATATGCTTCCCCTTGGGGGTGTCATCAGGAGACACGGCGTCAGCTTCCACAGCTATGCTGATGACACACAGATGTATATTGCCGTGTCTCCTGATGAAACAGGACCCATTGACCCTTTTAAATTGCATTTTAGATATTAAGTCATGGATGGCAGAGAATTTCCTACAGCTCAATCAGGACAAAACTGAGGTTTTAGTTGTCGGCCCTGAAGGTCAGAGAGAGAAACTTTTACCAAAACTACAAGATTTTAAACCCTCAGAATGTGGGAAGAATCTGGGCGTCATCTTTGACTCTGAGCTCAGTTTTAATCATCATATTAAAAATGTAACCAAGATAGGTTTCTATCATCTTAAGAACATCGCTGGAGTCCGCCTGTTTCTCTCTCAGGCTAACACGGAAGTGCTGATGCATGCTTTTATTTCCTGTTGTTTAGATTATTGTAACGTCCTGCTCTCTGGCCTCCCCAAAAAGAGTCTCTTTTCTTTACAACTACTCCAGAATTCAGCAGCTCGGGTGCTGACGAGAACCAGAGGGCGGGAGCACATTACACCAGTTTTAAAACCGCTGCATTGGCTACCCCTGTGTTTCAGGATCGATTTTAAGGTACTTTTATTAGCTTATAAATGTCTTAATGGTCTTGGGCCATCTTATTTATCCGATTTGCTTTTATCATACCAGCCCTTGCGGATCCTGAGGTCCTCTGGCGCGGCCTTTTAATTATTCCATGGGTGAGGACCAAAACGCATGACGCATGTTTTGGACATTTTTACTGGACAGCACTTTGAGTTGCATTCTTTTTGTATGAAAAGTGCTATATAAATAAATTTGATTGATTGATTCATTACAAATTTTGTAATGGTATTACACATTTATGGTCATCATACACAATCAGCTAAATATCTTAAATACCTTTGAGGTGGTTTTCTAGGCAATTTTTGGGAGGATGTGGTTTGCCATATTAAGCCATCCGGCTCCCCTTATGACTCCGTGCCTCCTCACTTCTTTAAGGAGTTTCTCCCCAGTATTGGTGAATCGGTTTTGGCCATTATCAACAGCAGCCTGTCTCCTGGTGTAATCCCCCAACATTCTAAACATGCTGTAGTGCAACCCCTGTTTAAGCACGTTTCTACGATTAAAGCTGGGAGCGCTGTTGCGTGTTTCTCCCTTTAAAGCCGGGAGAGTGTATATGTCATTTTCTTTTTTTTTAATCCAATTCTCAGTCTCTTAGCCAATGGAATGCATCAGGATATACATGTGACGGTGTCGTGTGTTGTCCGAGGATATCCGTAATTTCTTACGAGGAGTAATGGAGGCACAGTCGAGCTCTGATATAAGTCACGGCAGTGATATAGATGACACGCTCGCGGACTTTAAAGCTGTGAAACCTAGGGATGGGATTTTCGACCAATTTGCCCGCTGACTAGTCTCAAATTTTTATTTGCGACTAGTCGACTTGTCTATAAGCAAGAAAACTTGAAATTTAATACATATTGAATTCAAAGTTTACAATGCAAATACTTTGTGTATTTAGGGGCTATTTTAGCCCAAACATTCAGGACAGTTTGTTCATTTAAATTATATTGATATAACAACAACTGACTGAATAAAGGTGAACAATTGAAAGAGAAATACATTTCTGATACATTTGCCATTGCAATGCATGGCATTTATTATGAATAATGTAATGAGTAATGGTACTGACTCCCAGTCCAGCAGGGTCTCATTCTCCAGCACCATGTGAGCGGCATTATCATGCACACAGGCGAAGACTTTATTTTCTAGTGCCCATGTACCCATCACACTCCGCAGGTGAGCAGCCAAGTTTTCATCTGCGTATCTTTCCCCCAAGGTGCATGTCTGAAGCACACAGCTGCGGAGATGTCCACATATGACACGTTATAGTCATCTAAGATTCGGTGGCTATGGACGTCCATCCGTCTGTAGTTATGGCCACATACAGTAGTTGACCTGCTCAATCGCTCGTAGCATCTCCTCTTTTATTTGGTTATGGTTACTCTCGAGTTGGGGCGTGATTGTTTTTTGCGACTTAGCACCGTATACTCAGGCTCGATATACTGCATTCATTTTTCAAACCCTTTGCCCTCAACAAAAGAAAGTGGCAGCATATCGCGGGCAGTCATTTCACAAATTAGTTGGTTAATCTTTGCTGTGCGGTGAGCGTCGCAGCGCCTGGCTGTAACAAACGCTCTCATGCTCGTCTGCCTGGCCCCGCCGCCATACCCACAGGGCCATCGTCGACCTGTAGGTTCAGCATAAACTCGCTTAGTCTACTACTACTACTACTACTACTACTACTACTACTACTACTACTACTACTACTACTACTACTCTATTCTACTCTACCGGAGCGATGAGAAATCACATCCAAAGGAAACACCTCAATGGAAGAAACGGTGCCGGGGTTTTTTTCGTGGTAGCTTCGACATCTTCAGAATTTACTTTTCTAAATATTATTCCCAAAACGTAGTATCCCCGCCCCCTACTATGTGTACGTGTGGGCGGGTGGGAGGGGAGCAATTCTCTCGGTGCTCAGCTTGTTGACAGGCAGAGGCATGAGGAACAAGATGCGTGATACTTAATGCAGTGTTTAACCGACTAATAAAATACTAAACGTTTAATAAATCGTATACGGTTAAACGGTTAAACGTCTAGTCGCACACATCCCTGATGAAACCATCAAAACGTGATGTATGGTTAAGATGTATGTTCGTAGACGATTTCAATCTCTTTGTAAAAGAACACAGCATGGTAATTACCACCTGATTTTCTTTATTAAATTTAGTGCTTCACTTGCATCTTTGATTGAAACAGTAAAGATTAATAAATTCGGGCCTGTGTGAAAGCCACACGTCTAAGCTCTCAAATTTTGGGGGAATGTCAGGTTTTCAAGGGTGACTCCAAAGACGACCGTAGGTTTTGGAGAGATGTCTCATGAGGGGCTTTAGGCTTTAATGGGTTAAGAAACCTGCTCTTGATCAAGGTGTGCTGTCAATTTTTAGACCCATTTCTAAGATGCCTTTTATTTTTAAAATTCTGGAAAACGTGGTGCACTCACAGTTAAAATATTTCTTGGTATTTCTTGGATGAACATAATGTCATGGAAGTTTTCCAGTCAGACTTCATCATGATGCATAGCGCAGAGTCAGCCCTGTTATGTGTTTTTAATGATCCTCCTGGAAACTGACACTGGAGACTATGTCTTTTGTTTGTTGGATTTGACTGCAGCATTCGATATGGTGGAACACGGTATTCTTTTGGCTCGTTTGCAACTCCAAGTGGGCATTAGTGGAAGCGCTATAGAGTGGTTTGGATCCTATTTGGCTGGCAGGACCTTTTCTTTTAGCCTAGGTTCCCCTGTGTCCCGCTCTGCCCCTCTATCATATGGTGTTCCACAGGGTTCTATTTTGGGACCCTTGCTGTTGTAGCGATCATGGGGGTCACTCGTAAGAGTGTCGATAGTTAATAGCGGCCGGGAGCAATGCCTGCATTAGTCCTGCTCGCCTCTAGGGGCACTACGTCAAAATTTTAGGTTATTTAGAGGGGAATTTGACGAAAAACCTCATTACATCAGTCTTGAGAAGTGAAGGCACTACAATGAAATACGTTGTAAGCTCTTGGAATAAAATAGTTTGATACCTTGACCCAAACACACACAATTCACGCTTGGCTTCTGAATATGGACAAAGTTTACCATTAAGGACGGGAGTGCATAACCTCGTTTCTACCACTAGAGCCGGGAGCTCTGTTGTGTCTTTCTACCTTTAAAGCTGGGCGAGCGGATACGTCTGTGTCTTTTTTAATCCAATTCTCCGTCTCTTAGACAATTTAATGCATCAGAATACACACGTGACGGTGTCGCAAGACCACGGAGGATGTCGCAGAATTATTTTGAGCCGTAGGCTAATGGCGGACGCCGTCGATCACCGGGAGCAATGAAATAAGTAACAGCAGTGACATATAGACAATGCGCTTGTGGACTTTGAACCAGTGGAACCAGTCGAACGTGATGTATGGTTTGTAGACAATGACGATATTGACGTGTTTGTAACAGAATAGATGGTAATTACCACTCGATTTTAGTAAAATAGTGCTTCTCTTGCTCTGACACATTATTTTTACATCTTTGATTATAACAGTAAATAATAATGAATGAACTTCACGTTTTCAAGGGGAATTCCAAAGGCGACCTTATGTTTTGGGGAGCTGTCGAGCCAGCTTAATGGGTTAACTACAACTAGTGAAATATACAAGTAAATACTATGATATGGCAAGCCTAAATAAATGGGAAAAAGGAAAACAAATATCAAAAATAATTGGGAGCTACAGGGAAAATAGGACATCTGATAGATGAGCGTGAGAGGGTGTAAGGATGACTAGAGAAATGCACAGCTCAATGCTAGCGTTCACTATCAATTTTGTATGCACCTACTTAAAATCCCTGGCGAGCTGCAGAGTGGTCACTTACGTTTGCAGAGTCTCACATGGGGAGCGAAGGGGGGAAGGACCTTCTCTCGTTTGCAGGTGGGAGGAAAAAAAAGGGAAAAAGAAAATGCAAAAGAAGGCTGCTGGGAGCGGGACCAAAAGCTTGGTTGGGTTCTCATGTGGGCCGGAAAGAGCAAAACCGGCGTGCTGCTTCAGCATTTCCTTCCCAGCGCCGAAGTCGGCTCATCTACCACATGTTCGTGGTGATGGAGGTTTGCAGAACCCCCAGAGCTTTTGCAGGTCGACCGCGGCCAATTTCCTGGCGCGTGGGAGCGCAATCAAAAATGCAGCCAAAAGATTAAATAAAATTAACGAGAGAGAGAGAGAGAGAGAGAGAGAGAGAGAGAGAGAGAGAGAGAGAGAGAGAGAGAGAGAGAGAGGAGAGACAAAGGCCAGGCGTTTTTGTCTCCTTACGAAAAAGGGGAGGTGGTGAAGTGTCCGTTCCCAAACCCCCTAGCTCACGTTTTCAAGTGAGCCTCAATTCGTGACAATAAATTTTGATTTGCGTCTATTGAATTGTCCTGATTACAACCTTTGTGGATTTCACAATTCTTAACTGGCATCAATTTTCATACTTCAGCTAGAAACATCTCATTCTGAATGCCTCCAAAGTTTAGGAGTCAAAGATATGAGCTTAAACCTATATCTACACTTATCTATAAACAATATGGGGCACGTCATTGCGTCTGTGGGATGGTAAGGTAAGCAACACTGTTTTATTTATTTATTTTTTCCTTACTTGCCCACGTGTCAGGAATGCGGCACCTGCGTGTGACGTGGTACAGGTTAAGTCCGTTCTCGATGTCGATTGGGACCACTTGGATAGATTAAATATGCAGACCGGAAATTGGCGATGCCCAGCTCTGCTAAATATAGTGACGTTGCAAAGTTGGCAACACTGCAGGCATGTTGTAGCTCTTACTCGCTTGTACCATCCGCTCACATATTTTATGTTTATTTTTTTACTTCATAAACACCACAATGGACCGGTCAGACAGGAAAGAGCTGGCTGTGTCCCACAGGTGGAGAAGAGTTTGCAACTGCAAAGTAGTACTTGGGATGCCCTGTGGCAACATGCTTCCTCACACCGGTTTGGGGGAGGAGATATATAAATAAAATGTGATTGATTGATTGATTGATATATGTATCGTACATTACACGTGTACCGGGCATCTTGTGCACATTAGACACAATAAAAACAGTCATGTGTGGGGTCTCTCACATTTAAAAATTTGGATAAGAGATTAAAATTGGTCAGTGTGTAACTCAAATGTGCACACACAAAACACACAACACATTTTATGGCATGCACAAATAGCAGATTATGCAGAAAATGGAATGGAGTCATTGCAATGTATCTGCCACCTCATCACAAATGTCTCCAGGAAATGTAAGTGGAAGTTACCATAGTGGTTAGATCAAGATTACAAGTTATCATGTGAAACCCCTTGTCACTCACTACCTCCACTGTGCGTGCAGTCAAATGGTGACAGTCGTAAGAGTGTTTCAGTTTACAGAGGCTCTGTCTGAAAAGGGTGACACAGCAGAAGTTAGCCTGCTTTGGGCCACTTGGCAATGGTCAGAATTCAGAGGTGGCTCCAAACACCTGGTGGAGGCAAAAACTTCCATGACAACAAGTGAATCAACGACATAGTCTTGAAACAAGGTTTTGTAAAATTTGGAAATGATGGCTTTGCACAAATACCAGCAAATTCATTTGCAGTCTGAATGCGGAGGTAAACTGCTACGGAGGGAGTCTAAGAATCTCTAGAAGTTTCCATTAATGCACCCAAATTTTGCTCATTATTAATTTTAATAGTTGCTAAAAGGGTTTAAAATTTCCTTTGAGGAGCGTGAAGCACAAGTACTTACGGATGCAGGTAGGCTGGGAGCCGGACCATGTGAGATCTGGTAAACATAGGCGGGTTATGGAGCCCTGCAGGATGTGTCCCTGTTGGCACTGGAAGTCCACTCTGCTGCCCACCTGGACACAAACACACAGAAAACCAAGTGATCCAAAATATATATTTTTTAAATGATTATGTATTATGTGAGGGTAACAGATAACATCTTTGGAGTGGAGTTCCAATTTTTTGTTTTGTTTCAAGTGATCCAATCACAAAGCTGGCTTTGCTTTGCTTTCGTGTTTATTTCAACTGTGCTCATGTAAGTACAGATCCACTATCTGGAAATCAACAAAATTACAATCTTCAATGCAGCTCGATAAATCAATACACAAGAAGTACACAGTGTTCAGTGTTTTCTAAAACATAATTCATTCATTCACCTTAAAACCAGTTGTATAATTCATGAAGCCATGTTCGGGCACTCCTGGATTTTCACATGTGGTTCTTGAGGGCTCTGAAAAATAATTTGTGATGAGAAAAAGTAGCATTAGCTGAAGAGTATGAGAAAGTCAGTATAAAATGGATGATTAAAAAATAAGCAGTCTATTTATGGGCTTTATTTCTTGCCTTCTAACATTTTATAATGCCTTTATGATTTAATCTCACTTGAACTCAGTGAAAATAAACAATAGTAAACATAACTATACATAGAAATTAATCTTCATGTTTGAGACAGTGTTTAGCACCGATGCAGCGAGGCTGAGATCCACTCCAGGTGCCGTCCTCCTGGCATCTGCGTGTTGTTGATCCTACCAGCACATAAGGGGTACCGCAGTTAAATGTGACTTCTGACTTAAAGATGAAGCTGCGCCCTTCTCGCTGTCCCTTGTCAGGCGTACCAGGATATCCACAGAACTTGGCTGCGAAGGCAGAGAATTAAAAAAAAAAAATTAAAAAGTTGCAAAAATTATGATCTGATGGCAAACGTCCAACATACCGTAGATCACACATGTCAAAGTCAAGGCCCGCGGGCCACATCTGGCCTGCGAGAAAGTTTTCTACGGCCCCTGGGATGATATTGCTTTATTATTAGATCCGGCCCGCAGCAAGCCGGTGTGGGTAGCAGATGTGATCGGTTCCTTCGCGCCTGCCGATGACGTCACGCTTTAAAATATATTGTAGCGTCTTCCAAAAACAGACGTAGTTTAATTAGCACATTTTTATTAGTCCAACCGGCTACTGTGGGCCGCAGCCGACTCCCAATACTGTACGACAACCGTTCAGTCAAGAAAGAGCAATGGCTCTCCTCTTCGTCCACCTCCACTACTCTCGCTCGCATGCCCTCCCATCCAGCGAGCCA
This sequence comes from Filicampus tigris, assembly GCF_054856515.1. Lineage (NCBI taxonomy): Eukaryota > Metazoa > Chordata > Actinopteri > Syngnathiformes > Syngnathidae > Filicampus > Filicampus tigris. The sequence goes on along the minus strand of NC_141224.1, from coordinate 26,941,748 downwards.
CACGATGCATTCATTAAACCTCGGAAACAACACAGCTAACCCGATTCATTACACTATTTCTGCAATCTATTTCTTTGCATCTATGAGGGCCACCCCCTGGCTGTTGTTATAACGAACATTACGCCTACTTTTGGGAGGGTTGTCCTTCGGTCGTCTACGTGCCGACTGAAGACTTCATGTCAGTTTTCGTGGCTTTCAGAATTGAATTGTGGTGAAAAGTTATTTGGAGTAAAACACGCTTTATTAAGAAATACTTCATGTTAGAAATCTCACGTTTTATTATTAGTAATTGTTGGCATTTGATAAATTCATTGAGTTTTGATGTAGTGAGTAGTGCTGAGATGTCCCACAGTATGAGCAGGCATTGAACGCTCCTCGATCGCTAAGTGTTGATAGCAAGAGACGTGGTTTCTTTTCTTTTTCGTCCTTTGACACAGCTATCTAGTAGTTTGTTCGTGCCAGCAAACTCAGTATTTGCAGATTGCCCGTGTTTCACCACGTTTGTTGTTGTGTGTAAATGTTAAAAGGTGACTTTAATCATGTAGGTTCGTGTCAGGTAACTGCTGTACATAATAGCCTAGATATGTTCTCGATAGTGATGTCACTTTGATGAACACTAGTTATTTCGGCTAGTATGCTAACTATTCTAGTGATGTAACTTGTGAATGTGTATTGTATGTATTGTTTGGCTGTTTAATTGCGTAATACAGTGAACTGTAATGTTTAGGCATATTGTAAACTAATGGATGTGCATTGGATGATGTTGTTAGGTTATTCTTTGTCTATTGTTGCAGACCACAATAAATAGATGTGTCAAGTGGAATACGGGCCTGTGTTTTCTGACAGGAGCACCCACATTCATACCTTGCCACCCGAAAATAGAGTCAGCTGGAGACATCATACCAATCACATGATCCTCTCCATTTTACTGCACATTATGTACAGTTCATACAATCTTGCAGAATCTTGCAGCCCGAGTCAACCAGAAAATTGTTTCCAGTTTGGCAGGAGAAACGCAAACTTTCCGCTAATCTTGTTTCACAAGGCCGGCAGCGGCTTCTTCTCGAGTCATAAGCGGAAGTGACGTAAAAAAGTAGGAGTAATGTACTTTATTTTATTTTTCATTTAGTAACTCCGAACATAAAAACACAACATCCAGTGGGGTGACAAACATAGAGGCAAAGAAATATATTACAGAAATATAAAGCGTGACATCATCAGCTTGTCGTGAAGGACCCGATCCAATCTGGACGTTTTAAAAAATGAACATTCTATCAGTTCGGCTCGGCTTGTCGTAAATTTTTTATTTGGCCCTCCGTCCATTTGACTTTGACACCCCTGCCGTAGATGATCCATTTACAATGGCAAGTGTGAAGTTTTGTTGATTGTACTTAAAAAGTCAAATTGGGTAGACATTCATCCATTCATTCATCTCTGTAACAAAGCTACATTAAATGTTGAGTAAATGAATACTGAACACAAGCAGAGACCGCAAAGAAAAACAGAGTCAACTGCTGCTGATCACCCAGAACAACATTTTAAATGATGTTGTAACAACATCCGCAATAGATGAACACAAGTGGATGATAAATCTTTCAATTTTGCGGGTGATGTACATCTATTAAACTTGACTGTAGGACCGTCTCGGATAATGGATGGATGATGTGACTGAGTCATTTAGCTAGGGGGATAGGCAGTGGTATGCACAGATAGACCCCAGGTGGTGCTGAAGCACTTGCCCCTCTGCCCTCTCTCAAGACAGTGCCAGTAACATTTTTTTTTAACATTTTACTGAGGTCAATGTTGACAAAATCTTTGATAAGAGCTGCATGATTAAACATGCAGCTTTTATAAAAAATAATGCCCCGATATGCGCCCCCTCCGCACACACACTCGACCTCTGTGTTGACACAATCTTTGATAAGAGCTGCATGATTAAACATGCAGCTTTTATAAAAAATAATGCCCCGATATGCGCCCCCTCCGCACACACACTCGACCTCTGTTGCTCTCTCTTCATTTGTCACGTGAACGCAGCAGAGCAGTGGAGTGACTGAAAATCACGGTCGCAGTCAGAGACAGTGGGACACACACAGGCGTCTCCTCCCCTGCTCCACCAGCTATGTTTCTAACACATGTGAAATTGTATTGTTTGCCCTACCTGTAATTATTTTGTTGTGAAGTACAGCACAACTGAGCGGAAATTAGCGAACTGGCTACCTGATTAGCTAGGAACGAAGCTCTCCGTGTTCCATGCCTTAAAAAGCATTGAACTTTGCAGTGTTGTAATTTGACTTGTGAGGATTATTTTCACTTCAAAATATGACTAAAGTTCGTTTGACTACTACAACAATCTGCTGGTTTCCATGCAAGTCACAGGCAAAATCAATACTTTTTTTTTTTACACTCTTTATTGAACATTTACACCTGTTTTACAAATTGAAAATAGAAATAAAGTATTAAAAAAAAAAAAATTACATACATAATATATATATATATATATATATATATATATATATATAGTAAATCAATAAGTAAAATAATAATACTAATACAATTTAAACTAAAGGAAGACAAAACGTGGCATTTCCACCCTCCTACATTTCAAAATCAATGTTGCATTCAGTGGTTCTCCCGCTACCGTCCATTTGACCAGATATTTCAACCAAATCTTCGCCTATCAATGTTACATGTACATATTTACACCAATTGATATATGGGAAGAAGGAAAAGACAAGAGGAAAAAAAAAACACACCCAAAGATAACTGACAAAATAGACAACAAAACATGTCAACTTCTGTAGCTTTTAACTCGGGTACAATATCAAATCAAGTCCAATCTAATTGATGCTATGTAGTCCTTCCAACTTTTCCAAATTCTATCAAATTTATCCCCCGTAGTCTCAAAGTAAATGTCAATTTTTCCATCACATATATGTTTATCACCTCAACCCAATCCTCAAATCTCGGTATCTCATTGTTCTCTGGTAATCGTTTTTTTACTTGCCACCAACATTATCTTATACATATATTTATCTCCAAAGCTGGTAAAAGTAATTCCAGGTTTTCCCGAGTAAAATGCTTCAAACGTAAGTGAGAGATCTACCATCAGTATTTTATCCATGTTTCTTCAGCTCATGCCAATAACTGCCAATGGACGGACACCCCCAGAACACATGATAATGGTCTGCTTTTCCTGTGCCACATAATCTCCAACATTTTGTATCATGGTATTTTGTCTGTGATGGTGTCCTAAAAAATCTTACAACATTTTTCCACCAGTGTTCCCTCCAAGATAAAGAATAAGTTGTACTCCACTGCTTTTTATTTATAACTTCCCATTCTTCTACTGATATGACAATATTTGCTTCTCTCTCCCACTTCTCCTTTATATACACTGTATCATTCCCTTTTAATTCTTCAACTCCCATATAAATCCTGGAAATTAGATGTTTCCCCAGAGTAGACTTCTGTGCCGAAGTGAGCATTCCAAAAATGTCGGACCCCCTCCCCTCCAAGGTTGCCCCCCTTATTTGAGTCAGATAATGCCGCATTTGCAAGTACCTGAAATGATCTCGATTTGATAACCCATATTGCTCTTTCAACTCTTGAAAACTTGAAAAAAGAGTTCCCAAAATATTATTTTGAACTATTATTTAAGAGTTCCCAAAAATTCCAATTTCTAAAACCTCCTGTCTGTTCTGTTAGGAATAAATTCAGAATCACTCCCAATCCATCTTTGAATCTTACTTTGGGTTTTCAAATAGTTTCTGGATTAGGATTTCAGACCAAATGTTGAGTGATGAATTCAGCCATGGGTTTGACAATTCCTCAATATGTTTTCTCAAGTCCATGTCCACTATTATAGCTTGTATAGGGACACCATCGGTTGTGCTTTCTTCAATATCTTTCCATTTAGCTGAGTAAGAGGGATCGCTCACATATAATAATATCTTTAATTGAGCCGCCTGATAGTAGCATGGGATTCCCAGTCGTCCTTTATTTTTAGGTAACTGCAACATTCCGTACCTAATTCTCTGTCTCTGCCCCTGCCAGACAAATCTTGAAATCATTTTATCCCACTCCCTAAATTCCCCTCCTGTTACCTCCACTGGCAGACTCTGAAACAGGTACCGAAGCCTCGGCAGTATATACATTTTAATCACCTCTACTCTTTGTGATATGGTCATATAGGGTATCAGATTCCATCTGGAAATATCCAATTTAATTTTTCTAATCAGCGGATCAAAGTTAATGGCTTTCAATTGTCCTACATTTCGGGGAAGATTTATTCCCAGATATTTGATTGCTTCTGAGTCCATTTTATCTCATAATTGTCCATAATCTCCTGGGATGGTCTATAATTGAAAGTGATGACCTGGGTCTTTTGTATATTAATTTTATACCCTGAAAAATGCCCATAATCTATAAGGGTTGACATGAGTGCAGGAAAGGATGTGTCTGGGTTGGATAAGTATAATAATACATCGTCTGCAAAAAGCGCTATTTTTTGTACCCCTCCCCCCATAGCAATACCAGTTATATTCTCATTTTGTTTTATCCATCTTCCAAGAGGTTCTAGAAAAATTGCAAAGAGTAAAGGACTCGCCGCACATCCTTGTCGACATCCTCGTTCCAGTGTAAATAAGTTCGACAGACTCCCCTTAACCCTAATCCTGGCTGTAGGTGTATTGTACAAAGCGTGTATGGTCTTAATAAAGCTCCTGTGGAACCGAAACCGTTCCCGCACTTTATATCGGAAATCCCAAACCGAATCAAATGCTTTTTCCGCGTCTATTCCTACCACTATTCCTCCCATCCGATTTTTTATCATATGGTGCAGCACGTGGAGGGTGCGCCTAATATTATCCTGCGTCTGTCTCCGTTTTATAAAACCCGTCTGATCCAACTAGATTATGCCTGGCAAAATTATTTCTAGACGTCTCGCTAGGATGGCTGTGAACAATTGATAATCTTGGTTAAGAACACTGATGGGCCTGTAGCTGGAGCATTCCTTTTCGTCTTTTCCCTCCTTCGGAATCACCGATATAATAGCTTCTCTCCAAGAGTAAGGAATTCCTCCCTCCTTTGACACCCAGTTAAATGTTTTGTGTAAAAGTGGTATCAATGTTACCCTCAGCGATTTATACCACACTTTGGTATATCCATCAGTTCCAGGGGATTTGTTGGGTTTAAGATTAGAAATTGCTCTGTTTATTTCCTCAACTGTTATTTCAGCTATCAAAGACTCATTCTCTTCTCTTGTTACTTGGGGTAAATTTAATTTTTCAAAAAACTGGTCCATCTGGAGTTCATTACATGCTTTTGATTGAGCATAGAGATTCGTATAATAACTTTCAAAGCATTTTTGTATTTCCTTAGTTTTAGTCACCATTGACCGTGTTTGTGGGTCTCTTATTTTGTAGATTGAGTTTTTCGCCTCCTGTTTTTTCAATTTATATGCTAAGCATTTTGTTGACTTACCCCCTACTTCGTAATAGCTTTGTTTTATAAACAATAGCTTTTTTAAATCTCCTGCGTATATACCGTATTTTCCGGGCTATAAGCCGCACCGTTATATAAGCCGCACCCACTCTATTTTTATAATATTTTGGAAAAGAAACTGTTTTGTTTTATGTTAATAAAGTCAGCCAATCTAACACACGACGTACTAAATCAACAATAGCATTTCACATCGAAACAACAGAACAGACGTAACATCAGCCAATCACATTCATGTGCGCTTCACGGACCTCTAGGAAAATATAGATTCAAAGCATTACAGCACCTAATGCAATAACCTAGTCTAAGGCGCCCTCGCCTGTTGAACTCCTCCACCTGCAGTCACATCTAGTTAATGGAAAATGTATTGCATTCAATTGTACTGTCATTCCGGTTAGAGCGCCCTGAGCGGTGGAAGAAAAATCCACAGAATAGCCGCACCGGACTATAGGCCGCATGGCTCAAAATCTAGGAAAAAAGTTGCGTCTTATAGTCTGGAAATCCCTGCTCTCTTTTTTTTAATTTCTTCATTTGTGCTCTCTTCCAAATTCCCCTTATGCTCACGTTCTAGTTGCTTTAAATCTGTTTTCAGAGTATCAAATTTGAACTGCCTTAGCTTTTTAAGATATGCTCATTTAGCTATTAACATACCTCTCAAAACAGCCTTAAATGTATCCCAAAGCACCGCCGGGGAAACCTCAGCATTGTTGTTTTCTTTTATATACATTTCGAGTTCTTTCACAATTTCTTCCTTTATTTGTCCTTTTAATAGATTTGGGTTCAGTCTCCAGATTGTTGTTTTTTTCTCACTTTCCAGGCGAAGTGTTAGATAAAGAGGACTGTGGTCTGAAAAATCCCCCAATCATTACCCGATATCACATTTTTCAACTCGATACATATCCTTAGCATATTACCTAGGAAGTAATCAATCCTTGAGTATATATTGTGTGGTGGTGAATAATAAATGTAGTCCTTACTGGAGGGATGTAAATCTCTCCATACATCCCCCATTCCCATTTCACATAATAGACCCTTTATTTTTTTGCTAGTCATAGCTAGTCATTTTTTTGTATTGCTTTTCCACAGGAGTCTTACTTGTGGGTGTAGTCTTTGGTTCAAATCACCCCCAGCAATCAGAGTACCCTCTGCCTGTGATGTCATCAAATCAAACATCTGTCTGTAAAAATTCCACTCTGAGCCTGGTGGAGCATATATATTGAGAAAGGACACCATCTCCCCCTCATGTTTCCCCTTAACCAAGATATATTGCCCCTCTCCATCACGTCACCGATACTTTTTCAAATGAGATTCTCCCCGAAATTAGGATAGCTACCCCTCTCCGGTGGCCTGGCTTTTAAGAAGAGGATAATATTTGGTTGGAACCATTTCTTTTAAGCTTAGAATGTTCCTTCTCAGTCAGATGGGTCTCCTGCAAAAATATCACCCCACCTTCTTCTTTTTTCATCTTACTCAATATCGTACTCCTTTTGGTTGGGTTGAGTACACCATTCACATTATATGAGACTACACTAATGCTATTTTTGGATGCCATTGTTCGTCGGACAAAGTGACATTTGACTCATTCTCCCTTTCATATTTAACCCCCTTTCGCTACAAAACCAATATTGAACTATATACAATGTTGAACAAACATGTAACAAAACATTCACAATACAAACTTCCTTATGTGAGGTCTGAATGTTGACCCTGTGTGAGCTTTGATTTTCTGTCCGCTCAGAGGGATGTCCTCTGCTCCCTGGGTGCAGAGGGCCCTCGCTGCCTTGTCCATAAATCTGCAATTAAGTGCTACTCCGACACCCTTTGCTTGTGAGGATACACATTTGGAAAAAGATCACTTGTACAAAACGCTGCAACCTGAAGAAAACTGAAACATGTTTCTCACCTCTGTTGTCCAGAAACCTTTATCCCTCCTTAATCGCTTGACATTATCAAATGTTCACCTAAGCGTCTCGATTTTTCCGGAAAGCTTGCAGCTTCTGTTTATATCCAATCGAAATCTCCGTCGCGCCACTTGCTTCCGCCGTGCGGGTCTTCATCCACATCAGTCGTTTAATCCGCTCCGTACAAGTGTCCGGTACCTCCACGACCTCCACCTCAAAGCCTCGGGCCACAGGTCTTTCGTCGCCTCCGCCGCCGTGTTATAGACGCGTGCTTCTCCGTCATAGAACACCCAAAGCTTTGCCGGGAAAGGTGCCTGGAAGCGGATGTGTTTCCCTCGTAGTGCCCTCTTTGCCTCTGTGTACTCTTCGCGTCTTTTCAGAACCTCAGAAATACTTTTCTTCCGTCGTAGATGAAACCCCTTTTCTGCCACGCTATCTTAATAAGTTCTTCTTTACTCCGGAAACTTTGTAGCTTCATCACAATGGACCTCGGTGGTGAATCTTTGGGGGGCTGCGACACAAGCGCTCGGTGTGCTCTTTCGATCTTCATGTCAAACGAGGGAGGCAAGTCCAGTTTCTCTCGGAGAAGTTTTTCGACAAAAGTGATCATCGATTGGGCTTCCCTCTGCTCCTTCTTTCACGCCATGAATTCGGAAATTCTCCCTGCGTTCGCGGCCCTCCAAATCCGTCATTCTCATCTCCATCTGCCTCTGCAGCTCCACGAGCTCCATCGTAGCTTCCTCCAGACTATGGGTGTGCTCCTCCACTTCCACAACCCGCCTCTCAACATCATCGATTCTGTTGTTTGTCTTCTTAATGTCCTCCTTAAATTCTTGCAAACTCTCAGAGTTCTCCCGGCGAAAGTCTTGTATCTCTTGCAGAATCATGTCCATGTTTGCCATATTCTCCACAGGTCGTTCTGTTTCTTCTATCTCTTGGATTGGTCACGTTTTCCGCTTGGCTTTCTTTTCCGCGCCCGTAGATTCAATCAATTCTTTGGCTAGCTTAATGCCCTCTCCTCCGAATTTCGCTGCTTCACTTGTTGGCTGAGCTTGCAGGCCTGTTAGCTTAGCTGGCTCGTTGTTCTTGTCGATGGTGAAATCTGCGTTTTTATTTGACATTCAACTTCTTCCATTATTTTTTCTCATTGCCCTTACTATGACACTCTTATATTTATTATCAATTTCTCAAATCGACGTGACCATTGGGCTTTCTTAGTCTCAATGTCGGAGAGCTCGCTATTTATGCTGCCGGCATGTTGAAGTCCCCGTACACGTGTCAGCAATACATTTTTTTTAATTGCAAAACACAGATGATACAAAATTGTTGAATAAGGAACAATTGTATCAATAATACAAATACAATACAAGAACAAATAGGACAATCAGTCAAGATAACGATTAAAAATACAGAGCAAATAAAAGAGGTTAAAAAATATAGAAAAAGGTTATGCTACAACATTCTAGGGGCAAACATTTTTTAAAAAACACCTTTAAATTACTGCAAATCTCCATGGTTTTCAGAGACTTTTGTTTGTTAGAATACTTAATAGAAAGAATGTAACATCTAAATTAGTTATAAAAGGCAGTATAGCATGGCTTTCTTGCATGGAATTTACAACAATGAATGTGATATTTTGACCAAGTACCAAAGTACCAAGTATTTAGTATTAAGTATTTAGTACAAAAAGATTTATCAGATAATATGCATTACTTTTTTCCATGGTATCCTAAAAAAAAAAAAAACATTTTTCCAAGCGATTATGACATCCCTTTCAATATTATTGTGTGAAGACGAAGGCCTTCACACATATGTTATTCCTATTCTTTAAACTTATTACTGTGTGATCCCGATTCATTTCATTCAAGTTTCAAAACATTCAGAATATTCATGCCTTCTGGGGTACTATTTTTTCTTGTTTCACAAATTTTCAAATTTTTAACAATTTTACGTTTTTCACCCCAAAAAAACCCATTCATTTTCAATGGCGCATTCAACGTTTCAAGGTCCGCTGATAGTGTAGTGGTACACACGCCTGAGTTGTGTGCGGGCAGCGTGGGATTGATTCCCGCTCAGTGACAGTGTCTATGTGTGCCCTGCGACTGGCTGGCGACCAGTTGGGGGTGTAGTCTGCCTTCGCCCATTGACGGCTGGGATAGGCTCCAGCAACTTCCCGCGACCCTATATAGGATAAGCGGTTTGGAAGATGACATGACATTCAACGTTTCACATTTACACCATTCCAATTTCCAAAAATTCACACTCACAATTCCTACTTCCCACACATTCAACTCATTCACCCTTAAAAAACTCACACAAGTACCAAAAAGTAGAAAAGCGCTATACATATGACAGCACATTTACACCATTCCAATAACAAATTCACAACATTCAAGTCGTTCAACTCATTCAACTCTTCCAGCATATCAACACACCTACAATTCTTACTTCCCACACATTCAACTCATTCACCTTTAAAAACCTACACAAGTTCAACTATGCACCATTCATTTCCATTGGCACATTCAACTTTTCACATTTACGCCATTCCAATTTCATATTCAAAACATTCGGCTCATTCAACTCACATTAAGATTTTCAACACACCCCAAATTCCTACTTCCTACACATTCAACTCATTCACCCTTAAAAAACACACACAAATTCAACTATTCACCATTCATTTCCATTGGCGCATTCAACTTTTCACATTTACACCATTTCAATTTCAAATTCACAACATTCAGATCATTCAACTCACATTAAGCTTTTCAACACACCTGCAATTAGGGTTCCGATCCGATCACATGATCGGATATCGATCTCGATCACGTGGTTACAGTCTTGACTTGGACTCGTAATTATTTCCTGTTCAGAAATCGGATATATTGTATACATATTTTACTCAAACATTTCTCTGCTTTTTTGGTATTTGTAGGCTACAAATGTTAGGGGAAAAATGACTAAATTAGTATTTCAAGGTAACCCTAATGCTACATCGGATGTGTGTATAACATCACTCAGTTGAACAAGCAGCTTGAAAGGAAGGCGCGCGATCATGTCGGCAGTCTGGGAACACTTTTCGGTCAAAGACAACAACAACGCAGTTACAATCTGCTCCATTTGTAAACGTGGCATTTCGAGGGATGGGAGAGTTAGGTCTGCATTCAACACAACCAACCTCATTCGCCATTTGAAAAATACACATCCTGCAGCACATGCCGAATTCCTACGGACTCAGCCGGGGAAGAACCAGCCAACAGTAGAGGAGGCTTTCAAGAAGAGAGAAAATATGCCAAAAAGAAGAGTGAAAAAGCTCGTAAAATTACCTCATTGATAGCCGAGTGGATTGCTATAAACGACCACCCATTTTTGTTTGTCGATCAACTTGAAATGCGTCGTTATACAGAGTACCTGGAGCCCCGGTATCAAATACCCTCACGCTGCTACATCGCCGAGAAAGGCATACTCGAGGTGCACAAACTATTGACTGACAAATTGGGTGTACTGATGGCTGACGTGCCTAGCATCTCCTTTACAACCGATATCTGGAGTTCCTCCCTTGCCCCGATGTCGCTTCTTAGCCCAGTGGCACTTTTTGTTTACATTTCATAGTTTAAGTCAAGCTATTCATACTTTTTACTGAACTGTTTATTGGACCGTTTAGTCTAAAGTTGCACTATGCTCAAATTGTCTTTATCAAGGCCAGTACAGTGGCACTTTTTCTTTTTGGTTACATTTCATATTACAAATTGGTCAAGCTGCTGTTCAGTCTGTTTACTACTGGACTTTTAAGTCTAATGTTTCACTAAGCTCAAATTAACGATTTAGTGGCCTTATAGCCCAGGCCAGTGGCAGTTTATTTTTTATTTTTTTTATTCCATTTAATATGTTGTGTCAAGCTGCAGTTCATACTGTTTATACTGTATTACTGGAGTTAAATAATGCAAAATAATGCAAATACATGTTTGAAGAAGTCATAAAATGCCAATAAAAAGAGACACTGTATCTTATTCCTTTGCCTTTCTTCCTGGGAGGTATTGTACATATTTTGTCTTTTTGATGGTTTTGATGAGTTATCATTAAAAAAAAAAAAAAAGCATGCCAATAAAAAGAGACACTGTAGCTTATTCCTTCGCCTTTCTTCCTCGGAGGTATTTTACATATTTTGTCTTTTTGATGGTTTTGATGAGTTATCATTAAAAAAAAAAGCATAGGAAAAAAAACTACGCAGTAGAAATTTCACACAGAATGTTGAAACAGGTCAAGGTTAAAAATGGCACAAAGCTGTAATTTCTAAACCATTGCATTTAAAAGATACTTACTTTATTATAGGCAAAATTACATTTTATGTCCCATTGACTCCCATTATAACTCACAATTTTCAATATTTTATAATCCTGATGTTTTTAATGCATTTCCGGTGATGACCGCAAAAATGCATTCTCAGGCGGCTGAATTCCATGGAGAAAAACAAATGGGTGGATTTACACCCCTAAACCACCAGGTGGCACCAGAGACTAATAATTTCTCCGCGCTCAGTAAGGATTATATTCAGTGCACAAAGAAGTACTCGCAGCAAATTCATCTGATAAAACGACTGGGATTACTAGAAGAAATTAGTGTGAGTGTGTCACAGTGTGTGTGTGCCCGCACGGGTGTGCACGAACGCGTGCGTGATATGGAACTATTGTAATACACGACAAAATACCTGTATTTTACTCTAGCGTGTATATTTGAATATATTTTGTGTGTTTGTGTGTGCGTGATGTGTGTGTGCGTATTTGGGTTCATGTGCAAAGCTTGCAAACGCGTTGCACGTGCACGCGCACATGTTGCAGATAAATACGTGCAACGGACATTGTACTGCATGCACGAATGGCGTTATGAGTGCTTGCAAAGCAATGCAAAGCGCGCATGCGTGCACGTGCACACGCGGGCCAGGTAGAGACAAATATACAAGGTTTTTCCTTGTATCTAAATAAAGGCAGCGCGACACAATGTCACGCCAGTCATTTTGGAGGTGTTTGGATCGTTGGAGGGCCACACACACGTATTGTTTTTGTCAATCAATTGCTGTCTCTTTTCATCTGACGTCATCGGCTTCTTCGTTCCTATTCTTGGCATGTGCAAGTAAAATAATTAGTCTCTGGCGCCACCCTTTGGTTTAACAGCTGTCTTTGTATCTGACGTCACCGGCTTCTTCTTCGTTCCTATTCTAGGCATGTACAAGTTAAATAATTAGTCTCTGGCACCACCCTTTTTCTCCAACACTCACGAATGCAAACATGACATGACGTTGCCTGGCGATCGCTTTTCTTTGAGTCATTATGAGGCTTTCGCCGGCGCGCACAGACTTTTGTTGCTAGCTGGATATGCTCTGTTTTGTCACCAGAAAGCTTTATATCAAAGCTGTATTTTTCTCATCTGGACGTTACCTGCTTGTTCTTTGTTTCGTCTTGCAGTCATGTGCAAGTAAAATAATTAGTCTTGCGCTACCTTTTGGTTTAGGGCTGTAATTGCATGCGAGCGCCATGCATTGTATTGCACGGAGCATGAGGACGCTGTGATCTGTGTGCAGGGCCCACAAAGGGCATTAAAAAAAAAAAAAAAGATATTTACGCGTTGCTCTGATCCCCCTGAACATGTTGAGGGGTTGGAAGTAAAAAAAAATTTTTTAAAAAAAGCAGAAATGACTTTGCCATTTGAGTTGTCACACTTCAAAACTAGAGTCATTTTAGGGTTAAATTACCTACAATGGGGTGTTATATGTATAATTGCCATTATCAAAAATAGGGACCTTCAAAACAAATTCAGTTGATATGACTTATTGAAAATAAATAAATAAATAAATATATAATTAAAAAAATTGCCCCTAGGTGTGATTGTGAGTGCGAATGTCTGTCTCTGTGTGCCCTGCGATTGGCTGGCAACCAATTCAGGGTGTCCCCCGCCTACTGCCCAAAGACAGCTGGGATAGGCTCCAGCACGCCCCGCGACCCTTGTGAGGATAAGCGGTATGGATAATGAATGAATGAATGAATATATATTATATATATATATATATATATATATATATATATATATATATATATATATATATATATATATATATATATATATATATCCATCCATCCATCCATTATCTCCCGCTTATCCGAAGTCGGGTCGCGGAGGCAGCAGCTTCAGCAGGGAAGCCCAGACTTCCCTCTCCCCAGCAACATCCTCCAGCTCTTCCGGAAGGATCCCAAGGCGTTCCCAGGCAAGCCGGGAGACATAGTCTCTCCAGCGTGTTCTGGGTCGTCCTCGGGGTCTCCTGCCGGTGGGACATGCCCGGAACACCTCACCAGGGAGGCGTCCAGGAGGCATCCTAATCAGATGCCCGAGCCACCTCAACTGGCTCCTCTCGACGCGGAGGAGCAGCGGCTCGACTCTGAGTCCCTCCCGGATGGCCGAACTTCTCACCCTATCTCTAAGGGAGAGCCCGGACACCCTGCGAAGGAAACCCATTTCGGCCGCTTGTATCCGAGATCTTGTTCTTTCGGTCATGACCCACAGCTCATGACCATAGGTGAGAGTAGGAACGTAGATCGACCGGTAAATTGAGAGCTTCGCCTTTCGGCTAAGCTCCTTCTTCACCACGACAGACCGATACAGGGTCCGCATCACAGCAGACGCTGCACCGATCCGCCTGTCGATCTCCCGTTCCATCTTACCCTCACGCGTGAACAAGACCCCAAGATACTTGAACTCCTCCACTTGGGGCAGAATGTCATCCCCGACCCGGAGAGGGCACGCCACCCTTTTCCGACTGAGGACCATGGTCTCAGATTTGGAGGTGCTGATCTTCATTCCGACCGTTTCACACTCGGCTGCGAACCGCCCCAGCGAGAGTTGGAGATCGCGGCTTGAAGAAGCCAACAGTACTACATCATCTGCAAAAAGCAGAGATGCAATACTGAGGCCACCAAACCGGACCCCCTCGACACCTCGGCTGCGCCTAGAAATTCTGTCCATAAAGGTTATGAACAGAATCGGTGACAAAGGGCAGCCTTGGCGGAGTCCAACCCCCACAGGAAACGAATCCGACTTACTGCCGGCAATTCGGACCAAACTCTGGCATCGGTGGTACAGGGACCGGACAGCCCTTATCAGGGGGCTCGGTACCCCGTACTCCCGAAGCACCCCCCACAGAACTCCCCGAGGGACACGGTCGAACGCCTTCTCCAAGTCCACAAAACACATGTAGACCGGTTGGGCAAACTCCCATGCACCCTCGAGGACCCTGCTGAGGGTGTAGAGCTGGTCCACTGTTCCACGGCCAGGACGAAAACCACATTGCTCCTCCTGAATCCGGGATTCGACCTTCCGACGGACCCTCCTCTCCAGCACCCCTGAATAGACCTTGCCGGGGAGGCTGAGGAGTGTGATCCCTCTGTAATTGGAGCACACCCTCCGGTCCCCCTTCTTAAAAAGGGGGACCACCACCCCGGTCTGCCAATCCAGAGGCACTGTCCCCGATGTCCACGCGATGTTGAAGAGACGTGTCAACCATGACAGCCCCTCAACATCCAGAGCCTTTATGAACTCCGGGCGGATCTCATCCACCCCCGGGGCTTTGCCACCGAGGAGCTTTTTGACTACCTCGGTGACTTCAGCCCCAGAGATAGGAGAGCCCACCTCAGAGTCTCCAGGCTCTGCTTCCTCAGTGGAAGGCGTGTCGGTGGAATTGAGGAGGTCTTCGAAGTACTCTCCCCACCGACCCACAACGTCCCGAGTTGAGGTCAGCAGCACCCCATCTCCACTATAAACAGTGTTAATGGTGCACTGCTTCCCCCTCCTGAGACGCCGGATGGTGGACCAGAATTTCCTCGAAGCCGTCCGGAAGTCATTTTCCATGGCCTCCCCGAACTCCTCCCACACCCGGGTTTTTGCCTCAGCAACCGCCAGAGCCGCATTCCGCTTGGCCAGCCGGTACCCGTCAGCTGCCTCCGGGGTCCCGCAGGCCAAAAAGGCCCGATAGGACTCCTTCTTCAGCTGGACAGCATCCCTTACCGCTGGTGTCCACCAGCGGGTTCGGGGATTGCCGCCACGACAGGCACCGACCACCTTGCGGCCGCAGCTCCGATCGGCCGCCTCAACAATGGAGGCACGAAACATGGTCCACTCGGACTCGATGTCCCCCGCCTCCCCCGGGACGTGGGAAAAGTTCTGCCGGAGGTGGGAGTTGAAACTCCTTCTGACAGGGGATTCTGCCAGACGTTCCCAGCAAACCCTCACAATACGTTTGGGTCTGCCAGGTCGGACCGGCATCTTCCCCCACCATCGGAGCCAACTCACCACCAGATGGTGATCAGTTGACAGCTCCGCCCCTCTCTTCACCCGAGTGTCCAAAACATGCGGCCGCAAGTCCGATGATACGACTACAAAGTCGATCATCGAACTGCGGCCTAGGGTATCCTGGTGCCAAGTGCACATATGGACACCCTTATGCTTGAACATGGTGTTCGTTATGGACAATCCGTGATGAGCACAGAAGTCCAGTAACCGAACACCGCTCGGGTTCAGATCGGGGGGGCCGTTCCTCCCAATCACACCTCTCCAGGTCTCACTGTCATTGCCCACGTGAGCATTGAAGTCCCCCAGCAGAACGATGGAGTCCCCAGGTGGAGCGCCCTCCAGCACACCCTCCAAGGACTCCAAAAAGGGTGGGTACTCTGCGCTGCCGTTTGGTGCATAAGCACAAACAACAGTCAGGACCCGTCCCCCCACCCTCAGGCGGAGGGAGGCTACCCTCTCGTCCACCGGGGTAAACCCCAATGTACAGGCGCCAAGCCGGGGGGCAATAAGTATGCCCACACCTGCTCGGCGCCTCTCACCCTGGGCAACTCCAGAGTGGAAGAGTGTCCAACCCCTCTCGAGAGGACTGGGACCAGAACCCAAGCTGTGCGTGGAGGTGAGCCCGACTATATCTAATCGGAACCTCTCAGCCTCACACACCAGCTCAGGCTCCTTCCCTGCCAGAGAGGTGACATTCCATGTCCCAAGAGCTAGTTTTTGCTGCCGGGGATCGGACCGCCAAGGTCCCCGTCTTCCGCCGCCGCCCAGCTCACACGGCACCCGACCCCTTTGGCCCCTCCCACCAGTGGTGAGCCCATGGGAAGGGGGACCCACGTATCCTTTTCGGGCTATAAATATATATATATGCGGCACGGTGGTCGACTGGTTAGCACGTCCGCCTCACAGTTCAGAGGTCGCGGGTTCCATCCCGGCTCCAGCCTCCCTGTGTGGAGTTTGCATGTTCTCCCCGTGCCTGTGTGGGTTTTCTCCGGGTACTCCGGTTTCCTCCCACATTCCAAAAACATGCATGGTAAGTTGATTGGACTCTCTAAATTGCCCCTAGGTGTGATTGTGAGTGCGGATGTTTATCTTTGTGTGCCCTGCGATTGGCTGGCAACCAATTTTGAGTGGTTGGAAGTAGAAAGAAAATCGGGAATGACAAAGTTATAACCGCAAAGGCACGGACATTCCGTGGTTGAAATACTGCGAGTGTGAGTTTTTATGTAAAATTATATATATATATATACGTATATATATACGTTTATATATACATATATATATATATATATATACATACATATATATATATATATATATGTATATATATATATATATATATATATATATATATATATATATATATATATATATATATATATATATATATATATATATATATATATACATACATATACATATATATTTCTTAAAGTGGAAGTCAACCCAAACATATTTTTTCCCAGAATATGTTCTATGTGTAACCCAGGTTAACATAGTGTCATAAAATAAGAGCCTGTTAATAAAAACAGTCGTTAAGGAAATACATGCAATGTAAATACTAAATAGATAAACATATCTTAAAAGTATGTTACAAGGTTGAAAACCGTGCAAATTCATTAATTTATTAATGTTTTTGTATTTGTATAAAATGATTAAACTATTTATCAAAACTTTTATTTTGAAGGACACGTAGCGACGTAACGTCGTGACGCATGTGACCAGAAATGCGCACTTTATATTTTCTTTTTTCCCTCGTGCTTTCTGAATACGACGAAGGTGCAGTAAGTCCTCGCGGAGTTGCTGCTAAACGAAAAAAGAAAAAATAGAAGGAAACCGAGCTATCGAATGCTATTTTTGTACGGAGAAAGACTTATTTTTTGTATTTTTCATAACCTGTTCTACATTGGTGATGTACTAATTACTGAACGGGACTTGGTGAGTTTAAGACTTGTATTTTCTTTTATGCAACGAACATTTTATAATATTGTATTGGTCAATTGATGAAAAAAGAAGCTAAGATGTCAAATTTATGTTGTTTTATGTTAAAATGATGGCTGTAAACGGTGAATTGGTGCCTAATAGAATGCGGGTCGTGATACAATGTCTCTGCGATGTTTTTTTTTTTCCACCTGCCACCGCCATTATTGAAACTGCGTCATTTTATTTGTATTCGTTTCATTCGACAGTAAACGGACTTTAACTTGTAATTGAAGTTACCCGATGTACTAATTGGGTTATTTATGCATATTATTTTGTTGTTATGATAGGCTACTAAGGTTTGATTCAGAAACGTCTGAACTCTTAACGGAGTTTGATTCTTTGTGCGAGACGTAAGATGGCGAGCCACCCACGAACCCCTTGAACTGTCTCACGCAGGAGCGGAGAGCAATTGCGGGACGTTTTAATATCCATCGGACCTGGTAGGATCTATCTGTTGTTTTCTCTGCTACACCGCAGTGGACTCTAAACTCAGGATTGACTATTCGGACATTCAGAAGAACATGAATGATTGAACCAGAGACAATTGAATACTTGGATTAGTTCAGTCTTTTGCTGAATTGTTTTGTGTTTGTACATTGTGTCACTTTTATTTTTTTGTCAACCATACATAATGATGCTGTAATGGTGTTATTGAATTGTTGATTGGTTTAAGCAACAAAGCAGAAATGGTTGAGATTTAAAGGTGGACTTAAGTGATTTGAACAAGATACCTGCCTTTACTGAACTTTATTCAAAACAAAGGTAGGGTCACATAAATAGATTTAAATGTAAAATTAGAATTTATTAAAATAACAACCCGGGTTGAGAACTGTATTTTCAAAACTAGATAATAGGTTTAAAGAAAAGGGATAAACAACCAAAAATATTACTTGAAAGCAGAGGGAATATATTTTCCTTACAGTTTTATGTAAATCGTATGTCCATTATGTGTCAATTTTGTGTGTCATTTGTATGTCAATATGTTTGAATTCAACTAAAAGAAGCCGGCAGTTTAAACTTATTCTTGGTCTGTGGTCATTCAATTGGTTTATATTAATTACTACTACTTCAAATAGTTGAACTTAGTTCTGGTCCATTGATCTATTTAACTGTAGTCACTCCAGAAGTGTTACAGAAGCAGTCCCACTAGTTGAAATACAGCATTCTGATTAATATTGTGTGTATGGAATACAAGTTAAGCAGCAAAATGCACCCACTTTTAGCCTAAATGTACATCCATTTTGTCACTTCTGTCAACTGAAGGTGACATCGAAGTTGCTCAGGGCCAATCACAGCTCACCTGTTTTCTGAATCTAGTTGTGTTGGTTGTTATCTGACCCCTTTCTATTTTATTCCGACCACTTTTTCGGCATGCAACTCCTTCCACATTTTTCATCCGATTGACTTCATTCAAGTTTCAAAACCTTCAGAAAATTCATGCCTTCCGAGGAACTTTTTTTCTGTTTCATAAATGTTCACACCCACAATTCCTTCTTCCCCAAAATTCAACTTATTCACCCTTAAAAAAAACACCCCAAAAAATCCATCATTCATTCCCAATTGCACATTCACCATTTCATTTTTACATCATTTAAATTTGAAATTCACAACAATCAGCTCATTCAACTCACATTGGTCAACTTTTCAACACACCCTAATTTCGCACTTCCCAAATATTCAATTAATTCACCCTTAAAAAAACTACAAGATTTCTCCATTCTTTCCTATCGGCATATTCAACATTTCACATTTACATGATTCCAATTTGAAATTCACAACCTTCATCTCATTCAACTCATATTGGTAAAGCTTTGCAACACAGCCCAAACTGCTACTTTCCAAACATTCCTCTCATTCACCCTTAAAAAAACCCACAACATTTCACCATTCTTTCCCATTGGCATATTCAAGCTTTCACATTTACATCATTCCAATTTGAAATTCACAACATTCATCTCGTTCAACTCATATTGTTCAAGCTTTTCAGCACACCCAACATTCCTACTACTTCCCACACAATTAACTAATTCACGCTTAAAAAAACCACAAAATTCCACCATTCATTCCCATGACTTTACATTGCTCCCATTCAAAATTACAAATGTTTTTTATACAATTAACCGAAGTCGGGTTGCCGTCTTGGACGGGACTTTAGCTACACCTCGCATTCACTTACCCAGGTTCCCCTGGTGTGGCGGCCATCTTGGTCAGGGACATTGTCTACACCAGGTGTGGCCAAGTCCGGTCCTCAAGAGCCACAATCCAGCCTGTTTTAGGTTCATCCCTACGACTACAAACCTGTTTCAAATGATCAGCTCATCAGCAAGATTTACAAAAGCTTGATAATGAGCATGATGATTTGAATCAGGTGTGTTGCCGTAGGGATAATCCTAAAGCAGGCTGGTTTGTGGCTCTTGAGGAGCAGACTTGACCACCCGTGGTCTACACCCATGATTCTCGCCCATCGGCCTTACCTGCTGCAGAGGCCATCTTGGACAGGCATAATTGCTACAATTAGGATTCTCTGCCTTAGCCCCCATATCCACAGCCAGGATTCTCACCCCTAGGTCCCCTTGGTGCGGCGGCCATCTTGGACATTGACGTTAGCTACATCCAGGTTTCTCGCCCAAAAGCCTCTCCAATGAGGCGGCCATCTTGGACAGGGAGATGAGCTACACCCAGGATTCTTGGCCCGAGTCCCGCTTGGTGCGGCGGCCATCTTGGACGGGGACTTTAGCCACAATTAGGGTTGTCGCCCCTCGCCAAAATATTAGGTGCACCACAGATGATTGCTTCCTTCCTCTCCATTTTCCTTGTTTCTTTGGTTCCCTCCGTCCTTCTTAGATTCCTTGTTTCCTTCCTTCCTAGAGTCCTTTCTTCCTCATTTCTTAGCCTCCACTTGTGCTTCCTAGTATTCTTTCTTCCTACTTTGTTTCCTGTCTTGCTGTTTTCCTTGCTATCTTGGTTCTTTACTTCCTTCCTTCCTTTGATTCCCTCCTTCCTTGTTTTCCTTCGTTTTTTGCCTGACCTCCTTCTTTACTTCCTTCCTTCCTTTGATTCCCTCCTTCCTTGTTTTCCTTCGTTTTTTTGCCTGACCTCCTTCTTTCATTGTTTCCTTATCCTCCCTTCTTTTGATTCCCTTCTTTCTTGTTTTCCTTCTTTTTTTCCTTGACCTCCTTCTTTCATTGTTTCCTTACTTCCTCTTTTCTTGCTTCCCCTCAGATTTTTTTATGTCCTCCTCATTCCAGGCTATTGTATATAATTTGAGGTCATTCAACTTCATTCAGTGTCATTCCAATGTATTCCGCAGTTTTTTTTTCAGCTTTTTCGCCTTCACACGCAATTTCTTCAGAAATTGCATTCACTAGTTATAAATAAAATCACACAATTCCTGACAGATGGACACTACCAAAATAAATGAACAATAGTTTTAGGGCACTCATCACAAATGCTACAATTCACATCAATATCTTTCTTAAAGAGGAAGTCAACCCAATCCATCCAATGAATCCATATTTTTTCCCAGAATATGTTCTATGCAGGCCCACTAGTTGAGATACGGCATTCTAATTAATATTGCGTGTATGGAATATAAGTTAAGCAGCAAAATGCACCCACTTTTAGCCATCTCAGTGGGCATCAATTTTGTCACTACTTCATAGTGACATATTCTCTGTGCATGTTATATTTTACATATTGAAAAGTGGCTACAGAATCTAGCAGTGGCAGCCCAAATTAATTTGCGGGAGCCCACCACGGATAAATCTATATGAGGAAAACACGGCGGCTCTAATGTCTTAAATCGCTGATCCGAGCACTCGGCGGTTTACGTCATTAAGGCCGATCATGAAATTAACAAAATATGCATAATATTGGCCGACCCGATACGGCTGATTAGATTGGTGCAAAGTCTCGGTCTGCCATGGAACGACTGGACAAGAAGATAAGTTCTTACTGAGATAAGATCTCATCCTCAAACACAAAATCGCAAAAGGGGCATTAGACAGCAAAGAATGTACCTCATCATAAGCATTCTCAAAAATAGAAATAATAGAATATAGACAGTCCAGTCATAAATCATTAAAGGGAAGGTCAACCCAAAAATGTTTTTCACAATATGTTGTATGCACCCCCACTAGTCTAAAACACAGCATTCTGATTAATGTTGCGTTTGTGGAATATGAGTTAAGCAATAAAATCCATCTGTTTTCATCCCATTTTTAATCAATTTAATCCAATGACCAATCACGGCTCAGCCTCAGAAGACAGGTGAGATTGGTTGTTACCTGAGCCCTGAGCAACTGTGATGTCATTTTCAGTCGACAGCAAGTGACAAAATGACCGCCCCCTGAGAATGTATATTTTGCTGCTTATTTCATATTCCACAAACAATATTATTCAGAATATCGAGTTTAGACTAGTGTAGCTGCATAGACGCAACCCATTCAGAACGATGCAGCTCGGGTTCTTACCAGAACAAAGAGATCGGAACATATTAATTCAGTCCTAAAGGCATTACACTAGCTCCCAATTAACTGTAGAATCGATTTTAAAATTTTGCTACTGGTCTAAAATCATTTAATGGTTTGGGTCCTGAATACATTAATGAAATGCTGATTGAACATAAACCTTGTAGGGCGCTGAGATCTGCAAACGTGGGTCAATTAGTGGAGCTCAGAGTTCAAGGTAAACATGGTGAAGGTGCTTTTAGCTGTTATGCTGCACACAAATGGAATAAGATGCCAACAGAAGTAAAGTCAGCGAGTGTAAATGCTTTTAAATCCAGGTTAAACGCGTTGCGTTTTTTCCTCATACCTTTGATTAAGGTCCTCTAAACAATTTTAAGTCATTTTTTCTTTTATATATTTTAGAAACCCACTTGTATTTATTTGCTTGACTTCTAAATGTTTTTAAAGTTTTCTGCTAACATGTTTAAATATTCTAATTTTACTTTTGTTTTCTTTGCTTTGCTTTTGAATGTTGTTAACTGTTGTGTTTTCAAATGCTTGAAACTGCTGTCTTTGCCTGTGTGTAGCACATTGAGTTGCCTTGTGTATGAAATGTGTTATATAAATAAAACTGATTTGCCTTGCTAGAACATATTATTGTAAAGACAATTTTAGGGTTGACTTCTCAAGAAAATGTTTAATGAAATCCAAGAAACATACCATTTATATCATTTTCCAAATGTTCATTTCAATACGAATATCTACAGAGTTGGTGCAAAATATTGTTATTTTCCACTCATAAAACAATCTTAGTTGAAAAATACAGGGGCCTCTCATAAGTCATCCACTTCATGTACAGTTACTGTATAGATACAGTTTATAGAAAGGGGAAAAATGTCCGCAGGCAAAATCAAGCTCAGCATATTTAGTGTGCCTCTATGTGTCAGTGTGTATGTGTGTGACTGAATGAGCATGAGAGGAAAGAGTGAACATCCAGCATAATTTATTTCCACTAGCTCTCCTCGCACTCTCTCTCTTAGACTCTTGCCTTCCTTGATGAATTATCAATGCCTCTGAAATAATCAATATGCAGTGACCAGATTCAAAGTTGCCATTCCTGCAGACACGCACAACCTCAGAAAGTGTATTTTCCTGGTTTCTGTATGTTCTGTTAGGAAACATGGCAGTGTAATGAAATCATGATTTGCTTCTTGTGTTCAATTAAGTTTAAATGCAGCTGAATGAATCATTTGCAGGATTGCAGAGTGGTAGGTGAGTGCAGAGCAGGATGCTGATGTTAATTCTATCCTGCATGCAGATCATACTTTCTACAGGCTGTATGTGTCAAACAAAGAGCAAAGGCATTCAGTGTGAAACTGCATTAAAATATCAAGTTAGTTGAACATTAGGGGTCCAATTTTTTTGCCTAGTAAAACATTTACCGTAAAGTGCAGTCTGACTGTGCACATGGGTGGAGTTTTCTTTCTTTTGGTATTTTCCTAGACTTTGCACAGGTAAGGGGGCATTTGCACCACTGTGCGCTGTTGTGGGATGGAACGTGCATGACATTGCTGTGCGTAAAGTGCATTTATCGAAGTAAAACTGTGATTTCTACATTGATTCAAAGGAATTGTCCCACGCTGTTGTTGGAGCGCCAAATTTGTCTGCCTCCACCTTGATCAAATACACCAAAGCACCACCTGCGCCACCATTTAGGCCTGCTTTTAGGTAGTTTAAAGCAACACTGTGTCATATGTCAGTTTTTCCTGATTATGGTGGTGCCGTGTGGACAAAAGCTGTAGTGTTTTGACAAAAATCAACCACATCCTTTCGTCCTTATAGCGAAAGGAGGAAGAGAGTATCCTGTAAAGCAATTCAGGACATTTGTATTTTTTTGTGTGTCAGGGTTGATCCCATCCTCCTCAAAGTTGCTTTGTGCCAGTAAAAACGATACAGACCCCCTCAGGGCATGAAGTCCCATTCAACTACTGTACTTGTACGTCAATGTTTCATCAAAAGAGTTGCGAAAAAATTGTATTAAGGTTGATTTCTTGCCCAATGCTGCTTTAATATTTAGTGTAGTTTTTGTCACCAAATTGCAAAATGTGCTGGGGGCTCGGCAGCCGCGTCAGCCAGAACGTCCATCAAGTCAAAGCATACCAAATTCAAAAACTAAACTAGACTTGCCACCTGTGCTAACAATGAAGATGTGCCTATTTTTACACCGAGCGCAGTCTACTTTCCATTACCACATTGTCAGGTTTGTTGGAGGAGTGGCAGCTCCATACACTAACACGCGCAGTGAGGCGCATCAAGGTCCCAAAAACCAGTAGACTACATTTGCATCGGCACAAAAATGAACTTGCGCCTGTTCTTACGCCAAGCGCATGGCCAACTGCCTACCAAAATAGGGTCCCAGATGGTAGATATAACGAACTTTTTTTCCACTGCTGAGCTCAACGTTTTTCGGTATCACATGCAATGGTATCTGGGTAATACAAGTTTAATTATTAAAACTGAAGCAACAACTATATGAATTTTGTTTAGAGCTTATGTCATATGGTACATTATTACAAAATCCTTACTAGAAAGCTGTGATGTGACACTTGTACAAAGCGTACATACAATAATGCGGGCTACAGAGGGATCTGTTCTGCAAGTACATGGGACTAACATGAACCGAGGTGGATTTACCACTTAATAATGTTTTTTAAATGTATGAGGACCAGTACCGAAGACTGCTGGACATAATTCTGTGCTGACAATTTAATGCATAGATAATAGCTTTTTTACGCCCAAGATCAGCTCTTTCTTCTCAATTTCCATTTATTTGCCTTTGTAAAACCCAGTAATTTATAACCAGATTGACTACTTTTTAGAATCCTACATTAGGAAGCTGGCTTAATTACATGTTTAGAAGAGTTAGGTTCTATACCAGAGCTGCGTATTGATCACAATCGTAAGCAACAAAGGTTTTACATAGGAAACAGTGTCTGGTCAGACACAGTGAAGAAGAACATTGTGACTTGATGTGTATTGTTGCTTGTAGTGGGATGATATTCAAATATGATGGTATGCATGTTTGTTTTGACTTTCCCCCCTTATTGAACGATACCACCACAGAAATCCTGATTACAAAATTAAGGCTTATGCAGAAATGAGTGTACATAGGTGTACAGTGTACAAATTGTTACAGATCCAAAATTGGATTTGGCTGGTCAATGTTAAGACCAAGCTTGCATTTTATCAGTGGTTTCTTTCTTTCAAGTAGTTGTACTTGCTATGGCAAATTTTTGTGCAATATATCTGATAGATTTTCTATATTAACTCAACTCCCAAATTACTTTCCATCCATTGACAGTTCTCTGGTTTTCATGTTGGTTTTCATGTTTTATGTTGGTTACACCTCTAACTACTAGTGTAAATATACTCTGCACAGTCAGAACCTAAATTTGAAACTAAGCAAAGACATTCAACACTACTAAGCAATATAATAAGACACAACTTGGCAACAAAACACAACTGTCAGTCACATGTTAGAAAACTTATGCTCCCATAAAAACTGGGTGGGTTTCAACCACGGTAAACAGTGCCTGCTCAGCACAGACACAGAAGCGGCGACTCCGGGCAACCTTGCTGTCGTGCGTTTTACAAAACGCCAGCGATGCATACAAGAGCGAAACAGAAACTAATGTATCAATCTGATATTGATACTGAGTTGGTATTGAGAATATCAATATTTGTACAATTAATAAACCATTTGAATGGATTTGGGATTCTGTGATTAAATGGTCAACGAATATGCGAACACATTGGTCTATGAGTCCAGGATGAATAAGGACTATTTGTTAATGCGAGATAAAAATGAATGAATATGTAATAAAGAAATGTAAAGTACAATTGTCAAACAAACTGACCTTGGTTCTACTGTAGCTACGGATGTATAGTAATAAAAAAAGAAACATTTAAAATGAACCCCGAAAGCTCATATATTAATTAACAAAGACGTTAAATTTTACAAACGTAAGATGTAATTTCAGTTAGTTTTCATTCCTCTAAAAGCATTTTTGTATTTATTTTGTTAATGAAACATTTTTCAGGTCTTGGTGAACAAACTCGGCCCCCTGTCAAGAGAGCATTCTTCCCAAGTCCCAGAGTGGTTTTCGCCCACGCTGAGGCACCACGGACATGATCTTCATTGCTCGCCAATGCAGGAAAAGTGCCAGGAAAAAAAATCTACCATTATACATGGCCTTTATAGACCTCGCCAAAGCCTTTGATTTGGTAAATCGTCAGGCCCAGACATCTCCATTGAGAACATCCGACTGGAAGATGTGGACCACTTCCCATACCTTGGCAACCTCCTCTCATCAAAAACTCTCATCGATGATGAAATACACCATCACCTCAGAAGTGCCAGTGGGGCTTTCTCAAGGCCAAGAAGGAGAGTCTTTGAGGATCTCGATCTCCAGGTGACTACAGACTGCGGGAATTACCGTGGAGTCCTGTCCACCATAGGGAAAGCCCTTGCTCGGGTCTTGGTGAACAAACTCGCCCCCCTGTCAAGAGAGCATTCTTCCCGAGTCCCAGAGTGGTTTTTGCCCAAGCTAAGGCACCATGGACATGATCTTCATTGCTCGTCAATGCAGGAAAAGTGCCAGGAAAAAATCTACCATTATATACATTATAGGCCTCACCAAAGCCTTTGACTCGGGAAATCGTCAGGCCCAGACAGTGGTGCTACCCACCCTCAGAGGTCTGGACCAGGTACAGCAGGCATTCAAAGGCACTTGAGGCACACCATCAACGATGCCTCCAAAAAAGCTTTAGGATCAGCTGGGAGGACAGACGCACCAACACTAGCGTCTTGGAGGAAGCCAATATTCCCATCATGACTGCCACCATTGCCCAAAACCAGCTGAGATGGACTGGTCATGTTGTTCAAATGCTTGACTCTCTCCTCCCAAAACAAGTCCTCTACTCGCAGCTTGCTGAAGGGAAGAGGGCTCCTGGAGGCCAGAAGAAGAGGTTTAAGGACAACATAAAAAAAAACTTGAAGAAGTGCCACATTGACATAAAAGTCTGGGAAGATATGCCATCTGACACGTCGACCTGGAAAAACATCGTCCGTGAGGGTGTTGCACAGTTTAACGCTGACCTCCATCATGCTGGACAGGACAAACGCAAACTCAGGAAGGAAAAAGGAGAGATTTCACCAAACAGGACCAACCCAAACCACCACTACTACTTTCCCCTGCCCACATTGCAGCAG
This sequence comes from Filicampus tigris, assembly GCF_054856515.1. Classification (NCBI taxonomy): domain Eukaryota; kingdom Metazoa; phylum Chordata; class Actinopteri; order Syngnathiformes; family Syngnathidae; genus Filicampus; species Filicampus tigris. The sequence continues at coordinate 26,914,305 of NC_141224.1, read as the reverse complement.
AATAATCGGGTCCAGAATCGGCCTCTGTATCCACCTGAAGACCCACAAGGCCCAAGAGGGAGGACAGTCATACTCGACTACGAGTGACCGCCGATTATATCACTGTAACATAATGAAGTCATACAATTAATTATAGACAAACTCTTATCCATTTACTACTGCAAAGTCGCGGACATATGTGAATTATCACTTTAAGTTGGAAAACCTGCAAAGGGGTGAGCGGCAAAGTAATACTGGAGTCTTACCTCAGGGAAGACAAATTAAACCTGGAAAATATGTTTAAAATATGTTTAAGTTTACATTAAAGCTTGAAATATTTTGGGATGTAAGTTGTATACATAAATACTGTAGAAGGAACCGTTGCTAAACATTTTTCTCTCTATCTCTGAAATAAGGGCGATGAGGTGTTGCAATTTTCTTGGCTGTTCATACAACCATAAAGTAATCAGACGTGAGGCAGCAATCTGACACACCTTTTACACGTATTGTCGGCTAAACAACATGGCATTCGCCATAATGCTAACGATTTGTTGATACACAACTCATAGCTGGCAAAAGGCATTCATTCCATGTGTCCTGTTTGCACAGAGTGGTCAGGTGCAACAACAGCTAAACATTCCTGTCCTGAACCCCCTCTGGAGACCTCTACACACATCATGTGACAATGATTACATTATTACTCACGCAAACACTGAGGCAGGTCTCCACTCCATGTCCCATTTCCTGTGCAGGTGAGCACAGCAGGGAAGGACAGCTCGTAGCCCGACAGACAGCTGTAACTCACACTGGTGCCCCATTCCCACACAGAGCCCTCCAAAAGGCTGTGAGGGATGGATGGAGGTGTCACACATGTCACCACTGTGGGTAAAATAATGGGACAGTGTTAATTACTTCTTACAGTGTTTCCAGTCAAGAGCACTCTAATACTAAAGTTGCAAGGATACTCAAGTCGTAAATCAAGCAAAACCAAGGCTGGTGAAAGTAACGACACACGAAAAAATATGGACCAGTATAGAACATGTCATCATCTTCCGCACTGCTTTTCCTGGACAGGGTCGCTGGAAGGTGCTGGAGCTTATCTCAGCTGAATATTGGCGAAAGGCGGACTACCCTGAACTGGTCGCCAGCCAGTCGCAGGGCACACACACAGACACAGCCACTGAGTGGGAACTGATCCCACACTGTCTGCACACAACTCAGGCGAGTGTACCACAACACCATCAGCGACCTAGTATAGAACATATTCTTGAAAAAAATGTTTGGGTTGACTTCCTCTTAAACATGTCTATTTTTTCCATTTGAAACATGACATATCACTGGCAATTAAATGTTCACTGAACATTTAGATTTAAAAACAGGGAAATAAGTAATAGTATTCATCAGTACAAATTACATTTCAAACATGAATAACAATGGGCAGTTAAATGTTCTCTGTACTTTTTAATTCAATAACAGGGAAATATGTAAAAAATATATCATACTCACCAGTAGAGGCCAGGGTTAATTTGAAACATGGCATGTTGAAAATAATTATTCACTGAACCTTTAGCTTTAATACAGAGAAATATGTAACTGTCTCCTTGCAAATGAGGCGAACACAGTTGTTGCGTATTTCAGTGAAAAAATAGTCAAATTTCCACCTTTCCTTAAATTGTCGGCCCTCGCTGTCAACTTTCCTTTTTTTTTTCAATGTCTCCATTTTAGAAACTGTCCAGAAAGGGTCATGCAAGGTTATGGAATTGTACAGAGTGCTGCTGCCATATTGTGTGTGAATGTGAAATTGCATTTAGAATGTAATTTATATGATTGTCAACAGGGCTACGGGCCAGACGTTATTAATTTTATGACAGAGGCTGCGGACCGGATACAATTTGACAATGGGCCGGACTTTGGAAATATCTGCTATACACAGTTTGTCATGTCATACATTAATAAACAGAGTGCATGAATCAATATAGGGATGTGGTAGGTTTATTAAATAGTACATTTGCATGATTGTTATTTTTATGTCCCACATCCATTATACATTGTTCTAATTCTAGTCAAACAATTTTAGCGTTCTGGGGATGCCTATACACTACGACACTAACAGGCACAACAGGACATAAGTGAGCTTCATTATGCGTTAAGATAAGATAAGAATGCCTTTATTGATCCCACAGTGGGGAAATTTTCATTGTTACAGTAGCAAAGATATAGGTCACACAGGGGCGGCGGCATAATGTGGCCATTAATGTATAACATTGACGGCAAACATTTAGAATCAAACCTGTGTAGATATACGCAGTAACATGTGTATATACACATGTGTATACACACCAACCTACATCTACATAAAAAATATGAGGAACACTCATTTCGGCCTGTACATAGTACAGAGGAAAAAATACTCTAAGTGACAGTGCTGCAGTGCTGTAGTGAAATGTAAGGAACAGCATTGGATAAAAATAAAACTAGACTAACAGTAGTGGGGAATGTTGAGTATTGCACGGTATTACAGTAGTGGGGAATATTGGGTATTGCACGATATCAATCAATCAATCAATCACATTTTATTTATATAGCACTTTTCATACATAAAAATGCAACTCAAAGTGCTTTAAAACATTCAAAGCAAAACATAGAATTATCTTCAATCAAAAGAAAAGATACATTATTTAAAAGTTGTTGAAAGCCAAACTAAAAAGGTGTGTCTTGAGCTTCCTCTTCAAAATATCAACAGTCTCTGCAGACCTGACGTCCTCTGGCAGGCTATTCCAAAGGTGAGGACCAAAACGGCTGAATGCAGCCTCGCCATGCATTTTGGTCCTCACCCTTGGAATAAATAAAAGGCCGGCGCCAGAGGACCTCAGGTGAGCTCAGGTGCAGGACTGCACAATTGCACTAATGACCGCCAGTTCGTAGAGACTACACAATGTTCTTGTTAAAGCGTCTGACAGCAGCAGGCAAGAAGGAACGGCGGAATCTCTCCTTTGCACAGCGAGGGTGTAACAGTCTGTCACTGAAGGTGCTGTGGAGTGCTGTTAGGGTGCCCTGGAGGGGGTGGTCCGGGTTGCCCAGCATTGATGACAGCTTGGCCAACATCCTCCTGTCCCCCACCGAGTCCACAGAGTCCAGGGAGCAGCCCAGGACAGAGCCGGCCCTCTTGACCAATTTGTCCAGCCGCTTCTTGTCCCGGGCCGAGACGCCGCCTGCCCAGGTGACCACTCCCTGGAAGATGACCGATGCAACCACCGAGTCATAAAAGTTCCTGAGGAGTGTCCCCGGAACCCCAAAAGACCTCAGTCTCCTGAGTAGGAAGAGTCTGCTCTGACTCTTCCTATAGAGGGCGTCTGTGTTGTCGCACCAGTCCACTTTATTGTTCAGATGAACACCCAGGTACTTGTAAGTTGAGACTCTCTCAACATCTGTTCCCCGGATATTCACTGGTGCAGGTGAAGAGTGCTGGCGCCTACCGAAATCCACCACCATTTCTTTGGATTTCCCCGCATTGATCAGGAGGCGGTTCTGCTGGCACCAGTCCACAAAACCCTGAGTAAGTTCTCTGTACTCCCGATCATCTCCACCTGTGATGAGGCCGACAATCGCAGAGTCGTCAGAGAACTTCTGCAGGTGACAGGTAGGGGTGTTGTAGTTGAAGTCCGAGGTGTAGAGGGTGAACAGGAAGGGAGCCAAGACAGTTCCCTGTGGGGCCCCCGTGCTGCAGAGGAGCACGTCAGACACACAGTCCTGTGTCCTCACATACTGTGGCCGGTTTGTGAGGTAGTCCTGGATCCATGTGGTGAGGTGGTGCGCCACCCCCGCCCGCTCCAGCTTGTCTCCCAGTAGGGTGGGCTGGATGGTGTTGAAAGCACTGGAGAAATCAAAGAACATGATCCTCACAGTGCTCCCCGCCTTCTCCAGGTGGGAGAGTGAAGTGTGGAGGAGGTAGATGATGGCATCATCCACACTGATGCCAGGCTGGTATGCGAACTGGAGTGGGTCCATTGAGGAGCTCACCAGGGGGCGCAGGTGGACAAGGACCAGTCTCTCCAGGGTCTTCATCAGGTGAGACGTCAGCGCCACTGGTCTGAAGCTGTTGAGCTCCTTCGGGTGGGGGGTCTTTGGCACCGGGACCAGGCAGGATGTTTTCCATAGCTGGGGGACCCTGCCCAGCTTCAGGCTCAGGTTGAACATGTGCTGGACAATTCCACACAGCTGGTCTGCGCAGGATTTGAGGAGCTGGGGGCTGATGCCATCTGGACCCGCTGCCTTCCTCGCCTTCATCTTCTTCAGCTGGTTCCTCACCTGAGATGTTGTGAAGGCCAAGGCTGGACAGGAAGGAGTGGTGGCTATCTGGTGTAGCTGGGAGCTGGAGACTGTGGAGAAAAGAGGGGAGGGGGTGACACGCCCAGCAGGAGGAGTAGGTGGAGACTGCAGCAGGAGAGACTGAGTGGAGGCAGGCATCTGATCGAACCTATTGAAAAAGAGATTCAGCTCATTTGCCCACTGCAGGTCCCCCCCCAGTCCGGGTCTTGGGTTGTCCGTGGCCTGAGATGGTCTTCAGGCCCCTCCAGACTCCCCTGGCGTTGTTCTGCAGCAGCTGCTCCTCCATCCTCTTCCTGTAGGACCTTTTCCCCTCTCTGATCCTCCTCCTCAGCTGGCGCTGCACAGTCCTCCGCTCCTCTATGTTGCCTGACGCAAAAGCCCTCCTCTTCTCCTTCAGGAGAGCTTTTATGTCTGGTGTGATCCAGGGTTTGTTGTTGGAGAAACACCTTACTGTCCTGGTGGGTATGGTGTTCTCCATGCAGAAATTTATATAGTCTGTAACAGTGTCCGTTAGGCTACTAATGTCTTCCCCGTGAGCATCGCTGAATACTTCCCACACAGTTGTGCTGAACCAGTCCTTTAAGGCCTCCTCGGCCTCTCCAGACCATCTCTGAACCGTGCGGGTCACAGCTGGCTGCCTGCGGACCAGAGGTTTGTACACAGACTGGAGAGCCACCAGGTTGTGATCAGCTTTGCCCAGCGGGGGGAGGGGCAGTGATGTGTATGCCTCCTTGGTGTTGGCATAGAAAAGGTCCAGTGTTTTATTGTCTCTGGTGTGGCAGGTGACATACTGTGTGAATGAAGGCAGAGAGGAGGAAGGGGAGGCATGATTGAAGTCACCAGAGATGAGTACCAGGGCATTTGGGTGCTGTGTTTGTAGCCTGCTCACTGCTGCAGTCAAGACATCACAGGCTGTGTCGCTGCTGGCAGCTGGTGGGACGTAGACGGTCACCGCGATCACGTGACTAAACTCTCGCGGGATGTAGAATGGCCTCATGCCAACAGCTAGCAGCTCAATATCCCTGCTGCAAAGCTGCTCCTTAATCGTGATGTGCCCAGGATTACACCATCTATTGTTCACAAACACAGCCAGCCCTCCTCCTTTCCTCTTTCCACTCTCCAGCGTCCTGTCCGCGCGTATGATTTGGAAGCCGTCCAATTCTACGACCGCGTTCAGCGTTAGCGTTGTTAGCCACGACTCCGTGAATAGCATCAGGCTAGCCTCCTGGAAGTCCCTCTCGTGCCGGGTAAGCGCCGCTAGCTCGTCCATCTTGTTGGGGAGCGATCTAACATTCCCCATGATAACAGACGGGAGGACGGGATGGTATCGTCTCCTCCTTTCCCGGCGTTTAACCCCCGCACGAGATCCCAGTCTCTTCCTCCTCAGCTCACGGGGGATATCGGGTCTCGCCCCGGGAGCCGGCGCATGGTTAGCACGGAGTGCTAACAGCTGATTCCGGCTGTAAACAATGGGGGCTCGGCTCCGAGCCAAGTCGCCGGACACGATCGCGCAAAAAATAGCCATCAGCAGCAGCAAGAATACCGCAGTTTGGGTGTCCATTGCTACGCAAGTTACGACTATAAATTATACGAAAAAGGTATGAGGTAGAGTAATATTAAAGAACAAAAACACACGAAAAGGCTCACCGATGAGCCGGAGCTACTGTAGCGGGCTGCCACTCGCGCGGCGCCGGAAGTGATCACAACTGCTCACAAGGACCAATCACAGCTCAGATTCAGAAAACAGGTCAGCCGTGACTGGTCATTGTGATTGGTTGTGATGTCATTTTCAGTCAACAGAAGACAAAATGGCCGCCCCCAGGGATGGCTAAAAATGACTGCATTTTGCTGCTTAACTTGTATTCCACAAACGCAAAATTAATCAGAATGCCATATTTCAACTAGCGGGCCTGCTGGGAACCAAAAAATACAGTATGTTTGTGTTGACTTCCTCTTTAAGAGTTACACACAGCTCCACAGATAAGGTTGACTTTTCTGGCAATGCCATTGCATATTTTGCTACTTAACTGGAGATGACAGCAATAGACAGATGTGGCAATGTGGGTCTATGGACCTTTTCAAAATCAGTACAAAATCAGCCCCTTAATACAAGCTCTCCATTCAAATGTTATTTGGGGGAAAAACTCAAATCACATTTGGTTTGTTATACCATACATGATGAGCCGATGATAGCCATTTTACCTGCCTCAGGATATTTAGTTACATCATTTTAGCCTCACTAGAGAATAACAGCAAAAGTGGAACATGCCACCGGGGAGTTTTCGGGTATTCATGCCAAGGCGTCTTCCATTTTTTTTCTTCATTGGCAGCTGATACCCCAAAAATTCTGCATAATATTCTTTAAATTTATGATGATGCTGAGCAAATGACAAAAGGGCTGCAATTCTACTAACTACTAATGTTTTGTTTAGCAATGCCATTTTCCCCAATTTTGCAGTCAAAACAGGTTCATTTGCAATTGTTTCTCTTTGATGCTAATGAGCAAGCAAAGAGATTCTCTTCAGATTGGAATTCCCATGCCCTTGCTCTAGAAGCAGATGCCCTTTACTTTGAATAGCCTCTCTAAAATGCCCAGCTGGAAGCTGTCAAGTAGAACGTTGGTCTGGATGTGATCAAAGTACAAGACCGATGGAAGGGAAGTATAAAAACATGGATATGTGGTAAAACTAAACAAAAAGTGGATTCGGGAATAGGGATTCTAATTAAATTGACTTTTTCAGCATTGTGCAGAATGTGCAAAACACTGGTTCCCTCGAAACGTTAAACTCCCTGTAAAGTAAAAATAAAACATCTTAGAAATTTGACACACCACAGAGAATAGTGTCAAGCCTGACCAATTTGAAGGAATAAAACCATCACCATGTAGATAAAAAGAGGCTCCAAAATCAAGAAAAAATAGAGCCTTATTGTTCTGGGACGCTGTGTGTGTGTCTGCTGAAGGTGCTGAAAACAGCCTGCTTGACTCTTAGAAAGTATTTGTCCCTCAAATCCTTTCTTGTACAAACACACTCTGTGCTCAACAGTCTGTAGTTTGAGCCACAGGCTGCTTAGTGTGTGCCTCTATGTTTAATAACCAGTTATCTTTCCCAGAATTGTCTCTGTGGCGCTAGATTATTGGAAGTTGTCGACACTGCTCCAAGGGTTGGCGATCTAGCGAGGCCCGCTAACCAATTAGTCCGCTAGCTCATTAGCCCACAGACCAGTGTCTGCGTCGTCCAATAAATCACTGCCTCACTCTGTTTTGTGTTGTGTGTGGGTTCATATCAAATCGTGGGCAAGTGATATCGAAGACAGGCAGGTTAGTGAGTGGACGGGTCATTCAGAATAACGGCGCTCAGTACTTATATAACGGGGGAGGGCCAACTAATGCCAGAAAGCCTATGTGTGTACTTGGGCTTGGCTTTAGCCACGATGAAGCTGAAATTGTGAAAAATACTCAAACACTATGGGCCCTATTTTTCTGCCCAGCGCAAGTGTAACACAAAGCACACTACAACTGTCCGCATGGGTGTACTTTCCTTTTTTTTGTTGTATTTTCATAGATGGGCGCAGGTAAAAATGTGTCTTTGCACCGTTGTGGTAGTGAACGCAGCTGACTTGTTTCCTGGCCAATGTAAGCGGCTCCCTCATTCCCTCCAAATTCAGCTCAGGAGATACACACATTGTGGAAGCAGAAACAGTCTCACTCGAGTCCATTCAGAAGGTTAAAAGGCGCAAAGTTAATTTAAAAGGACCTGCAATCTGACCTTCACTGGTGGACAATGTTATCTTGGCTATGGCGATTACAGATCACCGCTGTGAATTGCGTACTTGGAGACCACCTTCCACCCCGATCGCTCTCCTTATGTGTGTGACTCCGCCACTCGAACCCGGCATAGCTGCGTTGCAGCCCAGGGAGGTGTTTTAAATAATATAATAAATATATATGATGATAATGATGTGTTCAATGAATTGATTTCTACAATGATTCAGAGGGTTTGCTGCATGCTGCTGTCATATGTATGGAAGAAATATCATGACACCCAACACACACGTCCGCAGAGCTCTGAATCCGTCTGATTGCACCTCGATCACATTCACCAAAATTACGTTCCACCACCTGTGCCACAATTTAGACCTGCTCTGAGCTGGTCTAAGCTCCCGTTTACTTTCAAATACCCCATTGTCAGGTGCGCAAGATATGTGTAAAAGAAAACGTCCTTGGTATGCTGGAACGCCCAGCATGGCGCAGCACGGTCTGCCAAAATTCCCCATTAACGTAAACTAGACTTGCACTGGCGTGAAAATAATGATGCACCATCTTTTTTACGCTGAGCACACATGCATTGTCTACCAAAACAGATCCATATATCTCAACAGTTCAGTACCAGATGGTTCTTAAGTCTTTGCACATGTTTTCAGCACTTTCAACATATTTAATGTATTTAGAAACAAATCACTGAAGTCCGTTTATTGGGACTTTATGCTGAATCAAACAAAAGAAAAGCCAGCCGCATAAAAAGACTAGTGGCAGTACTGTCTGTTCGCCTTAATATCTTCTCATTCAATAAGGAATCAAATCAAATTAAATCCCTGGTTTGTTCTCGAAAGCCTTTTGAGATAGCCCATGTGAATAGAGGCAGCAGGAATGAAAAAAAATGAATTTACCTTCCCTCCCAATGACGCATGATGAATGCCTAAATTAAAAAAGAACCCATTTAGTAATCAGACTGCGCTCTTTACTCTGTATTTTATTAATTTGCCCCTTGAGAGAAATAAGTGCTGTTGCAGAAGTGAGAGCAGTGGAGTGAGTCATAGGGATCCTCTGGCTGGCTGACTAATGCATGCAGGTCAGCAGGAGCTGACAGCGTTCTGGCAACCACCACGGTCTAAGGAGACGCTAAGGTGTGCTCACTTTAGTGTCTGTGCACAAGGGAGATGGATGGGCAATTAAATACTCTCGTATGGGTGCATGCGTGCGCAGTGTGCAGGCTTCTGTGCAATGAAGAAGGCCTAACTCCTAGGCTGCATTTACGCGGTAAAACATTATTAACTGTCTGCTGCAAAATGCATGACAAATAAGTTTCTTGCAACTTTAAGTTGACAAGAAACAAATGATAAAGGATCAAGTTAGTTGCATTTGTCATCATCATCATCACATTTTATTTATATAGCACTTTTCATACATAAAAATGCAACTCAAAGTGCTATAAAACATTCAAAGCAAAACAGAATTATCTTCAATCAAAAGAAAAGATAAATTATTTAAAAGTTGTTGAAAGCCAAACTAAAAAGGTGTGTCTTGAGCTTCCTCTTAAAAATATCAACAGTCTCTGCAGACCTGACATCCTCTGGCAGGCTATTCCAAAGGTGAGGACCAAAACGGCTGAATGCAGCCTCGCCATGCATTTTGGTCCTCACCCTTGGAATAAATAAAAGGCCGGCGCCAGAGGACCTCAGGATCCGCGAGGGCTGGTATGATAAAAGCAAATCAGATAAATAAGATGGCCCAAGACCATTAACACATTTATAAACTAATAAAAGTACTTTAAAATCGATCCTGAAACACACAGGGAGCCAATGCAGCAATTTCAAAACTGGCGTAATGTGCTCCCGCCCTCTGGTTCTCGTCAGCACCCGAGCGGCTGAATTCTGCAGTAGTTGCAGTGGTGAAATGCTCTTTTTCGGGAGGCCAGAGAGCAGGGCATTACAGTAATCTAAACGACAGGAAATAAAGGCATGCATCAGCACTTCCGTGTTAGCCTGAGAGAGAAACGGGCGGACTCTGGCGATATTCTTAAGGTGATAAAAACCAATCTTGGTTACATTTTTAATATGAGGAATAAAACTGAGCTCAGAGTCAAAAATGACGCCAAGGTTCTTCACACAGTGTGAGGGATTAAAAATGTGTAGTTTTGGTAAAAGCTTCTCTCTCTGACCTTCGGGACCGATAACTAAAACCTCAGTCTTGTCCTGATTGAGCTGTAGGAAATTATCTGCCATCCATGACTTGATATCTAAAATGCAATTTAAAAGGGTATCAATGGGTCCTGTGTCATCAGGAGACACGGCAATATACAGCTGCGTGTCATCAGCATAGCTGTGAAAGCTGATGCCGTGTCCCCTGATGACATCCCCGAGGGGAAGCATATAAAGATTAAAAAGTAGGGGGCCTAAAATCGAACCTTGAGGAACCCCATTTGTGGTCCAATGCAAGTGGTTCTCAAATGGGGCTACTAGTACCCCCAGGGTTACTTGAAGGCACTTCAGGCGCTACTTGAGATTTTAAAATATGTTTATAAAGTAGCTGCGATGAAATAAAGAGCTTGATCACAGCAGCTGCCTCCTTGCCACCAAGAATGACAAAGATCCTCAGGAAAGCACAAGCCCAAATGTCTCACTAAATGCAAAATACTCAGTTCAGTGCAACAATTATATGTTCAGTGTTGACACATGGTAATTCAGTCAGTCGTCTTTTTTAATTATTAAACAGACATTTTCAGACAATATTTTTCAAAATTAAGTTTAAAGTGGAAGTCTACACAAACATTTTTTTCTAGAATATGTTCTATGCAGGCCCACTAGTTGAAACAAGGCTATCTGATAAATATTGCGTTTGTGGAATAAGAGTTCATCCTTTAAGTTAATCTTGGGAAGGGATATTAGCTAGACTGGGGATAGTCACCCCGAGGTCTCCCCAGTGCGGTGGCCATCTTGGGCAGGGACATTAGCTAGACTGAGATACTCATCCCGAGGTCTCCGCAGTGCGGCAGCCATCTTGGGCAGGGACATTAGCTAGACTGGGGATAGTCACCCCGAGGTCTCCCCAGTGCCGCGGCCATCTTGGGCAGGGACATTATCTAGACTAGGGATACTCAACCCGAGGTCTCCGCAGTGCGGCGGCCATCTTGGGCAGGGACATTAGCTAGACTGGGGATACTCATCCCGGGGTCTCCCCACAGTGCGGCGGCCATCTTGGACAGGGACATTAGCTAGACTGGGGATACTCACCCGGAGGTCTCCCAGTGCGGCGGCCATCTTGGGGGAGGACCCAAAATCAACAGGAAGTGACACAAATGACCCAGAAATGAACAGGAAGTGACCCGGAAATTAACCGGAAGTGGCCCAAATAACCCGGAAATGAGCCGGAAGTGGCTGAAATGACCCGGAAATGAACCTGAAGTGACCCAAATGACCTGAAAATGAACCGGAAGTGACCTAAATGACCCAGAAATGAACCGAAAGTGACCCAAATGACCCAGAAATGAACCGAAAGTGACTCAAATGACCTGAAAATTAACCAGAAGTGACCCAAATGACTCGAAAATTAACCGGAAGTGACCCAAATGACCCGGAAATGAACCAAAAGTGACTCAAATGACCGGGAAATGAACCAAATGACCCGAAAATGAACCGGAAGTGACCCAAATGACCCGAAAATGAACCAGATTTGACCCAGAAGTTAAGTTTTTCCTTACTTCCTCTTTTCTTGCTCCCCTTCGGTTTTTATGTCCTCAGTCCAGGCCATTGTACATCATTTGAGATCATTCAACTTCATTCAACTATATTCCACTTCATTCAGTATTATTAAACTTTAGTCCACTTCATTCATCTTCATTCAACGTCTTTCCACTTCATTCAACTCACATTGGTTCAGCTTTTCAACACGCCTGTAATTCATACTTTCCAAAAATTCAAATTATTCAACCTTAAAAAAAACATTACATTCGCCATTCAGTCCCACTTCCACATTCAACATTTCAGTTTTACAGCCTTCCAGTTAGGTCCTTGATGGTCTTGTGGTATACACGCTGAGTTGTGTGCAGGCAGCGTTGGATCGATTCCCCCTCATTCCAAAACATTCCACAATCTTTCATAGAGTTCATTCAACTTCATCCCACTTTATTCAACTTTATTCAGTATCCTTCTACTTTATTCAGTATCATGTCATGTCATCTTCCAAACCGCTTATCCTATATAGGGTCGCGGGGAGTTGCTGGAGCCTATCCCAGCCGTCAATGGGCGAAGGCAGACTACACCCCGAACTGGTCGCCAGCCAGTCGCAGGGCACACCTAGACACTGTCACTGAGCGGGAATCGATCCCACGCTGCCCGCACACAACTCAGGCGTGTGTACCACTACACTATCAGTGGACTTATTCAGTATCATTCAACTTTATTCTGTATCATTCAACTTTATTACACTTTATTCAACTTCATTCCACTGTATTGAACTTCATTCAGTATCATTCAACTTTATTCAGTATCATTCAACTTTATTCCACTTCATTCCAACGCATTCCACAGTTTCTTTTCGGCTTCCTTCGCTTTCACACGCAATTTCTCCAGAAATTGCATTCTCTAGTTATTATTATTATTATTATTATTAATATTATTATTAATGATCAACCCTAAATTTTTGTTCTATTTTGTGCTTTTATAAAAGGGACTGTTTTTTGATTTATAGAAAATTGAATTGTAACTTGCTCTCTGTTAAAAATTGAAAAAAATAAATAAAAAAAATTTTAAAAAATAGTCTTATGCATTTGAGACTTATTGTTGTACCGAACCCGTAAGGAACCGTGACCCCCATATCAAGGTAGGAAGGTCTACAACACTGCGAAGGACCCGGTCACATTTGCTACCCACACCGGCTTGCTGCGGGCCACATCTAATAATAAAGCAATATGATCCCAGGGGCCATAGAAAACCTTCTCGCGGGCCGGATGTGGCCCGCGGGCCTTGACTTTGACATTTGTGTTGTACAGGATAAACGGTGTAGGAGATGACACATTCTTAATGCAGGCGTATTATGTGTTGGGGCTCATTAGATTGTGCAGGTTTGCCTAATGAATATGCCCACAAAACTGACTCATCTTTATGAGCGCACACAAAACTTTATAGTCTGGGAATGTCTGAATGCAACCTGACATAAGTAACATTCTGTTGTCAGAATGAATGAAATACATTACCAGAGCTGGGCAGTCCGTCCCTGGGCCGGACTGGTCGGCCCGGCCGGATGCCCATTTTTGGGGCGGAAGGGTGGGGGGTGACAAATTATAAAAAATGGCTGGACTAAGCATGGCCAGAAGTGAATTTTAGTCCGGCCCACTAATTGGCCCTCATGCGTGTGACGTCCTCGCGAGGCGGCCACATTTCATCTCAGCCTAATCGATGAAAGGCTTTTTTTTAGGCTTCTTTCAAAACAACTTGTGTCCGGGAGTATATTTAAGCTGTCCGCAGCACTCAAGTACGACACTGGCACATCATGCACTTTCCTACTTCCGTAAATACGTTGTAGCAAAACTGCTGTGTAGTGGTTTGCGGGCATACTTTTATTTTGAAGGCCGGGAAGTGTGAAGGAGGGGAAGTGAGGAAAATAAGTAACTTGTTGAATGCTTGCAGACTTGTCGTCTGTTGGACCCAAATAATTACACAATACGACAAAATCAACCCCAGGGCTCGCAATGGAAGTAAGTACACGCAGCTGAGTAAAAGTATGTGAGTAAGTGGCGCGTTTGAAGCGTGTCCATGCGGGTTTGAATAGTAAGTTAACCTGCTACTTGTCTTTAAATAAACCTCTTCCCTTAGTATCTCTCCCGCGGGGGCATCATGCACGTTTTTTCTTTTTTTTTGGGGGGGGGTGTCGGAACGGGGTGGGGGCCGACAATGGTTATGAATATGGGGTCGCTGCCGGAAGGGTACCCAGGTCAAGGGTGTAGTGTTGCGGCCGGACGGGCAAAAAAGGGTCAAGTGCCCAACTCTGTACACTACTGAACACTTATTCAAAACATGTCCTCACTGCACTAAATCAAAAGACGTTTAAGTGCAGCGCGAGAACAACAATATACCAATGGCTACAGTAACCCATGTCACAATTGCATAAGACAATCAGGGTTTCCCCCCCAGAACACTTGCTAAGCCTGGTAGTAGAGAAGCCAACCAGCTTCATAATGTATTTACCGGAGGTAGACAATTTACTAAATTTTGCCGGTCCGTCAATCATCATTCTTCAGAGGCCTGGGCACCCGTCCGTCGACATCAGTTCGTCACTATTTTGAGGTGAACGACACTGCAATTGTATGTCTGTCAGTCTGTCGTGTTATTTGAACTGCATTTCTGCTATCGCACACATGTCAAAGTCAAGGCCTGCGGGCCGGATGTGTTTTTCTACGGCCCCTGGGATGATATTGCTTAATTATTAGATCCGGCCCGCAGCAAGCTAGTGTGGGTAGCAGATGTGATCGGGTCCTTCGCGCCTGCCGATGACGTCACACTTTAAAATATATTGTAGCGTCTTCCAAGAACACAGACATAGTTTAATTATCACGTTTTTATCAGTCCAACCGGCTACTGTGGGACGCAGCCGACGCCAATACAGTACGACAACGTTCAGTCAAAAATGAGCAACGGCTGTCTCTTCCTCCTCCGCTACTCTCGCTTGCACGCCTTCCCATCCAGCGAGCCACACAATGCATTCATTAACCTGGGAAACAACAACGTGGCTTTCAGAATCAGATTGTGGTGAAAAGTTATTTGGACTAAAGCACACTTTATTAAGAAGTACTTCATGTTAGAAATATCACATTGTTTTATAATTAGTAATTGTTGGCATAGATACATTCATTGAGTTTTGATGTAGTACTGAAATGTCCCACATTGTGAGCAGGCATTGAACGCTCCCCGAGCGCTAAGTGGTGATAGCTAGGGACGTAGTTTTTCTTTTTTCCTCCTTTGACAAAGTTAGTTAGTAGTTTGTTCGTGCCAGCAAACTCAGTATTTGCAGATTTCCCGTGTTTCACCAAGTTTGTTGTTGTGTGTAAATGTTAAAAGGTGACTTTAATCATTTAGGTTCGTGTCAGGTAACTGCTGTACATAATAGCCAAGATATGTTCTCGTGAGTGATGTCACGTTGATGGACACAAGTTAATTATTTTGGATAGTATGCTAACTATTCTAGTGATGAAACGTGTGAATGTGTATTGTATGCATTGTTTAGCTGTTTAATTGCTTAATACAGTGAAGTGTAATGTTTAGGCATATTGTTAACTAATGGATATGCATTGGATGTTGTTGCTAGGTTATTCTTTGTGTTGCAGACCACAATAAATAGACGTGTCAAGTGGAATACAGGCCTGTGTTTTCTGACAGGACATTCATACCATGCCACTCTAAAATAGTCAGCTGGAGACTTCATACCAATCATATGATCCTCTCCGTTTTACTTCACATTATGTACAGTTCATACAATGTTGCAGACCGAGTCAACCAGAAATGTGTTTCAAGTTTAGCAGGAGAAACGCAAACGGAAGTGACGTACGAGCTGCCTCGCAAAAGTAGCAGTAATGTACTTTATTTTATTGTTTTATTTAGTAACTCCGAAGATAAAAACACAACAGCCAGGGGGTGACAAACAGAGGCAAATAAATATATGACAGAAATATAAAGCGTGACATCATCAGCAGGTGCGAAGGACGCGATCCAATCTGGACATTTTAAAAAATCTCAATGAACATTCTATCAGTCCGGCCCTCGGCTTGTCGCAATTGTTTTTTTATTTGTCCCACTGTCCATTTGACTTTGACACCCCTGTGCTATCGCTACCATCGATAAACATCACCAGTCCGCCGTCCGTCAATCGTCAAGCCGTAAAATAAAAGAAAAAAAAAGGTCCAGCGGATGAAAAATCCATTCATCCATCCATTATCTGAACTGATTTGATGAAAATGGTAAAGTGTACATCTACATCAGGGGTGTCCAAAAGCTCAGATTCAGAAAACAGTTTTTAGTCGACAGAAGACAAAATGGCCACCCCCAGAGATGGCTAAAAATGAGTGGATTAACACTTATTCCACAAACGCAAAATTAATCAGAATGCCGTGTTTCAACTAATGGACTTGCTTTTTTTTTCCTTATTGGAAAAGGCGTTTTATAAAATAAAATATTTTTTTCTTTTTTGACGTGACTCAAAATCCGTGACCGATCCGAAACGTGATTTATGTGATCCGTTGGACCACTAGTGTGTACCAAAGACAATCTCCTGGTATTCATGTGAGTACCCCATGAAAAAAATTATGTGCACCCCTGCATATATCTCATATTTACCAGTACAGGCCAGGGTTAATCTGAAACATGGCATATTGTTGAAAATACATCTTGAACTTTTAGATATAAAAATAGGGAAATAGGTAAGAGTCTTCTTGCAAATGAGGATTTATTTCATCTGCTTCGAAGTGCAAGTGAAGTGCAGTAAAGTCTTTTGCGACACTTGACTTTTTTTTTTCGGCACCAAACTACTATATTTTATAAGAGCTGACCTGCACGCAGAGCGAGAGCCGCACAGGAAAATGGTGCTTCACCAATTGTTTCTCATCCATTCATATGACATAATTTACATTAAATTATACTCACAACAGAAATGTAATAAACAAAATTACCTTGTTTAGACACTCGAGCAGTGAGTATCATTTTAGTCGTTGAAGTCATTGCTAGAGCGCACTAGAGCGCATTACGTCAAATTGACGGGTCTAGTCCTTCTTGTGTTAAAATCTTGTTACGCCTACTATTAAATTGTCGGCCCTCGCTGTCAACTTTCCCTTTTTTTATTCTATGTCGTTGTAATGGCAGAAATTCTGTTTTACCATTAGCTTCAATGTTGGTAGTCGAAGGTAGTTCTGACTCGTCCATCGTAGCACATATTCTTATCCATGATTTTAATTTCTTTGAATTACTCACATGGATTCAAAGTTCCTTTTTTGTCTTGTATTCAACAAAGTGAGCAATGTCATTCAGTACAGCAGGTGGATAACATGTACTTAGACTATGAGCACGGTCAAAAGCTGTTTGCTTCTGTGACTACCAGCACACTGTATACTAAGCATTGTTTGCTATGCTACTACTACTGCAAGTGCATTAAATCTTTATGATGACAGAAATTGAGATACTACTACTTTATGATGACAAACATTGGCTCTCACAGTCGTCATTTTAGAAACTGTGCGGAAAAAGTCACACAGTGTTATGGAGTTGGACAGAGTACTGCTGCCCGCTTGTGTGTTAATGCGAAATTGCATTTAGAGTGTATTTAATACGGTTGTGAACGGGGCTACGGGCGCCAGACGTTATTAATTCTATGACAAATTAATTAATTCATTAACGTTATTAATTCTATGCTAAAATTGGACTGCAAGCTACATTTGGCCCCCAGGCCAGACTTTAGAAATGCCTGCTCTACATCATACTGCTGCTCAAAGTGCTTTACGCACTCACATTTCACACACTTATTTGACAGTCTATTGAACTCTTAAGTGGGAGCCTGCTGATGCTTTAAATCTTAAAAGTTTTGCTTACCTTAACCAGAATCCTGTGTCGCATTGTTGCCAAAGGTACAATCCTGGTGGAATAAAAAGCTTCCTACTCCTTGTACAAACCGAAATAAAGTTGCCATGACAATGAATTAATGCTTTTTCTTCAATGTTGGCTCTTCTTCTTCTTCTTCTGCTTCTGCTTCTTCTTCTGCTTCTTCTGCTTCTTCTTCTTCTTCTTCTGCTTCTTCTGCTTCTGCTTCTGCCCTTTAGCGGTTGCCAAACAACTTTTGTTGCGTTACTGCTACCTTCTGAAATGGAGTGAGGGGCTGCAAATTACTGTTTCACAACCTCCTATCCCTACTCTTTCCACAAATAAAAATAGAAAGGTAAAGCTTAACACACAAGAACTTCTCCATTAAACTGTCACTGTATTACTAGTATTAAAAGACAACAAATGTTTAAAAATATCACTCACCATAACTACACTGCAATGAGCCATGGCCGCTTTGTATTACAACAATTATTAATTACTATTATGGCAGTAACAAAGCTGTGCAGTGTCATAGCAGTTGCTATCCATTCATCCATTTTCCGAACCACTTATCCTTACTAGGGTCGCAATCATGAAATAAAGTGGTCGCTAGTTATAGTCTGCGCATTACTTGACATCATAATCTGACAATGAAACTTCACTTTTTGCCACAGTTGCCTAAGGACAGTTGCATTGAAGCGTGGGTAATCTGAGCATGTAGCCAGTTTTCTGTGATTCATTTTAATAAATGCAACAGTCCCAAACTAGCAACAGTCCCCGCTAGCTGTTGTTCTAGATCACCTGTTGTGTGTGTTATGGATCTGCCGTCGGAGGTAGAGAGGCTCAGCAGCAGATTTTTTGTGGTTAGCATTTAGCTTAGCCTACCCATCATTGCCTATGGCGCCTGCTGGACCTGACAACAATCCACGCAGGTCCCGCTGGTTTCGCTCTTGTCCTGGATGTTGAAAGTATGGTAAAAAGTAGCTATAACTCATCAATTTGTACTGTAATCCGATGTCGATTAAGTCGACATGATTGTAGTACCCAGCAGCGAAGGTAAAAGTACAGTTAAAATGTCATCACCCTCCGACGTCCAAGCCCTGCAGCACCTGCATTAAGCCACCATCCCCAAGGCAGGGCCCACGACCGTCGGCCTGGGTGACAGCCGAGGAAGCCTTGGCTACAGTTCTCATTCTAGGGAATGGAACCCAGCCAGCGGCGTGTGTACGCAGGAAATGTTTTCCCCCGAGCTTCGATATCTGTAATAAATGTTAGGGCTAGCTGGGTGATAGTTTAATATCAATCTGTATTGCGGTAGTCACATGATCGATATCAACAGAAAATGCTTTCGATACAAGTCAAGTCAAATTTATTTATATAGCCCTTAATCACAGGAAAGTCTCAAAGGGCTTCACATATGCACCAGATCATACAGATACGAAGTTGGATTAAAAAATAAATAAATCAGAAAGCAAACCCCGACCTCTGCATTGTGCATTTTATAGTGCGCAGCCGCCTCCAAACACGAAGGAGAACCATTTAAACCAATGACGAAGGAGCATGCACACCAATGAAGAAGAAGCAGCTAAACCAGTGTGCCTGAATGCGGCATACTCACGCAGAATGAGAGCGGTGTATCTTTGTTCAAATAAATGACCAGTCGACTCAGTACAACGCTTGCAAGCGTGGCGTACAAGTAAAGGAGTTGCCTATCTTTCACGTGCTAGCGCCAGTGTTAGTAATGTCCAACCCTAGGCATCGCACTCAAGTCAAAATCAGGGTGTACCCCGCCTACTGCCCGAAGACGTCTGGGATAGGCTCCAGCACGTAAGGATCAATAATAATAGATGGATGGTGGTAGGGTGGTCGTTTCCCAACCTGAAGGTTGTGGGTTTGATCCTCGGGCAATGTGACCATGTCAAAGTATCCTTGAGCACCATACTGAACCCCCAGTTGCTCCTGATGCTGCGCCATCAGTAGGTAGATGAGGTAGAGTGTGAAGCGCTTTGAGTACCAAAGGTAGAACAGCGCTATACAAATGACAGCCCATTTACCATGTAATTGCGTCTGCTGTTGCAGACCGTAATAGTCACTTGTTGTTGTCATATCAGGTTCTGTTCTTGTGTTGTATGTTGCATAACACCTATTCTTATTTATAATAATTAAAGTTGCCTTCAGTTATGCAGTAGGACCTATGTTTCATATCGGTCATATCTTATTGTATCTCTTTGTGCGCATGCCAATCTCCTGTTATCTATTTTTGTCTCACATTTCATTTGTCTTTCCTGATTCTCAAGAGGCAAACACAACAAACAATAAAACAGTTGCTTTGTTCTCTATAACTAAAGCAGCAACTTGGGAACAGTTTCATAGCAACAACAAAGCTACCATCTGCCTGGCAGAGCTTTATTTTAGTGGGATATGCTTGCACACTGTGTGCTACACAATTTTATAATCTTCCATGAAAATACTTACTTTGGGGTTGTGATGACAGACAGTTATTTATGTATCATAAATCATAGTGTGATGTATTGCGCATGCACCGACATCCACCAGCATGTCTGGTTGTGGTGATTCCTACTACTTTGATATGAATTGCAGCGACAAAATGAACACGAGCTTTTACAAATAACTTTGTAATTTGTAATGTATTCATTTAAAAGGAACAGTGCATATTAATGAACATGTGCATTTAAATATGCCAGAATGAGCCAACGGCTACTTTCCATCTGCAGTCCCTGGCAATTAAAAAAAAGGAACATTACAATAACATCAACGATAAAGTACAAAAAGAAATCAACACATAGAACTGACACATCAACAACAAACAAAACAAAACAAAACCAAAATAATAAAAAATATAAATGAATAATAATAATAATAATAATAACTAGAGCTGCAAGCAGCTATAAAGGGCCCTCGCAGCCCTAGCGACGTTGGTGTACCGGCACGTTGGGATGCTTGCACCTCGGAATTGAATTATCAAAATTATCACTTGGATAAAGTTACAGCACCTTTTGTAGTCAAGGTGAGTCCAAACTTTTAAGTAAATTACAAATGGCGTACTTCCTCTTAGGTTTATTATATGGCACCAAGAGGCTTTTTGTAGGTCTCTTTCTGTTTTATATACTCGCAAATTTTCGTACATGTTGGTGAAGCGTGCAACCGGGGCCATTTTTCAAACATTTTCTAAGTGGCGGTAGCGAGCCATCTTTGAAAGATTGCACAATTGAATAATAAATTATTGACTAATTCACCAGGCCTTCTATGTGTGCAAAGTTTCATGATTTTTCGTGCATGTTTATATTCTTAAAATCAGCATTGTGTTATTGGCAACCTGGGCGTTACCATGGCAACAGCTTTTTGCGAAAAATCTCAAACTTCGTGTTTTACTATCATGAGGGCGTAAACATTCTTCAAATTATGAGGGAGATCTGGCTAACCTGCCAGGAGAGAAACATGAAAGAATAAAACATGTACTTCATTTACCCAGTAGGTGGCGCTCCCACTACGATGAAAAGTTAGATCGTAGATGTCTTCAGGTATAGACTCTCATCAAATGTGTGGGATTTTGACAAGATATCATGTGGATCACATTACAGCTGCTTTTAAAGTCAATGTGATGCGGAATTGTAAAGTAAATTCAAAATAGCGGACTTCCTGTTAGGTTTAGCACTTGGCTCCAAGAGACTTTTTTGCAGGTTTTGACCTGTTAGATATACCACCATTTTTGTAGATATAGGTGAAACGTACAACAGGGGCTGGTTTTTTTTTTTTATTCTAGGGGGTGCTAGCGAGCCATTTTTTAAACATTTGTGACGTAAAACAATAAAAAAAGATGATTTCACGAGGCCTGATGTGTATGCAAAGTTTCGTGAGATTTCATCCATGTTTAGACCGTCGAAATTGGCGTAGTTTTGCTTGCGAAGTGCCCATAGCCATGGCGACAGCTTTTAACGAAAAATTACAAATATCGCATTTTAACATCAGAAAGGTCTACAGAGTCTTCCGAGCAATTCTGACGTCTAAATGGTTAACTGGCAACGAGAAAAAGATCAAAGAATATAACATGTACTTCCTTTCGCCAGTGGGTGGCACTACCACTACGATAAAAAAAAAGTTCGGAGATGTCTTCAGGATTTGACTTTAGTCAAATGTCAGTAGTTTTTTAGAAGAAATTATCATGTGGGTCAAGTTCCAGCAGCTATTGTAATCAGAGCAAATTCATACCTTAAACGTAATTCAAAATGGCCGACTTCCTGTTTAATTTAGCATATGGCTTCAAGATACTTCTTTGTAGGCCTTGAACTGTTACATATACCAACAAATTTCCGTCGATCTACGTGAAAAGTACAACCGGGGCTGAATTTTTTTAAATTTCTAGGGGGCGCTAGCGGGTCTTTTTTTAACAATTTGCACAAAAAAATAAAAAGATATTGATGATTTTGCCAGGCCTGATGAATGTGCAGAGTTTCGTGAGATTTCAAGCATGTTCAGACCCTCAAAATGAGCGTTGTTTTTTTTGGCGAACTGCGTGTTACCATGGCAACAGTTTATTGCGAAAAATCACAAATTTCGTATTTTAATATTAGGAAGTTGTAAACACCGTTCCGAGCAAAGATGAGGTGGACCTGGTTAACCTGCTAGGATAAAAACATCAAAGAAAAAAAAAAGCCCGTGAGCCGTCACCTTATCGTGGTGGAGAGGTTTGCGCGCCCCAATGATCCTAGGAACTAAGTTGTCTGGGGCTTTATGCCCCAGGTAGGGTCACCCATGGCAAACAGGTCCTAGGGACCAGACTAAGCATGGCTCAAAATGACCCCTTATGAAGAAAAAAAATTTGTGGATCACGTTTTCCCTCGCCCGGACGCGGGTCACCGGGGCTCCCTTCTGGAGCCAGGCCTGGAGGTGGGGCTCAATGGCGAGCGCCTGGTGGCCGGGCCTGCACCCATGGGGCCTGGCCGGGCTCAGCCCGAAAAGGACACGTGGGTCCCCCTTCCCATGGGCTCACCACTGGTGGAGGGGCCAAAGGGGTCGGGTGCCGTGTGAGCTGGGCGGCGGCAGAAGACAGGGACCTTGGCGGTCCGATCCCCGGCAACAAAAACTAGCTCTTGGGACATGGAATGTCACCTCTCTGGCAGGGAAGGAGCCTGAGCTGGTGTGTGAGGCTGAGAGGTTCCAACTAGATATAGTCGGGCTCACCTCCACACACAGCTTGGGTTCTGGTACCAGTCCTCTTGAGAGGGGTTGGACACTCTTCCACTCTGGAGTTGCCCAGGGTGAGAGGCGCCGAGCAGGTGTGGGCATACTTATTGCCCCCCGGCTTGGCGCCTGTACATTGGGGTTTACCCCAGTGGACGATAGGGTAGCCTCCCTCCGCCTGAGGGTCGGGGGACGGGTCCTGACTGTTGTTTGTGCTTATGCACCAAACGGCAGTGCAGAGTACCCACCCTTTTTGGAGTCCTTGGAGGGTGTGCTGGAGAGCGCTCCACCTGGGGACTCTATCGTTCTGCTGGGGGACTTCAATGCTAATGTGGGCAATGACAGTGAGACCTGGAGAGGTGTGATTGGGAGGAACGGCCCCCCCGATCTGAACCCGAGCGGTGTTCGGTTACTGGACTTCTGTGCCCATCACAGATTGTCCATAACGAACACCATGTTCAAACATAAGGGTGTCCATATGTGCACATGGCACCAGGATACCCTAGGCTGCAGTTCAATGATCGACTTTGTAGTCGTATCATCGGACTTGCGGCCGCATGTTTTGGACACTCGGGTGAAGAGAGGGGTGGAGCTGTCAACTGATCACCATCTGGTGGTGAGTTGGCTCCGATGGTGGGGGAAGATGCCGGTCCGACCTGGCAGACCCAAACGTATTGTGAAGGTTTGCTGGGAACGTCTGGCAGAATCCCCTGTCAGAACGAGTTTCAACTCCCACCTCGGCAGAACTTTTCCCAATCCCCGAACCCGCTGGTGGACACCAGCGGTAAGGGATGCTGTCCAGCTAAAGAAGGAGTCCTATCGGGCCTTTCTGGCCTTTGGGACCCCGGAGGCAGCTGACAGGTAGTGGCTGGCCAAGCGGAATGCAGCTCTGGCAGTTGCTGAGCCAAAAACCCAGGTGTGGGAGGAGTTCGGGGAGGCCATGGAAAATGACTTCCGGACGTCTCAGGAGAGGGAAGCAGTGCACCATTAACACTGTTTATAGTGGAGATGGGGTGCTGCTGACCTCAACTCGGGACGTTGTGGGTCGGTGGGGAGAATACTTCGAAGACCTCCTCAATTCCACCGACACGCCTTCCACTGAGGAAGCAGAGCCTGGAGACTCTTAGGTGGGCTCTCCTATCTCTGGGGTTGAAGTAACCGAGGTAGTCAAAAAGCACCTCGGTGGCAAAGCCCCGGGGGTGGATGAGATCCGCCCGGAGTTCATAAAGGCTCTGGATGTTGAGGGGCTGTCATGGTTGACACGTCTCTACAACATCGCGTGGACATCTGGGACAGTGCCTCTGGATTGGCACCGGGGTGGTGGTCCCCCTTTTTAATAAGGGGTACCGGAGGGTGTGCTCCAATTACAGAGGGATCACACTCCTCAGCCTTCCCAGCAAGGTCTATTCAGGGGTGCAGGAGAGGAGGGTCCGTTGGAAGGTCAAATCTCTGATTCAGGAGGAGCAATGTGGTTTTCGTCTCGGCCGTGGAAAAGTGGACCAGCTCTACACCCTCAGCAGGGTCTTCGAGGGTGCATGGGAGTTCGCCAACCAGTCTACATGTGTTTTGTGGACTTGGAGAAGGCGTTCGACCGTGTCCCTCGGGGAGTTCTGTGGGGGGTGCTTCGGGAGTACGGGGTACCGAGCTCCCTGATAAGGGCTGTCCGGTCCCTGTACCACCAATGTCAAGAGTTTGGTCCGCATTGCCGGCAGTAAGTCGGATTCGTTTCCAGTGAGGGTTGGACTCCGCCAAGCCTGCCCTTTGCCACCGATTCTGTTCATAACTTTTATGGACAGAATTTCTAGGCGCAGCCGAGGTGTCGAGGGGGTCCGGTTTGGTGGCCTCAGTATTGCATCCCTGCTTTTTGCAGATGATGTGGTACTGTTGGCTTCTTTAAGCCGCGATCTCCAACTCTTGCTGGAGCGGTTCGCAGCCGAGAGTGAAACGGTCGGAATGAAAATCAGCACCTCCAAATCTGAGACCATGGTCCTCAGTCGGAAAAGGGTGGCGTGCCCTCTCTGGGTCGGGGATGGGATTCTGCCCCAAGTGGAGGAGTTCAAGTATTTTAGGGTCTTATTCACGAGTGAGGGTAAGATGGAACGGGAGATCGACAGGCGGGGCTCGGTGCAGCGTCTGCTGTGATGCGGACCCTGTATCATTCTGTCGTGGTGAAGAAGGAGCTCAGCCGAAAGGCGAGGCTCTCAATTTACCGGTCGATCTACGTTCCTACTCTCACCTATGGTCATGACCGAAAGAACAAGATCTCAGATACAAGCGGCCGAAATGGGTTTCCTTCGCAGGGTGTCCGGGCTCTCCCTTAGAGATAGGTTGAGAAGTTCGGCCATCCGGGAGGGACTCAAGAGTCGAGCCGCTGCTCCTCCGCATTGAGAAGAGCCAGTTGAGGTGGCTCGGGTATCTGATTAGGAGGCCTCCTGGACGCCTCCCTGGTGAGGTGTTCCGGGTATGTCCCACCGGCAGGAGACCCCGGACGGCCCAGAACACGCTGGAGAGACTATGTCTCGCGGCTTGCCTGGGAACGCCTTGGGATCCTTCCGGAAGAGCTGGAATATGTTGTTGGGGAGAGGGAAATCTGGGCTTCCCCGCTGAAGCTGCAGCCTCCGCGACTTCGGATAAGCGGGAGATAATGGATGGATGGATGGATGGAGAAAAAAAAAAACATGTATTTCCTCCAGCCACTACGTAGCGCTACCACTACGATGAAAAATAAGTTCGTAGATGTCTTCAGCCCTTGGCTATCAACAAATATGAAACATTTCGAGAATTTGGATGATCTGGGTCAAGATAAAACTATTTACTGTCAAGTTGAATAATCAGACTTTGCGGCACCGTCAAGGCCACGCCCTTCGCTGAAAAGCCACAATATTCGGCGTAGAGCAAGATCAATGTCTTGAGGCTTTTCTGACAAACTTTCAGTCGGATTCGTTCAACGGGCTCCGTGCAGTTAATAGAAATGTAAAAAAATGACGTTTTTTCCACCACTAGGTGGCTCTATATGTATAATGGATATTATCATATAGATGTCTTCAAGTTGCGACTCTTTACGTACAGGTGAAGTTTGGGATTTTTTGGAGCATGTGCAGGGCAGTTATTAAGGTTTTTCTCCTGTATGGCGAAGGAAAAAAATTACGCCAAATTTGATGACCCGTCCCCGTTATATAGTTTATCGAAAACTCAAAAAAATCTTCCCAGTTGTTTTCCCGCATCTTAAGATAATATATCCGAAGTTTGAAGTCAATCGGATGAATCCTTCAGAACATGGGTGCAAAAGTATGCACCCTGTAAATGGCCAAAAATGGTCCAAAATTGGACATTCAAAAATTCATAGCTCACTTCATCTACATGATAGACTATGGCTGCAATGGACTTTTTTGTCTTGGGCAGCTACACGTGCCTGCCAATTTTCATAGGCCTAGGTCAAACAGGCTGGAATTCTATTTTGTTTTCCTACTCTAGGTGGCGCTACAGAGCCATTTTGTGTGCATTGTTTACGGCGACTTTAAAATATCAAATTTTTCGCCAGGCTCGATGAGACTGCAAAGCTTGGTGAGTTTTCGTGCATGTTTAGGGGTTAAAAAATGCGATCATTTGGTCAGAAAAAAAAATTAAAAAATTCTACAAAAACAATAGGGTCCTTGCAGCTTTCGCTGCTCGTGCCCTAATATGAATAATAATAATAATTTCTACATAAACAATAGGGTCCTTGCAGCTTTTGCTGCTCGGGCCCTAATAATTATAATAATAATTTCTACAAAAACAATAAGAATAACAAAGAGCACACAGAAGCTTGATTTAAAATTAGTGCTCACAGATCTGGGGTTTTTTTTCAGCCACTTTTTTAGATCTATTTTTTAGACTTTAAAAGTGCTTAAAGTGGTACAGTCTTTTATTTGAATTGGAATCTCATTCCAGACCACAGTGCCTTTGTCTGATAAAACATGATTACTAAAATTTGTTTGTCTATGTAGTACTGCACAGTCACCTCTAATGAAGGCTCTGGTTCTTATCCCACTGATGCTGTATCTTAACATAATAAACTCACTCAAAGGTGGCGGAGCAAGTCCATGCAAAGTCTTATATCTAGAGCAGGCGATTTTAAACTTTTTAAAATGATCAAAACTTACATTATGTTTCTGAAGAATAGGCCAGGGAATTTCCTATCCAACACGTTCACAGCTTTTTTTAAGAGGGATTCCAATGGTTTTAGTATACTTAAACTTGTTAGTGACCAGATAGTCATGCAATATTCAATGTGAGAAAAAAAAAGATACAATGAAGAAACATTTTAGCAACCCTGTCTGGGAGTACTGATCTTATTTGTCGGAAATTATTCAGATTCGAACTTACAGTTTTACATACGTTTTTAACATGATTTTTTAAAAGTTACATTTGAATCAAGGGTGATACCAAGGTGTCGGAGTCAATTTAATATTGGTCAATTTTTTGTCGTGTGTTACATAAATTATGCAATGTTGACATATTCACACAGTATTTGCATATTTGATAGTTCAGTTTAAATGATTGTTTTATTTCATGAATATATTAGGCTTCATTTATTTATAATATATAATATGTTAAAATACTTAATTGTTGTAACTATTTGCTAGAGTGTCACGTGACTGGCGAGAGTGTACAGTTAAGTTCCAGTGAGCTGGACGCTAGGCAGATGAGGTCAGGTCATGATAGAAGCGACACAGTTTTTTGACCAAACAAAGAAACAGGCAAACAAACAAACGAACAAAGAAACAGGCAAACAAACAAAGAAACAGGCAAACAGAAAACTATTTTTTTTGTACAACCCTTTTGTACAAACCTTTTGTTTATTAAATAGTAAAGACCAAGTCGTTGTCCTGTCGTGTGCGTTCAAGACTCATCGATACTCTGTGTAAGTTTGCCTAGGCTTGGCACAATGTTTGAATTACTCTATTTCGCATTGACGTAAATAGTTTTCTATCAGAGACAATACCAGTTTTAAGGGATTTTTTTAAATAATTGGTCCCTAGTTTTCATTAAAGTTCTGCAATGATCATTGAGCCATGGTGAATCACCTTTACTGTCTTGTTTCTCTTTGTAAATAGAGCCATCACATTTTTTTTAAATTTTTGAGTAGAAATTATTACTGTTTGTTGAAATATTGTCACATGAAAGAATCTCATTCCAATCAATCTCATGCACAGCTCTAACCAGATTGTGATATTGGTTTCTTGGGACTACTTCATTAAAGAAGGCACTCTTGGAATTTGTACAAGACATTTGGGTCTGCGTTTTGCCCAATTTCCTTGTAAAAAAGATTGCATTATGGTCAGAGAGAAATTATACGTTTTCACAATTCTTTCATGTTTATTTGCAAATAATAAATCTATTCTTGTCTTATCTTAATCTGGCTGGTTGTACAAGTATGGTTCTCAATTAATTGGACCATATTACAAAGGTTTATTTGTTTTAATTTACTCCTTTCTTTCTTATTTTTCCAGTCAGGCTTCAAGAAGATGCATAGCACAGAGTCAGCCCTGTTACGTGTTTTTAATGACATCCTTTAATGACACTGGAGACTATGTATGTCTTGTTTTATTGGAATTGTCTACAGCAATTGTTTAGGTAGACCACATTATACTTTTGTCTCGTTTGCAACACCAAGTGGGCATTGGTGGAAGCGCTCTAGAGTGGTTTAGATCCTATTTCGCAGGTAGGCATTTTTCTGTTAGCCTAGGTTCCTCTGAGTCCCGCTCTGCCTCTATCCTCTGTCTCCCTGTATCGTATGGTGTTCCACAGGGTTCTATTTTGGGGCCCTTGCTGATCTCGTATTTGCTGCCCCTGTGTTCCATCCTTAGAAAACACAGTATTTCCTTCCACTGCTATGACTGTCAAATCTATGTCCCGCTGAGCAAAAAAGACGCCTTCTCCTTGAGACCACTTCTGTCCTGCCTAGAGGACATCATAAACTAGATGTCACTAAATTTCTTAAATTTCAACGAAAAGAAAACAGAAGTTATGGTGTTCGGTCCCAGTGGTTCTTCTACATCCCACCCTGTTGCCCTGGGCCCCCACCATATCTAAAGCCAACAGTCTCAAACTTGGGTTTCAAAATGGACAGTGATCTTAAATTGGACCAGCAAATCAGCACTGTTGTAAGGTCCAGCTTCTTTTATCTTAGACAGCTGGCTAAGGTAAAAACCCTCCTTTCTCATCAGCACTTAGAAACAGTCTTCCGTGCCTTCGTTACATCTCTGCTAGATTACTGTAATGTACTTTATTTTGGAGTCGGCCAGTCCTCTCTCAAACGTCTCCAGTTGGTCCAAAACGCTGCTGCTCGGTTCCTAACTAGAGCTCGGAAGATGGAGCACATAACACCCATTCTGGCCTCCCTTCACTGGCTCCCAGTGCACTTTCGGGTTCAATTTAATATTGAGTCATTAAATGGCCTCACCCCGGCATACTTCTCTGAGCTCCTCCATTCCTACTCACCTTCCCGCAGCCTCAGGTCTGGGGACCTGGCACTGCTCGAGGTGCCGACAACTAAGCGGAGTCTCAGAGGGGATAAAGCCTTCTCTGTCATTGGTCCTTCCCTGTGGAATTACCTTCCATTGGATGTTAAGCAAGCCCCCTCTCTGTCCATTTTTAAAGCCCATTTGAGGACACATTTATATTAGTTGGCTTTTGATCCGACCCGAGACTGACAAATTTTTGGCTGTTTTTCCGGTGTCTATGTTATATAGTGTTTTGTGTTAAATTATTGATTTCACTTGTTGCATTATGGCTATTTTGTTGTTGCACTGTATGTAAAGTGCTTTGTTACAGCTGTAGCTGTTGTGAAATGTGCTATATAAACACAATTGTATTGTATTATTATCCCAGTTAAGAACTGCAGAAGTTTAAAAGCATTATCAACTAATCATAAAAATCTATTTTTGCTGATGGTTTCCTATGAACACAAATAACAATAAAATAGATTTTCTTTGAGAGGACAATATTTACTCCAACACATTCAAGTGTAATGTCCTCAGGCCATCCAATTTGTGAACATTTGAAGAGTAGCTCTTAGATAAACTAGAAGGCCTCCCCCTTTTCCTTGAATTTTGTCTTTCCTGAACACATTACAAGCTTGCATATCACAGCTGTCCTGTGAAAAACACTGATCTCCAATTTTGGAAACTTTTTAAATTTTCACTTTAATGCGATTTCTGTAGCGCGGAAACATGATTCTGGTAAAAATAAGAAAATGAAAAAAATTGGAGATAAGTGTTTTTTACATGATAGCGACGATAGCAGCATTAGGTGATGAATTCATCAACCATGTTTCAGTCAACCCAATAAATTATATGCTGGACTGAATCATAAAGTGCTCGAGTTGCTCTCGCTTTGGGATCATGGTACGTATGTTCAAATGACCTCCAAGTAACCCTTTAGGTTTTCGATGTGGGTCCCAGATAACTGCTTGATTAAGTGTCTCAAAGATTTTTGTTGAACAAAGTTTCTTCATGATAGGGTTTCTCATTTTTGTCTCTCTATTAGGTAGTTGGTAGCTGGGTGGCTGTTGTTGGAACCCAGCTATCTGTGGTATGGGCCCAGCTAGAAGTGGTTGAGTCCCAGGTACCCGTGGTTGAGTCCCAGGCAGCTGTGGTGCAGTCCCAGGTCGCAGTGGTTGAGGCCCACATAGCTGTGGTTGGGGACCAGCTAGCTGCGGTTAAAGCCCAGCTAGCTTTGTTTGTGGCCCAGCTAGCTGTGGTTGAGGCCTTCCTAGCTGCAGTTGAGGCCCAGCAAGCTGCGGTTGAGGCCCAGCTAGGCGTGGCTGAGGCCCAGCTAGCCGTGGCTGGGGCCCAGGCAGCCGTGGTTGAGGCCCAGGCAGCCGTGGTTGAGGCCTAGGCAGCCGTGGTTGAGGCCCAGGCGGCGGTGGTTGAGGCCCAGGTGGTGGCAGTTGAGGACCTGGTAGCCATGTCTGAGGCCCTGGTAGCTGTGGTTGAGGCCCAGGAGTTGTGGTTGTGGTCCTGGTAACCGGTAGTTGAGGCCCAGGAGCTGTGGTTGCAGTCCTGGTAGCTGTAGTTGAGGCCCAGGTAGCTGTGGTTGAAGCCCAGGTAGCTGTAGTTGAAGAACCGGTAGCTGTGGTTGAGGAACCGGTAGCTGTGGTTGAGGCCCAGGTAGCCATAGCTGAGGCCCAGTTAGCTGTGGTTGAGGCCCAGGTAGCCATAGCTGAGGCCCAGTTAGCTGTGGTTGAGGACCAGGTAGCCATAGCTGATGCCCAGGCAGTCGTAAATGAGGCCCAAATAGTGGTGGATGAGGCCCAGCTAGTTGGAGCCTGGCTAGCTATGGTTGGAGCCTTGCTAGCCAAGGGTGAGGGGCAAAATCAGTTGTTCTTTAAGGTTTTTAAAACACTTTCGTGGCAAACACACAGGACCTGCCAAACTGTGTGACTGCTACACTACGGCCATCTTGCCCCAAGTAAGATGGCTGCCATGGGAAGTAATTAGAGTGATCCTAATTGTAATAAAGAAAACCGGTTGGCCATCCACCATCAGGTGCCAAAGGTACTTCCAGCTTTGGATTTGTGCCACACAAGTGCACATGGAACTCGTTCTACTTCATGAACTGTGTCACGGTTAACAATTGTAAACTTCACTTAGGTGCTCTAAAATCTGTATGCTTTTTTTAGTGAGTGTGTTTCCCAAAAAATTAATCTGCGGTATTAAATATGCAATGAAGGGAATCCTTTTGAGGAAAACAAAAACAAACAAAAAAACAAAACATAAAATGGATAGACAAATGTGCCTTGAGTGGTCGGAGTGTGCATTTCCCCTCATAGGCACACATTCTGAGTCACCTTGCTTGCTAATCTCATTACAGCTCAGTATGTAAGTATGCACTTTTTATTGTACATGACAAAGTGGCAACGTGCCAAGGTGATGCGATCCACACTTATGAAGGTTGAGTGCACGTTGTACTCTCTCTTTTAGTTTTAGAAACATTGTTTTTCATTTTGAAAAATGTTCCCCAGTGGGTCTCGTTTCCTGCCAGGCTTTGTATGCTTTGCTGCTGTATGCTCCTGTCTGCTGTCCTGCCCTCTCCTGCCTTTGGTTTTTCTCCTGTTGTGTCACAAGTTCTTTTGCATCTACTACTTTGTATTCATATATTCAGCTTACACACACATATATGCATGCACACCTTTGAATATTCCTGGAGTCCAGTTCTTTTTTTTTCTTCACTTGTATTAGTAGTAGCTGTTCCCTAATGTTTGTTAGGGCCACCAGGCAATGTTTCCCTTTTGAAATGATTCATCACCATTCTGGTTATTGATACAGTATTCTTAAAAAAATCACAGGAAATATGCACATCTTATATTTTTATCAATGTCACTGTTATTAAATTTGGCAGATGTTGCATGACAAGATGAGAGACAATATCATGATATTTTCCTAAAACAGATTGGACTGTTGCCAGAATTTATTGTACTTATGAAGTGTACCGGTAATTGTACAATAAATTGCACATTTAATCAAATTAATTTTCGTTTTGCCCACAGCAAGGAAGTGAATGGGTGGCATTTCACAATCCACAGAGACTATAGTTATGATGTTAATGCAGACTTGCAGACATGATCAGCCTTTGTTTTGGTTGTTGTTGTTTTAAAGTCATATAAACATATGAAGCTGTTAAATTTACGATGCTACTCTCCACTAATATGCTGCAGGAATTTGGAGCTCTAATTGTTTGACAAATTAGCTCTAATTGTTTGGCAAATTAAGGGGGTGTATGCGGGTCCTAAATTACTATCTCTTATATTATTGGTTTAATATCAGTCTGTCTCTGTGTAACCCAGATATACATAGATTTGATTCAGTCAAACAGAACATAAGGTTGTCGTTATATTTAAAAATGTATTGTGCCCTTACTGTCAACGGCCCAAATGGCAGCATTATCTATTCATATCATACTGTGGAAAACAAAATGCAGTGCATTCACTAGCAGATAACAATGCTCTAGCATAGATGTTCTCAACCTTTTTACATTGATGTACCTACCCCCTGTGAAATATTTTTTTCAACCAAGTATCCCCTAACTAGCGAAAATCAGTTTTGGATGAAAAAGCAAAACAACTTACAACAGCGTGCTATGCCAACCTCCAGAATCAACATCATAAAGCTGACTGAGAAAATGATGTGTAAAGCAGTTATCTGGGCAAAAGGTGCATACTTTGAAGAATATATATTATATATTTTTTCTGTTTTGATAACATTTTTTTGGTTTACCAAATAATTACATCAATATTTCTTCATTATGTCAATGATGTAAGTATTGGTAAATGGTAAATTGACTTGTATAGCGCTTTTCTACCTTTGGTGCTTCACACTGTATCTCATCTACCTACTGATGACGCAGCATCAGGAGCAACTGGGGGATCTCTATCTTGCTCAAGGATACTTCGACATGAACACAATGGCCGGGGATCAAACCCACAACCTCCAAGATGAGAAACGACCACTCTACCACTGAGCCATGCCGCCCCCAAGTACTACTCTATAATTCAGGAACTTTTAAAATAATGACAAAAACACTGAATCACAGAGTGTGTCCAAACTTTTTACAGGTACTGCAATTCCTACACAGAAGTAATTAATAATTAGTATGTTCCATACATGTTTTTTTGTTTGTTGTAAGAATCTTTCTATCGAACTTGGTGTAGTTTCAAGAAGTATGTTCAGTAAAGTGTCCTTTGATGTGCAGTACATCCTAGCTTATGACTCCTTTTTTCAGCTCCACAATAACAATTTTCGCTGTTCATCAAGAAAGATGACGCTATCTTTGTCCCGAACGGGTTGGGGGGACAAACAAGTGAATTGACCATTAGTAAAAATAATCATGTCTTATCAGATGTCTGTTTTGTATAAAAAGCGAGAGGCTTCAAACAAGGCAAGAAAACCTATCTGCAAAAAAAAAAAGTTTCTGAACACAAGGAATCCCAATCTCTCGAATTATTATGCGGATCATTTTTGACGTGTACTATTCAAGTTTGTGTTATTTTCAAGAACGTACAATACCTATGTGTCTTAGTGTGATGTGATTTTGAGTGGAACTTACCCTTGCATGTCGGAATGGCACCACACCATGTGCCATTATTGGTGCAGGTCCTGGTGACATTGTGGTCCCCTCCAATCAGCACAAAACCCGGCTGGCACATAAAGGTTATATTATGGCCCACGGTGGTGTCATCTCCAAATCTAAGCCCGTTTGCTGGGATTCCTGGGTCGCCACAATTGATCACTGTCATTAGGGATACAGCACAGGCATCAGGAAATGTTACAAGAACAAGTTTGAAATGCTACCTACAAAATGATGACAGTTAATCATCACTGCAGATTATTGTTTTTGAACAATACCATTTTATTTGAGTAAGGTCCCTGACAAATAACTTTCTGCATTTACATATTATTTCACTCTCACTTCAGAAAGAAATCTGAAGTTGTGAAAACACAGGAGAGGGCAACTTTCCCTCAAATTTATTGTTAGTCTCCCAATCTCACTGTGTCATTTTTCCACGTAAAAAAAAAGATAGTCTTACACATTTATTTGAATGAATGGTTTATTTCGGTTGTACGCATAATACAGAAAAGAAAAACACACAAATCATTTCAAATATCAATTGACAACCAAAAAAAGGAATGGGCTGAAGCACCAGGCTTATTATTGCCTATCCTATACTGTCCCATGAATGACCTAGAATTTCAATAGAACAAAATAAATAAATACTATACACTCACATTTTAAGCTCTAATTTTACATGTTATCAATGGCCCTATACACATCAATTATTTTACATTTTAATTTTTTCTTAAACCTCAACAAAGAACAACACAGCTTCAATGCATCATCAAGTCTATTCTACAATTTCACCCCCAAAACTGAAACACATCTATATTTTATGTTGGTTCTTACTTTACATATTTCAAATATAAATAGACCTCTTAAATGATAATTTCCTTGTCTTAACTTAAAAAAGGTCTGAATACCAACAGGTAGGCTTTTATTTATGACCCGAAAAGGGATTTGCAATGTCTTCAGATACACAATACCCATGAATTTTAAAATAACAGATCCTATGAATAATTCATTAGTTGATTCTCTATAGCCAACCTTGTTAATTATTCTAATATCCTTTTTATGTAATTTAATGATAGCATCTATATTTGTTTTATATCCATTTCCCCAAATTTCAGCACAATATGACAGGTGAGGCAACACAAGATAAGAATACAATACATGAAGAGCTTTCTTGTTTAACAAATCTTTTACTTTGTAGATAACAGCCACTGATTTAGCCAGTTTACGTTTAGTGTATTCTATTTGTGGCTTCCAACACAGTTTATGATCAATAATTACTCCCAAAAACTTTATTTCAGTGACTCTCTCAATTTCAATACCATTTAAATTTAGTTTTATGCCATAGTTAAGGTGCATACCACCAAATACCATAGATTTTGTTTTATTTTCATTTCATGATAACTTATAACAATCAAACCATTTTTTTAACGCAATCATTTCCTTTTCTACAGTTTGTATTAGTTGCTCCATGTTGTTCCCTGAGCAAAATAAATTTGTATCATCAGCAAAAATTAAAAAATTTAATATATTTGAGACAGTGGTAATATCATTCAGGTAAATTATAAACAATTTAGGTCCTAATACCGATCCTTGTGGAATACCACATGTTACTCTTCTCAGGTGTGATTCAGTATTATTGATTTTTACATATTGAAACCTACTACTAAATTACTTAAATAACTGCATAACCATTTAAATGCTACACCTTTTATGCCGGTGCGGCACGGTGGGCGACTGGTTAGCACATCCGCCTCACTTCAGAGGATCGTGGGTTCGATCCCGGCTCCAGCCTCCCTGTGTAGAGTTTGCATGTTCTCCCCGTGCCTGCGTGGGTTTTCTCCGGGTACTCCGGTTTCCTCCCACATTCCAAAAACATGCATGGTAAGTTAATTGGACTCTCTAAATTGCCCCTAGGGGTGATTGTGAGTGCGGATGTTTGTCTCTGTGTGCCCTGCGATTGGCAGGCAACCAATTCAGGGTGTCCCCCGCCTACTGCCCGAAGACTGCTGGGATAGGCTCCAGCACGCCCGCGACCCTTGTGAGGAGAAGCGGTATAGATAATGGATGGAGGAAAAATACCTGTTAAAAAAGATTTGTTACAAATATAGGTAAATGGTTCAATCACACAATTAATCACGTCTTTTATAAGAGTCATATCAACATTGTTAGTATCAGTTGATTTTTTGTTCTTAAACTTTCTAACAACTTCAAGCACATCACTCGAACAGACTCCTCCAAGAAACATAGAATTACAATTATTAAAAACACAATCAAACTTTGTAACTTCATCTTTCGGCAAGTCAATCAAACTTTCCAAACTCTGACCTATATTAACAAAAAAAATCATTAAATTAATTAACAATCTCCAATTTATCATCAATGATAGAATTGTCGTTTTTAACAATATTAATTGGAAAATTTCTATGATGGCGATTTTTAATTAGCTCATTAAGAACACTCCAGGTAGCCTTGATGTTTTTTTTTATACATTTGCAGTAGCTGGTCATAATAATCTCTCTTTTGTTATCTCAAAATAGATATTAATCTATTTTTATATTTCTTATACTTGTCTTCCTTTTCCTTTGTTCGATATTTCATAAATTCCCTATATAGCCTATTTTTCTTTTTACAAGCTTTTTTCAAACCTTTTGTAAAATGGTTTCCCATGGTTTCCCCTTTTTCATAGACTTTTGTCTACATTCTTTGAAAGGACAATGTCTGTCATATATTGTAACAAATGTTTCCAAAAATGCATTGAATCATTAGTGTCTTCAACATAAACGTCTTACCAATCATGATTCATAAGTTCCACTTTTAAAGCCATAATTGCTTCTGGTGATTTTACTCTGTTTAACTTATAAGTCTGTTTTTCCATTTTTGACATTAATTTATCATCCATTTCTAACAAAGCAAAAACTGGTAAATGGTCACTTACATCAGTCACTAATAATCCACTTTGTATCTTCCCATCAGTTACATTTACAAAAATATTATCAAAGTTGCACTCTCCTTAGTTATTCTGCTAGGTTTTAAAATGAATGGATAAAAACTCAAACTAAACATAGTATTAATAAATTCTGCAGTCTTTCTATGATTATTAGATTTCAACAAATCAATATTGAAATCACCACAAAAAAAAATCACCTTGTCATTGTGTTTTTCATATAATTCAGAAATCTTCATATTATATTGATCAATGCAGGACCCAGGTGTTCTATAAACACAACTAAGTATCATATTTTTTGCTCTTTTAGTCATAATTTCATCCATCCATCCATCCATTATCTCCCGCTTATCCGAAGTCGGGTAGCGGAGGCAGCAGCTTCAGCAGGGAAGCCCAGACTTCCCTCTCCCCAGCAACATCTTCCAGCTCTTCCGGAAGGATCCCAAGGCGTTCCCAGGCAAGCCGGGAGACATAGTCTCTCCAGCGTGTTCTGGGTCGTCCTCGGGGTCTCCTGCTGGTGGGACATGCCTGGAACACCTCACCAGGGAGGCGTCCAGGAGGCATCCTAATCAGATGCCCGAGGCACCTCAACTGGCTCCTCTCAACGCGGAGGAGCAGCAGCTCGACTCTGAGTCCCTCCCGGATGGCCGAACTTCTCACCCTATTTCTAAGGGAGAGCCCGGACACCCTGCGAAGGAAACCCATTTCGGCCGCTTGTATCCGAGATCTTGTTCTTTCGGTCATGAGCTGTGGGTCATGACCATAGGTGAGAGTAGGAACGTAGATCGACCGGTAAATTGAGAGCTTCGCCTTTCAGCTGAGCTCCTTCTTCCCCACGACAGACCGATACAGGGTCCGCATCACAGCAGACGCTGCACCGATCCGCCTGTCGATCTCCCGTTCCATCTTACCCTCACTCGTGAACAAGACCCCAAGATACTTGAACTCCTCCACTTGGGGCAGAATCCCATCCCCGACCCGTAGAGGGCACGCCACCCTTTTCCGACTGAGGACCATGGTCTCAGATTTGGAGGTGCTGATCTTCATTCCGACCGTTTCACACTCGGCTGCGAACCGCTCCAGCGAGAGTTGGAGATCGCGGCTTGAAGAAGCCAACAGTACCAAATCATCTGCAAAAAGCAGAGATGCAATACTGAGGCCACCAAACCGGACCCCCTCAACACCTCGGCTGCGGCTAGAAATTCCATCCATAAAGGTTATGAACAGAATCGGTGACAAAGGGCAGCCTTGGCGGAGTCCAACCCCCACAGGAAACAAATCCGACCTACTGCCGGCAATTCGGACCAAACTCTGGCATCGGTGGTACAGGGACCGGACAGCCCTTATCAGGGGGCTCGGTACCCCGTACTCCCGAAGCACCCCCCACAGAACTCCCCGAGGGACACGGTCGAACGCCTTCTCCAAGTCCACAAAACACATGTAGACTGGTTGGGCGAACTCCCATGCACCCTCGAGGACCCTGCTGAGGGTGTAGAGCTGGTCCACTGTTCCACGGCCAGGACGAAAACCACATTGCTCCTCCTGAATCCGGGATTCGACCTTCCGACGGACCCTCCTCTCCAGCACCCCTGAATAGACCTTGCCGGGGAGGCTGAGGAGTGTGATCCCTCTGTAATTGGAGCACACCCTCCGGTCCCCCTTCTTAAAAAGGGGGACCACCACCCCGGTCTGCCAATCCAGAGGCACTGTCCCCGATGTCCACGTGATGTTGTAGAGACGTGTCAACCATGACAGCCCCTCAACATCCAGAGCCTTTATGAACTCCGGGCGGATCTCATCCACCCCCGGGGCTTTGCCAACGAGGAGCTTTTTGACTACCTCGGTTACTTCAACCCCAGAGATAGGAGAGCCCATCTCAGAGTCTCCAGGCTCTGCTTCCTCAGTGGAAGGCGTGTCGATGGAGTTGAGGAGGTCTTCGAAGTACTCTCCCCACCGACCCACAACGTCCCGAGTTGAGGTCAGCAGCACCCCATCTCCACTATAAACAGTGTTAATGGTGCATTGCTTCCCCCTCCTGAGACGTCGGATGGTGGACCAGAATTTCCTCGAAGCCGTCCGGAAGTCATTTTCCATGGCCTCCCCGAACTCCTCCCACACCTGGGTTTTTGCCTCAGCAACCGCCAGAGCTGCATTTCGCTTGGCCAGCCGGTACCTGTCAGCTGCCTCCGGGGTCCCGCAGGCCAAAAAGGCCTGATAGGACTCCTTCTTCAGCTGGACAGCATCCCTTACCGCTGGTGTCCACCAGCGGGTTCGGGGATATCCGCCACGACAGGCACCGACCACCTTGCGGCCACAGCTCCGATCGGCCGCCTCAACAATGGAGGCACGAAACATGGTCCACTCGGACTCGATGTCCCCCGCCTCCCCCAGGACGTGGGAAAAGTTCTGCCGGAGGTGGGAGTTGAAACTCGTTCTGACAGGGGATTCTGCCAGACGTTCCCAGCAAACCCTCACAATACGTTTGGGTCTGCCAGGTCGGACCGGCATCTTCCCCCACCATCGGAGCCAACTCACCACCAGATGGTGATCAGTTGACAGCTCCGCCCCTCTCTTCACCCGAGTGTCCAAAACATGCGGCCGCAAGTCCGATGATACGACGACAAAGTCGATCATCGAACTGCGGCCTACGGTATCCTGGTGTCAAGTGGCCATATGGACACCCTTATGTTTGAACATGGTGTTCGTTATGGACAATCCGTGATGAGCACAGAAGTCCAGTAACCGAACACCGCTTGGGTTCAGATCAGGGGGGCCGTTCCTCCCAATCACACCTCTCCAGGTCTCACTGTCATTGCCCACGTGAGCATTGAAGTCCCCCAGCAGAACGATGTAGTCCCCAGGTGGAGCGCCCTCCAGCACACCCTCCAAGGACTCCAAAAAGGGTGGGTACTCTGCACTGCCGTTTGGTCCATAAGCACAAACAACAGTCAGGACCCGTCCCCCCACCCTCAGGCGGAGGGAGGCTACCCTCTCGTCCACTGGGGTAAACCCCAATGTACAGGCGCCAAGCCGGGGGGCAATAAGTATGCCCACACCTGCTCGGCGCCTCTCACCCTGGGCAACTCCAGAGTGGAAGACTGTCCAACCCCTCTCGAGAGGACTGGTACCAGAACCCAAGCTGTGCGTGGAGGTGAGCCCGACTATATCTTGTCGGAACCTCTCAGCCTCACACACCAGCACAGGCTCCTTCCCTGCCAGAGAGGTGACATTCCATGTCCCAAGAGCTAGTTTTTGTTGCCGGGGATCGGACCGCCAAGGTCCCTGTCTTCTGCCGCCGCCCAGCTCACACGGCACCCGACCCCTTTGGCCCCTCCACCAGTGGTGAGCCCATGGGAAGGGGGACCCACATGTCCTTTTCGTGCTGAGCCCGGCCGGGCCCCGTGGGTGCAGGCCCAGCCACCAGGTGCTCGCCATCGAGCCCCACCTCCAGGCCTGGCTCCAGAAGGGGGCCCCGGTGACCCGCGTCCGGGCGAGGGAAAACGTGGTCCATTAATTTCATTCTTCATAAGGGGTCATTTTGAGCCGTGCTTAGTCTGGTCCCTCACCTAGGACCTGTTTGCCATGGGTGACCCTACCAGGGGCATAAAGCCCCAGACAACGTAGCTCCTAGGATCATTGGGGCGCGCAAACCCCGTCATAATTTCAATAGTTACACATTCCATTAAATTGTCAAAAACAGTTGTCATACTACCAATAATCCTCAAATAAATTCAGACATCACAAACAAAGCAACACCCCCACCCCTTTTGTTGACCCTGTTTTGCACAAACATTTCATCGCCATCTGATACATCCTGCAATTCTTTATCATCACTCAGCCAAGTCTCTGAAACTGCATTACATTAAATTTTTGCTGAAATTGCTGAAGATAATCTTTTATTTTTGAAAAGTTACTATAAAGACGCCTGCTGTTAATATGGATAATTGAAAACCCTTTTTGTTTCAAAACTGACATTTTCCTCAGAATAATACCCACAATTCAAATTAATATTCTGATTGAAGTGGGTCTCTGGATCAATGTCATTTTCTACTTCATAAAACTTATGTTCTTGAAAACCAAAAGATGTGAAATCTGTACGTTCATTTCTCCTTGTGAGATGTTCATTGACATAAACTCCTGTGCCCTTAAGTTTTCTTGCAAGTTTTAACACCTCAATTTTATGATTTCTACTCACAAAGCGGATGATGATGTTTGATTTGTTGTTGTATTTTAATGGTAAGGTGTGGCAGGCAGCTATATTGTTACTGTCTAAAGGAATGTCTTTTTTGTTGAAAAACGTTATTACTTGCTGCTCAAGTGAATGCAGTTCACCTCTTGGTGCATCCTCCCCATGCTTGTCGCCTGCTGTGATCCGAGCATAGGTGCGATGGGTCGTCACAAGGCCTTAAATAACCAGTTCATCCATTCTTGTGTGTTGCTCCAAATGATCCACTCTTCTTTCCAGATCTTCAATTTTCTTGTCTTCTCTTTGATCACAACTTTCAATTGTCGCACTTCCTCAATTAGCTCAAGGAGGCTCATCTGTTGTTTCACCACTTTGCTAAGTTCCTCTGACATGAAACTCAGAGACTTCTTAACTTCTTCCGCGTCCTCTGCCAACTTCTTTGTTGCCATGCTGTCTGCCGATCACAAAAAAACAAACAAGAAAAAAATCCCTCTAGAAAACGCAGAGAAAAAGTAAAAAAGAAAAAAACACTGCCCCACTCAGACTCCAGGTAATTCAATTTTACTGGTTGTCAAGCGGGCGGCACGGTGGACGACTGGTTAGCAAGTCCGCCTCACAGTTCAGAGGTCATGGGTTCGATCCCGGCTCCGGCCTCCCTGTGTGGAGTTTGCATGTTCTCCCCGTGCCTGCGTGGGTTTCCTCCGGGTACTCCGGTTTCCTCCCATATTCCAAAAACATGCAAGGTAAGTTGTTTGGACTCTCTAAATTGCCCCTAGGTGTGATTGTGGGTGCGGATGTTTGTCTCTGTGTGCCCTGCGATTGGCTGGCAACCAATTCAGGGTGTCCCCCGCCCACTGCCCAAAGACAGCTGGTATAGGCTCCAGCACGCCCGCGATCCTTGTGAGGATAAGCGGTATGGATAATGAATGAATGAATGGTTGTCAAGCACATGTCCTGAATAGTGCTCAAATCTTTCCAAGGAGCTCGGATGTCAAATTCTGTCCATGATATTTGACAGATTGGGAGAGCTCATAGCACAGCTTCCAACCAGCAGCCATGACATATCACTCATATTTAGAAAGTTTGTGGGTTTTAACAATACATCGTGCATCGTAAAAGTAGTGCACTATATTTGAGGGGTAGCCAATATACGTATGCGCACTAAAAACCTGAGTATTACGATTCTGGAATTGAAGAGACTATATTAGAAATAAGGGTGTCAAAATATCGTGTTAATTGCGATCAATTAATTACAGTCCAAGTTAAAGTGTTATGTTTTTTAATCTCATGAATCTAATTTTTAATCTCTATGTAAATGTTAGTTGTCCACTGGGAGGGCACTTGCACCCTTTCATACGCTTTCACTGAGTCGAAAATGCGCTTTTGAACTCAGAATGGCGGCGTGCACTGAGGCTGGGTAGACCTTTGAACTACAGCGGTGACAGTCACACTGGAATTTGGCTTAGTTGTGACTGGAGCAAACCACCTTGCAGCCCTTGGAAAGCGGAGCGAGGTGCGTTTTTATGTAATTGTGGACATTCAATTGTGCATTTCATTCCCCCATTTTCTTGACTGTTTTGTTTGGTAGGCTACTGGGCGGTAATTTATTTACTGTATGTGCATCAAGTGTGTATTTGCACCTGATGTAATTAGTCGCAGTTTAACTTATTTGTGCTTAAGGCCAATTGTGTTGTTTTCTATTTTTATGTTTCACTGTGTTTCGTGCTTGAGGCTACATTGTGCTACCAATATGAATGGAACAATGAAGCTTCAATCAGTAAAGAACAAACGCACCCGTTTGAAGCTCTCCATCTCCATTTATTCATTCTGTGGCACTGCAAAACTCTAAATTCACTGTTTCTGTAGGAGATGATGATGATGAGCTCTGTATTGATGTGTGGAGCTTGTGCTTCAGTTGTTGGGGGGGTCAATCAGTGACAGTCACACCCAGAAGTAGGCACTGATTGGCTGCCATTGTGTTTGGCATAACCTGATAGGCTCCTAATGTAGGTGGGAGGGCAAGTTCAGGAGCAATACAATACAATACAATACAATACAATTTTATCTATACTGCACATTTCATAACAGCTACAGCTGTAACAAAGCTCTTTACAACATGATTCAACAACCAGAGAGAAGGCGTGCAAATGGAGGAGCATGTGAGAGTTGTCCGTCCGATAAATGGTCATTTTTAAAAGGAGCAGCTCAAGTTTACCGCATACTGTATATGAAAAG
The DNA here is from genome assembly GCF_054856515.1 of Filicampus tigris. NCBI lineage: Eukaryota > Metazoa > Chordata > Actinopteri > Syngnathiformes > Syngnathidae > Filicampus > Filicampus tigris. The sequence continues at coordinate 26,870,983 of NC_141224.1, read as the reverse complement.
TAACCAGCCGCGACGAAAGCCACAGCTAACAATTGCAACAAAGTCATATATTATGTACTATGTATTATGACTAATGTAGCGGGCCAATGCAAAGCTCTTGGCCAAACAAAACTCGAGAACTGCCCGCGCATCAGCAAGTCTGCGACCGACAGGCTGACAAATGTTCTTGCAAAGAAAATAGTGATGAACTGCAGGCCGATCAACATAGTTGAAGACAAGGGATTATTGAGGTGTTGGAAACAGCGTCCAATAACCCATCATACAAACCACCGTGCGGGACTACAGTGATTACTAAAATCAGCTAGATGTATGACGGTGAAAAGAAAAGCAAACTTGACTTTTGGACAAATGTATTGCTATAACAGCAGGTCACTGGTATGGAGGACCAAAAGTGGCAAAATTTTTATTTTAATTTGTTATTAATTTGTATTTATTTTCACATTTATTTTGGTATTTATTTTTAAATATTTTTAAAATTTTTGTACTTATTTTAACATTGTTGTACTATATATGTTTTTGTTGTTCTTATGTGTGTGTGTGTGTATATATATATATATATATATATATATATATATATATATATATATATATATATATATATATATATATATATATATATATATATATATATATATACAGGGATATATATATATACAGGGATATATATATATATAGGGATATATATATATATATATATATATATATATATATATACAGGGATATATATATATACAGGGATATATATATATACAGGGATATACAGTGATCCCTCGCGACTTCACGCTTCAACTTTCGCGCCCTCGGAGCATCGCAAATTTTTCAGAAGCATTCATAACACATTAAAAATTAAACTACACATCCATATCGGCAGCCATGTTGCAGAAAGACGCATTTTTTCAAAGATCTGAGTTGACTCTGAGGATTTGTACATACACGCAAGCACTCATAAATGGCGGTGACTGGTTCCCAGCGCGAGCTCGACCAACGAGGGCCCAAGTGGATTTACTTTTTCCACTGTGTACCTGTGTATGTGCACTTGTATATGTGAGCTGACTGGGTGCGCATCATCGCAGCCTCTTGCTAGTCTCGTCCACTATTCAAATGTGCCATTGATTTAGTCAGAGTCAAGCCGGATACTTTCTCCTCCGTATTTGTAATGATGTGTTTCCTCTAATAAAGTTTTGTAAAAATCAGATAGTACAGTACAACTGCTGTGTTTATATGTCCTGAGAGCTTGGCATTCGAGATAAGGTAAGTCAATTTTATGATAAAAATTAAAACTTTAACATAGTTTTTTTTGCGAACGTTCCGTCGTGATCGTCAGCTACCGCGGTTGAAGCTCAATTATTATCACAGCCTGCAGCTTGGTATTTATTCTTCATTTTGCATTTTTAAAGTTAAATTGATTGTGTAACACGTATTTAGAAGTGTGGGAACTAGGGCTGCTCGATTTTGCCTAATAAGAAAATCCCGCTAATTTTCTCTCAAACCCGATTACGATTTCTTTGTAAAATAAAAAATAATGAAAAATGAAGTATTTTGAATGTCTTTTATTTAAACTTAATTTTTCTTTCTTTGAACTCAAAATGCCAGTCAATTTAACTTAATACACACATTGGGATTAACAGCATTTTACTTACCCAATAGATTTCAGATCTGTTCTTAATTAAACCAATAATGAAAAAAGAAAGTGCACATACCATGTGAAACTAAATCAACATGAGAGAAGGTAGATAGTCAAGTCTGTAAACCAAACAGTCTGTCAGCAAGTCATTTTGCCAACCAGCTAGTGACTAGCCTTTCACCTTTCTCCCTTGTCTTACTTAAACATAAATCAATGATTAGTGCTAAACTGTCACTCAACAATACAATGCACTGTCAAGCTTAGAGGTCCGTTGTAGAGGAGAAAAAAAAGGGACAACTATCAGACGTTGAGTTACTTACTTGCTCATGGGTTTTATTGTACATGTGGGGCACACACTACACTACAAATCTATTTTTGTCCAATTTATGAACTAAACACTCACTTGCCTGAGCAAATAGCAGAATCACCGGTAGCCATAGATGTTGTCGTTGTTTCGGACTGCATGCTTGTTGGAGGAAGCGGAAATGCAGAGGAAACTATGATGGCTTAGATACACAAAAAATAACCAAATCGAACGTGCCGATTTGAACGTTTTTAACATCGTTTTATCCAGAAAATTTGGTTACGGTTCAAAATCGCTTATTCGAGCAGCCCTAGTGGGAACCAGGTTGGGGGTTCTTAACTGCGTAACAGAGGCGCAAGTCCCCCCAAAATAAAAAAGTATAATACGAGGGCGTGCTGGAGCCTATCCCAGCTGTCTTCGGGCAGTAGGCGGGGGGCGGCAATTGGGGTTAATGCCTGCACTAACTCTAATCACTGCTAGGGGCCACCATGCCCGTTTTGGGTTGATTCTTTGGACAAAACGGATGAAAAAATTCAGTCTTAATATCTGAAGGCACTATATTAAAAATATATAAGTCTGATTTACCAGATCAGTGATTGAAACTTTGACTCAAACACACACAATTCAGACTAGATTTCTGTATATGATGACAATGATTTATTTTCTACAGCTATTGAAATCTAGACGAAACACACTACAATGTTCAGAAACAGAAATAGAAACACAATAAAGAAGTCCTATGCTTGGGCAAGTCTAAATAAATGAAGAAAAACGAATATCAAAAGGTTTGTGAGGAAAGGGGCATTGGGGACCAGACTATGTGTGTGTGTGTGGGTGTTGTGCGTGCGTGCGGGTGTGCGTGCGTGCGTGCGCGTGTAATGAACGGTGAGTTAGTGTACCAGGTTAAGGTAAGCTGATTTATGCCAAGCTCTGCTGATTCCCAATTTATTTATGCACCAACGGTATGCCCTGTAGGAAATTGCAAGCTGCACTTACAGGTGTTGGTTGTTGTCGCTCACACGGGGAGAGGGAGGAAGCATTGCCGCGGAGTGTGACGTCACAGGGGAGCAAGAAAGAAGAAATAGTCGAGTCCAAAAATGGTGAAAAATAAAGTTAAACCAAGAAAATTGATCACAACGGCCACAGAGGTTCTGCGGTCAGCACGCGGCGTGGTTCGGACCAGGTGGGGCTTCCCGTGCAGGTGGCCAGACACTGGTCGTGAGGCTGCGTCGGCTTTTTGCCGGACGCACGCTGTGATCCCTATTTTGAGGGAAGTGGTGCACCTTTTTGGGGATGCGGCCGCGTTGTGCTGGCTAGGTGGAGGCTAGAACCATCGGATCGCACCAAACAAAATTTTGAGAGGTCCCCACGTGTGCCGTAGTTGGGTCGATGGGCAACTCAAAAAGTAACAAAAAGAAGCAAATGTTCTGAACCAGGACGGATCAGAGGGTGGCTGGTGACAGAGGAAAGTTAGTAAAGCCACTCTAAAAAAAAGAGG